>NW_008360316.1:2974320-2978521 GCF_000622305.1 Nannospalax galili | reverse complement strand
ATAAGTTTTCCATCTGTTGAAAGACTTATTCCCCTTTTAAGTTTCTAGTGTCAAGCCAATGTTTGATGAAAGTTTTACTGGGGAACCAATGAATTTATTGAGCTTATTTACTGAGGTAACTGAGGGGTTGCTGAGGTGTATGTATGACCTCAGGGTATGCACACTGGATAGCCTTTACCCAGCATGGGTCATGCCTTCTCCTCCTAGCCTTTCCCAGATTGTATACTTTAGCCCTCCCCAAATCCAGGAGGCCACCTGTGATTAGGGTCAAATTACATACAGTTGGCTGGAAAGAATGGCTGGATAATCTGGTGAGGGTCCAATGACCTTGCTTGGCTCTTCTTTATTGAATGAGCACAACCATCAACAAGCCCAATTGTGACAATGTTTAGCGATCAGGCTCAGCTAAACTCGTGGTGATGGTAGTTATTTCATGCAGAAGGAACTGCTGTATAGCATCATCTTATTAAAAGGACCTGGAATTTAAAAGGATTTGGTGCTAGGATCCACATATGAGGGAGAACATACATTGTTTTTCTGAGTCTGTGTTATGTCACTTAGTATAAAAGTTTCTAGATCCATCCATTTACCTGCAAATTTCATTATTTCATCTTTCTTTACTGCTGAATAGAACTCCATTGTGTAAATATACCACATTTTTGTTAACCACTCATCAGTTGAGGGGCACTTAGGTTGCTTGCATCTCTTAGCTATTGTGAAAAGAGCAGCAACAAACATGGTTGAACAATTGTCTCTACAATAGGATGAGTCAGTCCTTTGGGTATATGCCAAGGAGTGGTATAACCTCCATTGCGTGCTCTTGGCACCTTTGTCAAATATCAGGTTGCTGAAATTGCATGTTATCAGGTATGGCACTTCAATGATGTTCCATTGATCTGTGTCTGTTTTTGAGCCGGTACCATGCTGGTTTTATGACTACAGTTCTCTAGTATACTTTGAGATCTGGTATAGTAATCCCTGCAGCATTGCTCTTTGCGCTCAGGGTTGTTTTGGCATCCAGGATTTTTGTGCCTCCATTTGAATTTAAGGATGGATTTTTCTAATTCTTTGAAGTATGTCATGGGGATTTTGATTGGGATTGCATTGAATCTATATATTGCTTTTGGTAGGATGGTCATTTTCACAATATTAATTCTTCCAATCCATGAGCATGGGCGGTCCTTCTGTCTCCTGGTGTCTTCCGGCTTGTTATTGGTATATAGAAGGCTACTGATTTTTGTAGACTGATTTTATAACCTGCCACTATACTGAAACAGTTGATCAGTTCTAGGAGTTTTCTGGTGGAACTTTTGGGATCTCTTAGGTATAGTGTCACATCATCTGCAAAAAGTGATACTTTGACCTCTTCCAATTATTACTCCTTTAATTTCCTTGTCTTATTGCTCTAACAAGAGTTTCAAGCACTATGTTGAAAAGGAGTGGAGATAGTGGACATCCTTGTCAGGTTCCTGATTTTAATGGGAATGCTTCCAGTTTTTCTCCATTTAGAATGATGTTGGCTGTGGGTTTGTTGTATATAGCTTTAATTATGTTGAGGTATGTTCCCTCCAGGCCAATTCCCTCTAGGACTTGGAACATAAATGCATGCTGAATTTTGTCAAAAGCCTTTTCTGCATCTATTTAGATGACAATGTGGTTTTTGTTTTTGGGTCCATTTATATGATTAATGACATTTATTGATTTGAGTATATTGAACCATCCCTGCCTCTCTGGGATAATACCTACTTGATCATGGTGAATAATCTTTTTGATGTGTGTCTGTATGGGGTTTGCATGTATTTTGTTGAGAATTTTTGCATCTATGTTCATTAAGGATATGGGTCTAGCTTTCTTTTTTGGTTGTTTCTTTACCTGGTTTGGGTATTAGAGTGATCCTGGCTTCATAGAAGGAATTTGGGAGTTCTCCCCTGTTTTTATCATTTTGAATAATTTAAGTAACATTGGTTGGATGTCTACTTTAAATGTCTGGTAGAATTCTGCTGTAAATCCATCTGGGCCTGGGCTTTTATTAGCTGGGAGGCTTTGTATTACTGTTTCAATTTCCTTATATGTTATGGGTCTGTTTAAATTGTTGATGTCTTCTTTGTTTAACTTTGGTGGTTCCCATAATTTTAGATCTATCCATTTCTTTTAGATTTTCAGATTTAGTAGCATATAGGTTTTTAAAATATTCCCGGGGCTGGAGAGATGGCTCAGTGGTTAAGTACACTGGTTGTTCTTGCAGAAGACCTGGATTCGAATCCTAGCACCCATATGGCTGCTAACAACTGTCCGTAAGTCCAGTCCCAGGGATCCACCGGCATCTTCTGACCTCCACGGGTATTGGCTAACTCTCCACAGTCCATTCTCAGCAGCAGACCTCACCCCTCAGAGGAATCAGGCTGCGTGGGAACACACCATGATTTTAGATATCCATCCATTTCTTTTAGATTTTCAAATTTAGAAGCATATAGGTTTTTTAAATATTACTGTGTAATGGTCCTGATCTTTTGGGTGTCTGTTGTGATGTTTCCCCCTTTGTCTCTGATTTTGTTGATTTGAATTTCTTTCTTTTTTCTTTTGGTTAACTGGGCTAAGGGTCTGTCTCTCTTTTTTAGCTTTTCCAAGAACCAGCTCTTAGATTCATTGATTCTTTGTATTGTTTTCTTTGTTTCCATTTCATTAGTTTCTGCTGTGATTTTTGTTATTTCTTCTCTTCTGCTGGGTTTGGATTTTATTTGTTCTTGCCTTTCAGTGTCTTGAGTTGCAGTGTTAGTTCATTTACTTGGGCTCTTTCCAATTTTTTAATGTAGGCACTTAGAGCTATAAACGTCCCTCTTAGGACTGCTGTTAATGTGTTCTAGTGGTTGTGTTGCCTTGTAATGTCCTTTTCATTGAATTCCATGAATTCTTTTATTTCTTAATTTCTTCTTTGACCCACTCATTGTTTAGGAGTGTGTTGTTCAGTCATCAACGAGTTCATGTAATGACTAGAGTTTTGTCCACTGTTGATTTTGAGCTTTATTCATTGTGGTCCGATAGAATACATGGAATTATTTCAAATTTTTTGTATTTGGTGAGGTTTATTTTGTGGCCCAGTATGCGGTCAATTTTTTAAAGAGTTCCATGGGGTGCTGAGTAGAAAGTGTATTCTTTGGTCCTTGGGTGAAATATTTGAAAGATGTCTCTTAGGTCCGTAAGATATATGGTATTTAATTCAGACATCTCTCTGTTTATTCTTTGTCCAGTTGACCTGTCTAGTGGAGACAGTGGGGTATTGAAGTCCCCTACTATTACTGAGTTGGGGTTAATTTGGGTCTTAAAGTCCTGTAGTATTGTTTTTATGAAGTTGGGTGCACCAGAGTTTGGTGAATATATGTTCATGATTATCTTCTTGGTTAACTGTTCCTTTGATCAGAATGAAGTGACCCTCATTTTTTCTGATTAGTTTTACTTTGAAGTCTATTTTCTCAGATATTAGAATTGCAACTCCTGCTTGTTTCTTAGTGCCATTTGCTTGGAATATTCTTTTCCATCCTTTTACCTTAAGGTAGTACCTGTCCTTGAAGGTGAGATGGGTTTATTGAAGACAGCAAAGAGATGGATTTTGTTTTTTAATCCATTCACTTAACCGGTGTCTTTTGAATAGGGAGTTCAGTCCATTGATATTTAAAGTAATTATTGAAAGATGTGTATTAGTTGCCATCATTTTGATTGCTGTTTGTGTTCTGTGTCTAATTTTGTGCTTCCTAGATTATACCTTTATTTATTTTCTTCCAATGCCTCTGGGGTATAGTTATTTCTCTGTCTGTCTCTGTATTGCTTCAAGTATTCTTTGAAGGGCTGGTTTTGTGGACATGTATTCTTTCAGGCTGTTCGTTTCCTGGAAGATTTTCCTTGCCTCTCAACTATAATAGACATTTTCTCTGGGTATATTATTCTGGGCTGGCATCTATTGGCATGTAGAACTGGAAATACCTTGGTCCAGGCTCTTCTGTCTTTCATAGTTCTCATTGATAAGTCAGCTGTAATTCTGATGGGCTTTCCTTTGTATGTGACTTGTTTTTCTTTTGCTGCTTTCAGTATTCTCTCTTTCTTCTGTACATTTAGTGTTTTTTAAAATATTTTCTTTATTATTTTTATTTTCTGTGTATGAGTGTATTGTCTGCATGTATGTGAGTGCACCCATGTCGTGCAATGC
>NW_008360316.1:2964399-2974215 GCF_000622305.1 Nannospalax galili | reverse complement strand
ATGTGGTGTTTTTACTATGATATGTCATGGGGAGTTTCTTTTCTGATCCTGTCTATTTGGTGTTCTATGTACTTCCTGTATTTGTATGGGGATGTCCTTCCATAATTTTGGGAAATTCTCTTCTACAATCCTGTTGAAGTTCTGCTCAACACCATTAACCTGAAATTCTTCTCCTTCCTCCATTCCTATGATCCGTAGATTTGATCTTTTCATGGTCTCCCACATCTCTTGCACATTCCATTCCTGTATTTTTTAAAATTCTCCATAATCTTTGCTTGAGTGGTCCAATTCTTCAAGTTTATCCTCCAGTGTTGATATTCTGTTTTCCATTTCATTCATCTAGCAGTGAGGCTTTCTCCTGTATTTTCTAATTGGCTTACTAAGTGTTTCATTCCTTCTTCATTTCAGCCTGAGTTTTCTTCAATATTTCTCTTTTCTGAATTCATTCAGAAGTTTATCTTCCTTCAGTTCTTTGATTTCATTTGTTTGTTCGTGGGTTCTTTAAATTCATTGAATTCCTTGGTCATGTTTATGATTTTTCTTTTAAATTCAGTGTCCTGGGTTGTCTCTAGGGGCTTCTCCTGGTAGAACTCTTCTACAGGATTGGTGGCATTTGGTGGGGACATAGTGTTTTGGCTTTCCATTTTATTATTCTTTCATTGTGATTTTAGCATGTGAGTTTCTTTTGTTGTTTAAGATTCTGATATGAGAATTAAGTTGAAGAATGCTTCTGTTTGTATTATCCGGGTGCCTAGATCCTTTCTTTATTGGTTATGTGAAGCTGGTTGTTACAGGGTTCAGGTTCTCACAGGTTTAATTTGGAGGGAACTGATGGCTTCAGATCAGCTATTCAGGGGTACCCACAGAAGCCCAATTCAGGTTCCAGTGAGGTGCACTCAGGCTTCCTTCATCTTGTGGAGGCAGGATCCGGGCACTGTCAGGCAGTCCCCTGTATTCTCAGGCGCTCTGCCACAGGGAGGCCCTAGGTAGGCCAGAACTTGGCACTCTCTGGAGGTCTGCTGAGACCAGAGCCGCTACACTGATCTGCGTGTGTGTTTTGAGACAGGGTCTCATATAGCTCAGTCTGGCCTCTAAGTTGTTGTATAGTTGAGGATGACCTTGAACTCATCATCCTGCCTCTACCTCCCACGTGCTGGAATTACAGGTGTGCCTTAAAAATGTGAAACTGTGTTAGATTATAGGTCACACAAAACGGGCCATAAGCTGTATGCATCTCACAGGTCACAGTTTACTCACCTCAGCTGGAACGTGGTATAGTGAGGAGTAAGAAGAGAAAGCACAGAAGAAAAGTTGAGGCCCAGAGGGTAGAATGAAACCATCTACCAGGACCTTATCCAAACTCCTAGAGAGGCAAGAGCAGAAAGATGAGGTAGAGGAAATTTTTGAGGAAATAATGGGTAGAAATTGTTAAAGTTATTTTTAAGAGATAATAATATGTAGCCAGGCGTGGTGGCACATGCCTGTAGTTCCAGCACTTGGGAGGCAGAGGCAGGCAGATCTCTGTGAGTTCAAGGCCAGCCTGGTCTACATAGTGAGTTCCAGGATAGCTGGGCTACAGGGAGACCCTGTTTCAAAAAGACCAAAAAAAAAAAAAAAAGAAGAAGATAACAATATGTAGATTAAAAGATCCCCAATGAATCCTAAATTGCATGCAAAAACATTCTTGTCAAATCCATCATAATGAATCTTCAGGTCACTTTTAAATACAAAGAGGAGGTTTTCAAGACAAGCAGGGAAGGACTGTGGTTTAGCTCAGTGGTAGAGGACTCATCTCCCATGCATGAAGGACTGGGAAAAGAAGTTAATAGTCTTTAAAACAGATGATGAGGAGGAGGCAGGTGTGGAGACAGATAAGTTCTCATCAGCAGCTGTAGAGTCAGAACACAGAAGAATGGCCTGTTTAATAGTGAAAGAAAATTGCTGCCGACGTGCAATTTTACAGGCAGAAAGATCTGTGAAGAATGGGGTTAAAGTCAACACATTATAACAAGAGCTGAGAGTTTGCCACCCACAGATCTTACTAAATGAAAATTCAGAGGTGGTGTGTTGCACAGAGAGAAAACAATTCTGGATGGGTGGTCTGAGTGGCTCAAAAATATAAAAAGCAAAGAAAGTGGCAAATAGTGATAAAACTTAGATTTAGCGTTAAATATATTGGCGGTCTTTATATTAGATATGTTGAGGTCTTTGCAAGACGCTGATGTGATGCGTACAAAAAGCACAAAAGTTGAGAAGAATGGGAAATAGATGTTAAGTGCTTAATTTTAGATTATCTTGTAAACTAATCTCAAACCTACTTTCTACTTGATAGGAACCTCAAAGCATAAAATAATATTTGCCCCATTTTCATGGACTCATGGGACAAATGTTAGAAGCAGGTACTGTGGAGCATATTATTTGATTCCTGTAATTCAGAAAAGTAAAAATCGATGGTGATATGCACTCCCCTTTTTTTAACCCATAAAATTTGTGTTTGGCCATAGAGAGGGAAAGAGAGATGCAAAGTCCTGTGGGAAACTCAAAAACGTCATGAGCATCGTGATGGGGAGTTATTTCTAGGGAAACTGAGAATGAGGCGGTGTCAGGAATAGGACTGGAGAGACTATTAATGTTGCATTTGCCTCAGTGGTGTTTCTAGTAGAGTTAGGGTCTTAGTGTCTACTTTCTGGGGAAGTGCTAATGAAGGGAGTGACTCATTCTAGAGGCCTTTGTGCCAGCTGCCTTCTGTGTTCAGGAAGGTCCCTTGAAACACATCACAACTATTCAGTTGACAACTAGGAAAGATATTGTTTATATAGCTTGCTTTGTGAGTTAATAAGCAGAAATCTACAAGGTGTGACAGACTTCTTAATCCTCTGGGCTGAGTATAGGTGGGAATGTAGGAAGGAAAATTAGCCATGAGGTTTGCCCAATAATTTTTTAACTTTTTTTAATTGAGCTTTTAAAATTTCATACAATATTTCCCACTCACATCCAGACCTGTCCCCAATCCATGCCTCACCCTCCCCCACCAAACCCTATGCACTCTGCCATACATGCTGAGTCCTATTCATTCAGGTGTTTGTACCCAAATGTCCTTCAGTGTAAATGCATCCACTGGTGTCTAGTCAGCCCATCCAGTGGTTATATGTACGTCGTACTCTCCCTCACCCAGCAGCAATCAGTCTCAACTAATTCTTGATCTAGTGCTGACCCACCCTCTATTGCTTGCCTCCCCTTTGGGCCCTTGTTTAATTGCACTGACATGGGTCCTGTGTTGGATGCCACCACTGCCACAGGCGCACATGAGCAAGCCTCCTTTTGGCCTGGAAGCCTCCATCTCATAAGTTCATGAACTCTTACATGGCTCTTACAATCTTTCTGCCTCCTCTTCCGCAATGGTCCCTGAGCCGTGGGTGGGTGAAGTTCCACATAGGAGTCCCATCCTATATGCTACAGTCTCTTATTCTCCAAAACTTGGCCAGTTGAGGCCTTCTGTGTATAATGCACTCTAATGTATATGGAAACCTCACTGGTGAGAGTTGAGGGATGCATTAGCATCCTCTCTCTACCCCTTATTCTGCTATGTTCCATGAGCCTTGGTTGTAGAAATTTGACTGCGGATGTGTCACCAACTGTCAGGCATCTCCCAGGTGTATGTTCTCTATTTTGTCCAATTTTAAAATATTTTTATTTTATTTTATGTGTGTGAGTGTTTTGCATGTATAGATGTAAGTGCACTCATGTTGTGCAATGCCTGAAGAGGCCAAAAGAGGGTGTCACATCCTGTGGAGCTGGAGTTATGAACAGTTATTAGCCACCATGCGGGTGCTGGGAATTGAACTTGGGTCCTCTGCAAAAGCAGGCAGTGCCCTTAACTGCTGAGTCATCTCTCCAGCCCCCCAATTTTTGATTGAATCAGTTTTTCTATTTTATTTTTACTTTCCACAATCCTTTTTGCAACTTACTGCTTTATTG
This sequence comes from Nannospalax galili, assembly GCF_000622305.1. NCBI lineage: Eukaryota > Metazoa > Chordata > Mammalia > Rodentia > Spalacidae > Nannospalax > Nannospalax galili. The sequence goes on along the minus strand of NW_008360316.1, from coordinate 2,970,237 downwards.
CTGTTGTCTTGGATTTTTAAGAGTCAAACACACTTATCTTGTAATTTTTGTTCTCCCTAGCAGTGTTATCTACAGAGACTGATATTTCTTATGGGTGTCTGACTGAAAACCATGCTACCTTTTTAAGGGTGAGCTCAGGTGGGGCTGGAGAGATGGCTCAGCAGTTAAGAGCACTGACTGCTCTTGCAGAGGACCTGGGTTCGATTCCCAGCACCCACATGGGATCTATGAACCATACTTAACTCCAGTTCCAGGGGAATATGAAGCCCTCTTCTGACCTCCACAGCATTGCGTGACATGGGTGCCTTCACATACATACATGCAGGCAATACACTCATACACATAAATTTTTTTTAAAAAAAGAGTAAGCTCAGGTTTCTTAACTCCAGCTAATGTTAATATTTACAAATCTAGTCTTGATATATAAATAAGTTTTCATTATTGATAAAAAAAAAAGAGCTGAAAAAAAGTAGCACTGCTAGTGTGTTGGACAGCTTCAGTTGTCAACTTGACATACCTGGGTAGAGGGAACCTCAACTGAGGAATTTCCTCCATTGGAAAAGGGCATTTTCTTGATTGTTGAGTGATATGGGAGCTACCAGCCCACTGTGGGCAGTGCTACCCCTAGGAAGGTGGTCCTGTATTGTATAAGAAAGTAGGCTGGGCACAGGCCAGGGAGCAAGCCAATAAGCGGTGTTCCTCTGTAGTCTGTGCTTCAGTTCCTGCCCTGAGCACCTGCCTTGGTTTCTCCCCACAATGAATTGTAAGCTGAAGATGAAATAAACCTTTCCTCCCCAAGTTGGTTTTGGTCAGTGTTTTTATTACAGAAATAGAAAGAAACTAGGACAGCTAGTGAAGCAAAAGATGCCCCTGAAGGGTTTGGAAGGCTATTCCATTATCAAAATTGGGAATTGTAGAAAGCAACTTTGCACTGACTAGAGCAAATTCACCTCCAGCATTTACGTCTTTCAAATCCACAGTGAGAGGCTAGGGAGGTGGCTCAGTCAATGAAATGCCTGCTATGTAAGTATGGGGACTTGAGTTCAATCCCTAGCCCCTATATAAAAAGCCAGGTGGAATGATGCATACATGTAATCCCAGCACTGGGGAGGCAGAGACACGCAGATTCCTGATGCTCACTGTCCAGCTTGGCTTACTTGGTGAGTTCCAGGTCAATGAGAAACCTTGCTCCACAGAAGAAGGTGGACAGCTCCTGGGAACACCACCTGGTGTTGACCTGTGGTGTCCACATGCATGTGTGCATGCACACATGCACGAACACACACACACACACACATTCCACAATAAGCTTAATTTTGTCCTGTGAGTGGGACTTATCCAACTTTGACCATGCATTATCTTTATAAGTTAAGACATCCAGGGAATTTACATGTCTTATGAGAGGTATGTGAATAGATCTGAGTGGATTTTTGGCAACTGAAAAATTTAGTTTCTTATGAATATTGGGGAAAAAGGGAAAAGTCAGAAAGAGATAAGCAATAAGAAGACAGGCAATGACTGGCAGGAGGAAGGAGGAAGGATGGAGAGGAAAGCAGGTATATAACCAGCCTCAGTTATTCCGTCTGGAAACCTAGGAGAGCAGTGAGCCCTGTCCCAACCTCCCTTGTCCCTCCACTTTGGAAAAGGTGAAATAATCTGAAACAGATGTTTACTGTACTTTACTGCAGGGTTATTGCAACCTGTTATCATGTAATTATAAGGAAATTTATTTTCAAAGTTCTGCTCATTTAAAAATCTATGTTGAAATCCTGCAGAAGTCTTCTAAATTAAATACCTCTAATATTTAGTAATATGCAATTAAATTTAAAATAATATAATTTTAGAAGTATTCCTCTTCAAGAACAATTAAACTTGAACAACAAAAGAGCCAAAATTATGATTTTTCTCTTCAGAATATTTTTATTAAAATTTGAAAACTACAAACAAAATGGAGAAAACACAAGAAAGGATAAGTGCATGTAAAGCTGTGACAAAGTATTCTGTTATCTGTTAGATTGTTACTGGCGTGTGTTCATTGTACATAGTAGTGGTTCCATAAAGACATTTTTATTCAAAAGATTTTTCTAGGTGTCAACTCAGAAATGATTAAAGAATCTTTCCTCTATTTCTCGATTTGTGCAGGATTTGAAAAGTCATAAATTGAAAGGAAATTCTTACAAATTTCCAAAATGCATATGTTCTACATAGCTTTTCTAGCTAGTGGGCCTCACTTTCTAGTCATGTTGGTATGGCCAGTTTCTCTCTTTGTTCCAGGTCTGCCCCCTTTGTGGACTTTGGGACATTGGACCTACTGGGATGGGATTTAAACTGCATAGATCTTGCTTATGGTATAAGAATCTTCCCCAAAGGCAAAAGCGATCTTTCCACATTTCCCTGTGACTTTGTTTAGTAACTTTGCTCAACTCCCCCACATTGTGGTGGGGCATGTGGCACAGTGCCTGACTATGGTAGATTCTCAGAATCCTTGAGCGGTAAATTTCATGCTATTTAAGTTCTCTTGCCTGCCCTTTGCTTAGAACAGTCCTGGCCATGCTCATGTGAAATAGCATTGTTTCCTGACCTATCCTGAATTTTTTCCCATCTCTTAAACGGAGTTAGCTCTCAATGCATTTCCTGTGGGTACCCCGACCTGTGTAGACAATAGGTGGTACTTGCCTCATTCCCCTTATTGGAATGGAAACTTATTTGTTATGAATTATGATTATTTTTCTTACGTGTATAATTGACTATTTTTATAAGTATTTTGAGGACTACAAGTTACAAAGTAAAAGCAGACCACTACACGGGAATCTAGTGAACACATTTTGCTTATGTATGAAACGTCATCAAAGTCATTCATTTTCATTTTCAGTAATTTAACATTTAACATTTTTGTAGGTAACAAATATAATATTTTCAGCTACAGTGCTTAAGGTTACTATACCTTTGTTTCAAATTATATTACATGCTCTTCGTTCAAGATTAACTTTTAAATTCCAAATTCTTAGCTTATAAGATTGGCATCTTCAAAAATAGCCATGCCCTTCTACCCCAAAAAACGTAACTACATTTTCCTCCTATTGACTACATACACATGAATAACAAGAAAATAGATACAAATGAAAAGACAGACATTTAAATAAATGGATTAATTATTGAAAATAAATATTTCACTCTTGGCAATTAAAAATGGAAGTTAGGGGTCTGGGATATTATTGGTGGGTAAAGTGCTTGCTGTGTAAGAATAAGGACCCGCATTAGGGTCCCAAGAGTTCATGAAAAAGTCAAATGCAACAGCACACACCTGTAACCTGGTGCTTGGGGGACAGATATAGGTGGGTCCCCAGACTCTACTGGCCAGTGAGTGTCACTGAAACAGTGAGCTCCAGGTTCAGTAAGAGACTCTGTCTCAGAAAACGAAGGTGGCGAGTGATAAGGGAGATACCTGACGCCCACCTCTGGTCTCCCCAGGTATATGCAAGGGTCAGCACACAGGCACACACACACACACACACACACACACACACACACACGCACACAGGCACTGTAGAGTATGGTAATAGCTAGGTGTTTGGGTCACTGCTCAATGTTAACAGAATGAAGCCATATTAAAGCACTTCTTGATGGTGGAGATGTTGCATCTAATATTTAAAATATACACGTAGATGTATATGTATGATTTTCATTTCAATTTTGGGGTTGCTGGAGATTGAACCCAAGGCCTCATACCTACTAAATGCATATTTTAATACTTGGCTACCTCTCCAGAACCTCACCTTTAAAATGTTTTGTACATAGTGAGTGTGTTAGACACTATCTGTACTGAAAGCCCAAGAAGATGGTATTTGCTGATAGAAATTTCTCTTGCCTTTCTCTGCTACTTGTCTAGTGGGCATGCTTCTGCAGGGCCAGAACCATGGCTTCCTTTCCTTTAGTCATCTATACAGGTCTTGCTGATGGCATTCATGGCTTTGGAAGACACCATAGTCACAGGGCTAGGATTCCTCAGTCACTTACCGATAGTTTGTAGGTTACAGATGCACAAGAGGAAAAAGAGACACATTGAGAGGAAGTGAAATGATAGAATCTGCTTCAAAGTGATTAATAACTTTAACTCTACAGTGATTATACCTGTGGGCAAATGTGTATGGCTTTATTTCACCTCATTGTAATTCATATTGTGTTAAGTAGTCAGGTTACCTGGCTAACTTTAGCAAGATACTTAATGCCGTGTTCGATAAAATGGCACCAGTTTGGTGGAGTAGTTCACAGTGGTTGAACAGTGTGCTTCCCAAGCACAGATGACAGTATTTCTCAAAATGCCATGTCCTAAAAGCAATGGAAACACAGACATAATTATGTGTTTGTCAGGTGACTGATTGGCTATTAGTTGGCACGTGTAAGTTGTATGAACTACACTTGCCCAGGGGTGGTCTTGTCTCTGAGCTGCTTTGCAGAAAAATAGTCAATTTACCCAAAGCGATTTAGTGCAATTTTCCTGATGACTAGCCCTCTCAAGTTTTTCTCCTCTATTTCAGCTCCTGTAAGTTTAACCAAGGATATTGCTTTAAAAGCAAATTCCTTCCATCTGCAGGAGTGTGTTGCCTCTGGTAAATTTGAATTAGCTGAGATCTGTAAGGTTTTTGCATGCAAATTGTCTCAATTTATACTATTTTTGTTTGTTTGTTTTTCTTCGCTGGTGGAAAGAAACCATAACATAACAATGAATTGTGTAGAATCGATTTCATGGTTGTATTTTGGGAGAAAAAAAACTTGAAGGCAAGGGTGGCCAATTAGAAAATGTGGTGGAAGATAACAGAGATCTTTGGTGGACCTATTGATTGATTCTTCTTACCTCAACAAGAACAGGAGCCCCGGGCCTTGGGAATAGCGCAGCAGTAAGACACGGGACAAATGCTGTTGACAGCAGCAGAGCTTTCTAACTTTGTCTGATCCCTTTTTGAAAATGAACAAATACAGTCTGTGAAAACATCAAATCTTTAGAAAAGGGTGAAGAAATGTAATACTATGAATGTGCCTTAAAATACAGAGCCCTATATAGCCAAAGTTTCCATACAGTGGAAGGTAATTGTTTTAAATTACAAGTGCTACCATGGTGTTTGAACTCTACCTGCTAATTGAGCCTTCTGGCTTTAAAATACACAGACCTCAGCAATTCGAAGATTGTTAAATTATGCCTTCTTGTGGGAACCAATGTTATGTGCTAGAGCAGTGAGCAGGGATGGTTTTCCAGGAAGCAGGGGTGTTGGGTGTCTCCTTACCGCCTTTGCCCTACACAGTCTTAGGGGATGTCAACATTTCAGTCCATAGGGGTTTTTTAAATTATTTATTTAATAACCATATAATTAGAAGAAGCATTTGATTACAACAGCATTGACATATTCAATAACAATTTTCAGAGCTAAGATGTATCTCTTTCAAAGTTGGCTGTAAAATTTTAGGTTTACAGTTGAATTAACACAGTTATACAATATTGTACTCAGTATAAACCCTATAAGGCATAAAATTAAATGAGGTTTTAAACTTTAAAAAAGATCTCCGTTTAATTATTAAAATACACAGTTTCATACAGAAAAATTCATTTTTAATACAATTGACACTAAGATGCACATGTGTTTCAAATCTCTGATTATTACTAGTCACAGTCGGTTAATTTCTGAGCTCCTTGTCATCTGAGCATGGATATAAAATCATCAGGTAGATTTCAATGGTAATGTTTTTCACATCTACTAATTATTAAGGAGCAAATATTTATGCTTTGAAGAATTAATATTATTATTATTTCTTTAATTTTTTAAAAAGGTTTTATTTTATTTA
>NW_008360316.1:2962121-2964186 GCF_000622305.1 Nannospalax galili | reverse complement strand
TTAACTGTAACTAAAATCTCAAAGCAATTGTTATAGGAGACTGCATTAACAATTCTGTGAATTGCATCACAATGCAAGACTATTTGTATTTCAAGTTTTGGACTAAAGTAAAATTTTGGTATAGAACAGGGCATCTAAAACTCTTTTTACTTGAGATTCCTTTTCACATGAGAAATGTTTAAGTGTACCAGTGGTGATGGTTAATCTTATCAACTTGATGAAAAACAGTATGGAATTACACCTATGGATATGACTATGATGAGTTTAATTAAGGAACAAAGCCCAAACCTGAATGTGAGGGGCACCATCCCATGAGCTGGTCTTCTGGATTTAATAAAAAGCCAGGGGCCACCAGAATTTACTTCCCTCTACTTTCTGACTCCTCATGCAATATGACCAGCTACCTCACATTCCTGCCAGGATGCCTTCCCTGTCATCATGGATTTAACCCTCAAACTATGAACTTAAGTAACCCCTACGATTTAAGTTTTTCTTTTCATGTATTTTTTCACAGTAATGATGAAGGTAACTAAAATATTTGGATGTGCAGGCATACAGATCAAACATTTAATACAATGAAATCAGCATATTCTTAAAATATATTATATATCTATATTGATGTATAATCCAGAATGCTGAGAACACCATTAATGATCAATGTAGTACAAAAAGGCAGAAGTAATTTTAGGGTCATTTCAGAAATTGCTGGAAATTTTATAATAATGCCAAGCAATAGTGACAGCATGTACAAGACCCATGAAAACGCAATCAGACAAAAACCTGGCATAGAACTGGGGAAATGGGCAGGAGGTCCCAATCTTAGATAAAGAACAATTGGGCAGATGATTACCGCTGGGTGAGCAAGAGCTGATCTTGTTTAAGGAAATGACTCTAGATGGGCTGACTAAACCCCAGTGGATGAACTTCCACTGAGGGACATCTGGGAACCCAACAAGTTTTAAACTCCATTTGTACAATAAAACATTTCAATTCATAGTCCCCATTTTCCCCTTGGTAACATTTCCTTCCTACTATCCCCCTCTCATGGGCTGTTTCTTTCATTTTACACTGTGGTTCCTTTCCATTTTTCTGGCTCCTGTGCTTATATTATGATGTACTCACATACAAAGATTTAGAGCTAAGATCCACAAATGAGAGAGAACATACATCCCTTGTTTTTCTGAGTCTGTGTTAACTTCACTTAGTATAACAGTTCCTACTTTCATTCATTTACCTGCAAATTTAATGATTTCAACTTTCTTTACTGCTGAGTAAAACTCCATCGTATAAATGAACCACATTTTCATTATCCACTCATCAAGAGAGGGACACTTAGGCTGCTTCCATCTCTTAGGTATTGTGAAAAGAGTAGCAACAAACATGGATGTACATGTGTCTCTTCAATAGGATGAGTTCTTTGGGTGTATGACAAGGAGTGGTAAAACTGTATCAAATGTTAGGTTCATTTGTAGTTTTTTAAGAGTTCTCCACACTGCTTTCCATAGGGGTTGAACCAGTTTGCAGCCCCACCAGCAGGGGATGAGTGTTTCCCTTTCCCCACATCCTCTCCAACATTTGGTATCATTTGTTTTCTTAGTCGGTCTTACTGGGGTAAGATGCAATCTGATGAAATCTTAAAGTGGTTTTAATTTGCATTTCCCTAATTATTAGTGATGTTGAACATCTTTTAAGATGCTTCAAAGCCATCTTTACTTCTTCTTTTGAGAAATGTCTGTTCAGCTCCTTAGCCCATCTTTTAATGGGGTTGCTTCTTGTCTTGGTTCTCTGTTTTTTGAGTTTGTTATAAATTCTGGTTATTAAACCTCTGTCGGATGTGTCGCTGGTGAAGATTTTCTCCCATTCTGTGGGTTTTCTGATCGCTTCCCTGGTTGCCTCCTTTGATATACAGAAGCTTTCTAGTTTAATGAGGTCCCATCTGTTGATTCTTGACCTTGTTTCCTGAGCAACTGACATCCGGTTTAGAAAATCCTTTCCTCCACCTATATCTTGTAGGTTTTTGCCAATGTTTTCTTCTAACAGTTTCAGAGTTTCAGACTTTACATTG
>NW_008360316.1:2961224-2961900 GCF_000622305.1 Nannospalax galili | reverse complement strand
AAGTGGAGATCCAGTTTTGCCAGCACCATTTGCTGAACATGCTGTCTTTTTGCCAGTTGATGTTCTTGGCCCCTTTGTCAAATATCAGGTGACTGAAATTGAATTTGCTCATATTTGGGTCTTCAATTTTGTTCCATTGGTCTATGGGTTTATTTTTGTGCCAGTACCATATTGTTTTTATGACTATAGTTCTGCAATACAGCTTGAAATCTGGTATAGTAAATCCCCGGGATTGCTCTTAGTGCTCAGGTTTTTTTTTTTTTGGCTATCCAAGTTCTTTTGTGCCTCCATATGAATCTTAGGATAGTTTTTCCAATTCTGTGAAAAATGTCTTGGGGATTTTGATTGGCATTGTGTTGAATCTATATATGACTTTTGGTAGGATGGTCATTTTCACAATATCAATTCTTCCAATCCATGAGCATGGGAGTCCTTCCATCTTCTGATGTCTTCAATTTTTCTTTCTTTAACAATTCAAACTTTTCATTGTAGAGCTTTTTAATGTCTTTGGTCACATTTACTCTGAGATATATTTTTTTTGCAGCTATTGTGAATGGGAGTGTTTCCATGTGCTCTTTCTCTGATTGCTTGTTAATGGTATGTAGAAAGGCTATAAGACTTTTGTAGATTAATTTTGTAACCTGCCACTTTACTGAACATGTTAATAATTTCTAGG
>NW_008360316.1:2959440-2960302 GCF_000622305.1 Nannospalax galili | reverse complement strand
TCTTGTTTATCTTTTCAAAGAACCAGCTCTTGGATTCGTTGATTCTTTGTCATGTTTTCTTTGTTTCAATTTCATTTTTGTTATTTCTTCTTGTCTGGTGGGTTTGGCTTTCGTTTGCTGTTGCTTTTCAAGTGTGTTGAGTTGCATAGGGATGGACATTGAGTTAAGGATGTTGGGAAAGGCTGCACACACTGTGAAAAGAGGGAGAGGAGCTGCTATCTTGGGAGTTGGCATGTGGACTGCAGGAAGGATGGGGCACTGATGGTGAGGATCTCAAAAGAGCCCATGGGCGTGCATGCCTTTGTATGTGACACTCTTCTGAATAGCATGGGCTTTGTCGCAAAGCCCAAATAAATAGTTTTATTCCCCAAACTGTAACTTAAGAAGGACATTGTGGTGGTTTGGTCAGTTGGTGTTAGAACCACATGAACCTGAGAACCAAGAAAGCAGAGTGGGCAGGTCTACGGGATGGGATGTGGCGCAGCATGTTTAATCTCCATGAGTTCATGTTGTTAGTATGATTTCTTTTGGGGTTGATTTTAAACTTTATTGCATTGTTGTCTCATAAAATGCATGGAATTATTTCCAGTTTTTGTTTGTTTGTTTTTGAGGCTTGTTTTCTGTCTCAGTATGTGGTCACTTTTGGAGAAAGTGCCATAAGGTGCTGAATAGAAAGCATATTCTTTGATGTTTGTGGGAAATATTTGGTAGGTGTCTGTTAGGTCCATTTGATATATGATATTGTTTAATTCAGATGTCTCTCTGTTAACTCTGCCCTGATGACCTATCTAATGGAGACAGTGGGTAACTGAAGTCCCCTACTATTAATGAGTTGGGACTAATTTGGATCTTAAAGTCTTGT
>NW_008360316.1:2951345-2959354 GCF_000622305.1 Nannospalax galili | reverse complement strand
CCCTCTTTGTCTTTTCTGGTTAGTTTCAGTTTAAAGTCTATTTTGTCAGATATTAGAATTGCTACGCCTGCTTTTCTCTTAGTGCCATTTGCTTGGTATATTTTTCCTCAATCCTTTCACTTTGAGATAGTGTCTTTCCTTGAAAATGAGTTGAGTTTCTTGCAGACAACAAAAAGATGGGTTTTGTTTCTTAATCCATTCTTATAGTCTGTGTCTTTTGTCTGGGGAGTTCAGTCCATTAATATTTAAGGTTATTAATGAAACATGTATATTGAATCCTGTCATTTTTATTTCTGTTCACCTTCTTGATATAGCTGTGCATTTCCACATTTATACCTTCATTGAATTTCTTTCCTTCACTCATTGTATATAATTGTTCCTTTCTTCAGCTCTTTGTATTGCTTCAAGAACTCTCTGAAGGGCTGATTTTGTGGACATGAATTCCTTCAGCCTATTTATGTCATGGAAGATTTTTCTTTCCCCTTTGACTATAATAGACATTTTGGCTGGGTATAGTAATATGGGTTGGCATCTGTGGTCATTTAAAACTGGGAATACTTTGGTCCAGGCTCTTCTGGCTTTCATAGTTTGCACTGAAAAGTCAGCTGTAATCCTAATGAGTTTTCCTTTATATGAGACTTGTTCTTTCTCTTTTGCAGCTTTCAGAATTGTCTCTTAGTTTTGTATGTGTAGTGTTTTTACTATGATGTTCTGTGGAGAGTTTCTTTTCTGGTCTGGTCTGTTTGGTATTCTATGTGCTTCTTGTATTTGTATGGGCATATCATTCTTTAATTTTGAGTAATTTTCTTCCATGATTATGTTGAAAATCTGGTCCATGCCATTATCTTGGGATTCTTCTCCTTCCTGTATGCCTGTGATTCGTAAGTTTGGTCTTTTTATGGTGTCACACAATTCCTGCATATTCCATTCTTGTGATTTCTTAAATTTTTCATTATCTTTGCTTGAGTGGTCTAGTTTATCCACTTTATCTTCTAGTCTTGATACTCTGTTTTCCATTTTGTTCATCCTATTGGTGAGTCTCCTGTCATTTCTAATTGGCTTACTGTTTCAATTCCTTCTTCATTTTAGCCTGAGTATTCTTCAATATTTCTAACTCTTTTCTGAATTCATTCAGAAGTTTATCCCTATCTTCCTTCAGTTCTTTGATTTTTTTGTTTGTGTGTTCTTTAAATTCACTGAATTCTTTTATCATGTTTATAATTGTTCTTTTGAGTTCCATGTCCTGCATTATCTCTAGGGGGTTCTCATTGTAGTCCTCTAGAGGACTATTCATATTTGGTGGGGATATGCTATCTTGGTTTTTCATGTTATTATTTTTTCTTTGTGATTTTGACATGTGAATTTCTTTTGTAGTTTCTGATTCTTGTGTGAGACTCAGGCCTTCAAGTCTAGGTATGCTTCTTTTTGTGAACATATTTATGTGTCTTTGTGGTTTACTTTTTGGGAATGAAAATCTGATTTGTCTAAGATTCCAGTTCTTTCTTTTGATTTTCTATTGGAGTGTCCAGATTGCTTTTGTCTTCAGGAGTTCCCATAGAGACCCAATTCAGATGAGGGTCAGATGTTTTCAGGATTTGTTCTAAGGTCTGGATCCCTCCAGGAATGATTTTGGCCTCAGGAATTTGGGGGTTGGACTGGTCTGGGAGTTGGGCCCAGGAAAGATGCTGCTCTAGGGCAGCTGGTGGCCATGTCACCCAGAGATACAAAGGCAGATGGGGCAGAAAGAGGCCCCAAGGACTCCTGGGGACTGCACTGAGCAGCTGGATTGGTCCCGGAGAGAGGCCTGCGGGTAGGAGCATAGGGTGTTTTTTAAAGTGGAGGTCTTTTGTATTATTTGACCGTTAGTTTTAGTTTTGTGTTGATCTCCAAATAATTGTCAGTTAAGTAAAATCAGTTACCAACCGAAAAGCATGTGTTTGTGTGTAACCGGGTATTTTAATTTGACCCTTGCAGTGGCACGTTCCCATTTGTACATGGAGGCTTAAGTCACCTTGTCAAGAGTTATACAACCAGAGACTGGACCCCCTGACTCCAAAATAGTTCTTTCTTATCTCAGCTGTTCTGATGTCCTCAATTTTTTATACTGAAAAGTGAATCTAAGGTCACTTTGAAGTGCCATTCCAAATTGTGGGAGTAAAGATTGAATGTTGATGAAATAAGGGCTTATTCTTTACACTGAGCACTTGCTGGTTACTAACCATAATTTTGGGCAATTGGGAATAAACAGAAAGGACATGGAAGGGCACTTCAGTGCAGCTATTGGTTTGGTTAGTGGTGGCCTTGAAGGACACTTAAGAGTTTGTTATATGAAGGGCTGTTTTGGGGTTGGGGTAAAAGAGAACATGTTTGTGTGTATATGTGTGGGATTCCTCACTTGCTATCTACCTTTTTTTGTAGTCAGGGCCTCTCGCTAACCTGGAACTCACCACTTCAAAGAGGTTTCTGGCCTGCCTTTGCCTCTCCAGCACTGGAATTATATATGTGTACTACCAAGCCTGTATTTTTATAAATGTGGCCTTTGGGGATCAAGCTCAGGTCCTCATGCTTGCAAGACAAACATTGTATCAACTGAGGTATTGCCCAGCCCCATAGAGGGCATGTTTAGACAAGACTGTTAAGACAGTCTTTGGTGAACCTTCTGTACTAGTCAGCTGTATCATCACTCTGACCAAATATCTTAATATAATTAGCTTAAGGGGAAGAAAGATTAATTTTGGCTCATTGTTTTAGAGGGGTTAGTCCATGGTTGCTTGGCTCCATACACTTGGGCAGAACATCATGGAAGTGGGAATGGTGCTACCCTTCACTGCAGAGAGGAAACAAAAGGAAAACAAGAAAGAGCCAGGACAAGACATAGCCCCCAGTGACCTACTTCCTCCAACTAGGCCTCACCTACTTTTCACTGTACTCAATAATGCCATTGTATTATAAATCTGTCAAGGGATTAAACCACTCATTGTCAGAGACCTGATAAGCTAATCATCTCTGGAAATGCCATCAAAACATACCCAAAAGTCTGCTTTACTAATCTCTAGGCATTCCAATCCAGTTGATCAAGACTAATTATCACATACACTTCCCTCAACCCATCACAGGGGGAACACAATAAGAAGCTCTCCACTTACAAGCCAGTAACAGAACTGCAGTTCCTTGATCTTTGATCCCTGCCTCTAGAATATGAGAAACAAAAGTCTGCTATTTGTGCTGCAGTCAGTCATGTTTTATTATGTAATCCTGAGCCAACACAGAAAGGCACCACCATTACTGTGGCCTTCTGATGCCACCACGGTGATAAGGTGTTTATAAGCAGAGAAGATGTATTTTGGCTCACAGCTTCAGTCCAGAGTCACTAGGCCTGGTTGCTTTGGTCCTGTGACTAGGTAGTGCTCCATGGTGCCAAGTGCAGGGTAGGGAAGAACTGTTCACATCATGGCAGTCTAGAAGCAAAGAGGAGGAGTAAGGCATTGGGTCTTGACATCCATTTCCAGGCCTTCTAGTGTCTGACAAGCCTTTGACTCATGAGCCTTTGGGGGCATTTTAAGATCCAAACTGTAGCAGATGAGGAAGCCTGAAGGAAATACATTCATTGCTTGGTAAGGGCAGTCTGGCCGGATGTCTACTCCACAATGAGCCACAGTTATGCATGTCCTGCTCTGTTCGATGCAGACATGATCGTGTATAGATTCTAGCACTCACCACCATTGCCCATTGGCTCCATGAGTCAGGTGTAAGCGGATTACTCAACAGTGAGAGTTCTGTCAGAAGAACTGAGTACACTGTTTGAGAAACTATGTTGTCTATCTGAGGGTTGCTTGGTGACCCTGGACTTTGTGTGGAAGGATGCTTCATTCTGGGACTTAAACAGGTAATGATGTCTGGGGCACGTCTATGTCTTTGACAGACTTTTACACAGCCCAGTGGACACTCCCAGGCCAGTTTCACTTTTCCTGAAAACTTAAAAACTCATGCTATCTACTTCTAACAATCTTGATAGTCTTTTATTTGGGGCCTCACACTTGTTTTGACCCACATTTTCCCCCTAATGCTAATTTCTGCTGCCTAATTACAGTTGAGCCCACTGGCTCAGGAGCCATTCATTTTCCTTAGGATGATGTCACACAGCTTCATGTTGGCTCTTTGGATCAAGTAATTCTACTCCCTTTCAGTTCTGAACCATGTCTCCCAGCTCCCAGTCACTTCTCTGAGCCTCTATTTCTGCAGCCTGGCCTTGCCTGTGTTGTTTCTGGTCGCTTTGCCTGCCCTTCCCTCCTTTCCTAATTCACATTGGACAGCACTGCCTATATCCAGATGTGTGTTAGGGTTGAAGACTACTCCACACTGGGTAGTTGAGACAGCAGAAAATTATCATCTCACTCTGTGGAAGCTCGAAGTCCAATATCGAGGTGTGAGTGATTGCCTCCCTCTGAGGCTGTGAGGGAGTCTTAGTTGCAAGAGTTTCTCCCAGCTTCTATTAGCCTCCAGCCCTCTTTGGTTTATAGGTGGCTGGCTTCTTCCTATGTCTTTTCATTGTTTTCCCTATGTACTGGACTTTGTGCAGTTTTCTCCTTTTGTCAGGGTACAAGTCATACTGGATTAGGGTGCACCCTAATGCCTTTGTTCTGCAGAGACCCTGTCTTCAGATAAAGTGACATTCTGAAGATACTTTAGAAGAATGGAGGTCCATTCTAAAGCATGTCTATTATTGTTGGATATAACCTAACCTGAAACTCTGTTCCTTCCTTGTAACTAGTGCAAATATTGCATGGGAAACATCTTGAGCCCTTGTGCATTTGAAGATGGTTCATCTCTTTTATTGGACAGCATAATGACAGGTCTGTTAGTCATCCTCTCTGTGAACCTTCTGTCTTGTTTACACTGTGGCTTTTCTGTCACTCTCTTTAGCCCACATTAATCTTAACAGTGGGAGTCAGAGGCAGCTCTGTAGCTATCTTTGGGCACTGAGAACAGGTCCACAGAGTAAGCCCTTGATTGCTGTCAGGGTTATATATAGGTTGCTGTAGCCATGTCAGTTGGCCTCATTTGACTCCACAAAATTTATATTAGAAAGAGAATTAGGATACTCAGTTTTACTGTAAAATATAAATGTTTAAGTATTCTAAAAATTAAACTATTAAAACACTATTGTGAATCACAGATTCCATTAGGCCTATTTTCATGGTAAAATAAAATATGAAAAGTAAATTATATTCTTTCACCGGTCGAATGTAGGCAGTCTTCATAAATCCGTTTCAATCTTCTTTAGACATTCTCTCTCTTTTTTCAAAATAAAAAAAATTATTAACATTGATTTGTTTTTAAGCTAAGATGCATCTTTTTCAAAATTGGCTGTAAATTTTTAGGTTTACAGTTGAATTATTACAGTTATACAACACAGTTTCATACAGAAAAATTCATTTTCAATGCAATTGATGTTAACATGTGTGCACGTGGGTCTCTAACATAGCTGATTATAACTAGTGACAGTTGGTTACTTTCTGAGCACCTTGGCATCTGAGCATGGATATAAAGTCATCAGGTAGATTACAATGGTAATGTTTTTCACATCTACTAATTCTTCTTATTTTTAATTATTATTTTTCTAATTTTTAATAACTACATGATTAGAAGAAGCATTTCACTACAGATTTAACATATTCAGTAACACACTCCGGATAAACAGTACATCTCCTTCACAAGTGGGTGAAGTTTCTAGGTTCACAGTTGAGGTAATAGTTATACAATATTGAACTCAGTATAAGCCCTGTAAGACATAAAATTGAATGAGTTTTTAACCTTTAAAAAAGATCTCCATTTCATTTTAGAGTATATTGTTCCTTGCAGAAAGACTCCTTGTTTTTGCTACTAACACTGAGATGTTGGTGCATGCATCTCTAATCTGTATGTATCTGATTATTACTAGTCATAATCGGTTGCACTTGGATCTTTGGCACCTGTGTATGTCTATGAAGTAATAGGGTAGATTTCAGTGGTAATTTTTATCACCTCTACTAAGTTAGCATGACATAAATTTCCATGCTTCCTCCTCAAATATAATACATTTTTAAAAATTGATTGATTTGTGTTTGTATGTGTGCATGTGTGTGTGTGTATCACACAGAACATCCCAAACCATCTTATTCAATTATATACCCACTTCCCAGATAGCACCCTCCCATAGCCTCCCTCCCCCCACTAGAGCCCTTACACTTTGGTAACCCTACTACTGTCTGCTGTGTTGTAGGCACCAAAGCCAATCCCTACTACCTGTCCTTCTGGTGAATCTAGTCAGCCTATCTAGAGGTCTTTGTTTTAGGAGGGTCAGCTGTTGCTCTTCTAGCAGCAATCAGTTGTCAATATTCCTTTAGATAAGATTGGGGTCTGCTGTTCATTTTTCCAGTTCTATGCTGGGTTACTATCTGGGAGTCCCTTTGGTCACCCTGGCCAACAACTCAAAAGAAGGTATCTCCTATCGGGCATTGTTGCTTTTTATGTAGCCTTTAGCTATGCATATGGACTCCTAAGAAATTATATTGACCCCTTTAATCTTTGGTTATACTTTCCTTTTGGATGTTTAAGGCCATACAGTTGGCCCAGATAAACCAATTTATTTTAACTCTTAAGGTCATTTGAGGATCTGTTCCTCAGGGGTCCCATGGGCTTGGGAGGAGCCCCTGGCTCCTTTCTTTTACCAGTTCCATCTACGTGAAGATAAGTCAAAGGTCCCATCTTTTAATTGGATTGATTCTTGTTTGAGTTTGTTATATATTCTGGATGTTAAATCTGTCAGACATCAAAAAATTGGAAGGAACACAAATAAATGACTTAACGTTGCAACTTAACACACTTGAAAAGCAACAGCAAACAAAACCCAAAACCAGCAGACAAGAAGAAATAACAAAAATCAGGGCAGAAATTAATGAAATTGAAACAAAGAAAGCACGACAAAGAATCAACAATTCCAAGAGCTGGTTCTTTGAAAAGATAAACAAGATTGACAGACCGCTAGCCCAGTTAAACAAAAGAAAGAAAGAGCACCTCCAAATCAACACAAAATCAGAGACGAAAGGACTACCATAACAGACACCAAAAAGGATCCAGAATATTATAAGGGAATACTTTAAAAACCTATATTCTACTAAATATGAAAAGCTAAAAGAAATGGGAACCACCAAAACTAAACCAACAAGAGATTAACAGCTTAAACAGACCTATAACACATAAGGAAACTGGAACGGTAATACAAAACCTTCCCACACAAAAAAAGCCCAGGATCAGATGGATTTACAGCAGAATGATACCAGACATTTAAAGAAAATCTATATCCAATAATACTTAATGTATCAAAAAATAGAAATGGAGGGAGGGAGAACTTCCAAATTCCTTCTGTGAAGCCAGCATTACGCTAATACCCAAACCAGGTAAAGATAGAACCAAAAAATAAAACTATAGACCCATATCCTTAATGAACATAGATGCAAAAATTCTCAACAAAACTTGCAAACCACATACAGACACATATCAAAAAGATCATCCACCATAATCACGTTGGATTTATCCCAGAAATGCAGGGATGGTTGAATATACATAAGTCAATAAACGTCATAAATCACATATATGGGCTCAAAGGCAAGAACCACATGGTCATCTCAATAGATGCAGAGAAGGCCTTTGACAAAATTCAACATGCATTTATGTTCAAAGTCCTAGAGAGAATTGGACTGGAGGGAACATACCTCAACATAATTAAAGCCATATATAACAAACCCGCAGCCAACATCATTCTAAATGGAGAAAAACTGGAAGCATTCCCATTGAAATCAGGAACCAGACAAGGCTGTCCACTCTCTCCACTTGTCTTTAATATAGTGCTTGAAACTTGCAAGAGCAATAAGACAAGAGCAGGAAATTAAAGGAGTAATAATTGGAAAAGAAGAGATCAAATTATCCCATTTTGCAGGTGATATGATATTATGTCTAAGAGATGCCAG
>NW_008360316.1:2846725-2951263 GCF_000622305.1 Nannospalax galili | reverse complement strand
GTCTACAGCCTTTCTATACACTAATAACAAGCAATCAGAGAAAGAGAACATGGAAACACTCCCATTCACAATAGCTGCAAAAAAAATAAAATATCTCAGAATAATCCTGACCAAAGACATTAAAGAGCTCTACAGTGAAAATTTTAAATCTTTAAAGAAAGAGGTTGAAGAAGATATCAGAAGATGAAGGACCTCCCATGCTTATGAATTAGAAGAATTAATATTGCGAAAATGACCATCCTACCAAAAGTTGGTTTCAATTTCTTTTTGTTTTATGGGTCTGTTTAAGCTGTTAATCTCTTCTTGGTTTAGTTTTGGTGGTTCCCATGCCTCTACATATCCATCCATTTCTTAGACCTCAGATAGCCAAACCAACCCTGAGCACGAAGAACAACGCCGGGGGGGATTACTATACCAGATTTTAAACTGAATTACAGAGCTATAGTTATAAAAACAACATGGTACTGGCACTAAAATAGACCCATAGATCAATGGAACAAATTTGAAGACCCAAATATGAGTAAATATGATTTCAGCTACCTGATATTTGACAAAGGTGCCAAGAATATTCACTGGAGAAAGACAGCATGTTCAGCAAATGGTGCTGGCAAAATTGGATCTCCACCTGTAGAAGAATGAAACTAAACCCCTTTCTTTCACCCTGTGCGGGAGTCTATTCCAAATGGATCAAAGACCTCAATGTAAATACTGAAACTCTGAAACTGTTAGAAGAATACATTGGGAAAAACCTACAAGATATAGGTGTAGGAAAGGATTTTCTAAACTGCACATCAATTGCTCAGGAAACAAGGGCACGAATTAACAAATGGGACCTCATTAAACTAAAAAGCTTCTGTACATCAAAAGAGGCAACCAGGGAAGTGAACAGAAAACCCACAGAATGGGAGAAAATCTTTACCGTTCTCTCTTTTTTAATAGCTAAAAAAATAGCTATCTTTTTCTTTTGGTTATCTTAAGAACTCCCAGACATTTTACCCTAGGTAACATGATGCATGTGATAAATTGCAGTTCTCTAACTTTTGGAGGGAATGTTCTGTCATGATAGTGGGAACCAAGGAGTCACCTCCATCTCTCCCCACACTACACCCTACTTTTCTTCTATGTTTTTGCTCTTTAGACCAGGGAAGCTTCTACTTTTCTGCATAAAACCCTTGACCCAAGGGAGAAATGCTGCTTTAATGGATAGTGTAAGTTTTCTGCATCCTGTGAACTCTATTAGTTTTTAGCACTGATGTTTAGAGAGAAGTTAAGATATAGGGAAAGCAGATAAGATGTCACTGTAGTCCATGCTGGCAGCACTGCTTAATTTTATGGCAAAATGGACAACTTCATAAATAGACACACAGCCCTGGAAGCTTAGATTGTCTTGGCAATTGTTTTCAGAGAAACTGATTATTATTTTCCCAGCATGGCCACCCTTACTACCCCCATGCAGTTCTACACTTTTTCTTCCTTCCCCTGAACAGGCGGCTTGGAGAGAAAACCAGGCCTCAGATTGGGTGTGCTTGCTTCTAATGTTTTATTTCTAAGTGAATTGAGACCATATGGTCATGGAAACCCAAAGCTTTGTGGTTCAGAGATTTAATTTTGTGGCCTTGAGTGTTTCTAGTTTTACTTGCAATTAGTAGAAGATAATGTGTTCATAGGCAATTTATAACTCACACGAGCCATTGGGAAAAAGTCCACCCTAGGTACTGTGGCATGTCCAAGAGAGACGTGGCAGCACCAGCTCTGGAGAGATGTCTAATTAGTTGGGACTAAGCCCTTTTCCTCTTCCATGAGGCAGCATTTATATGTTGTGACGCTAATTTCACAGTGTCAGTTTTCCTGCCAGTATGCCTGCTTTAATCCTCATTTCACATGCATCACTGAGTCTCCCTCATTGATGAAACTTGGCCAGAGGCAAACAGTTTCAAGTGACAGAGCTGCGGTTTGCTAAATGCAACTAGCTGACAGTCATGCACTCTGATGAATGGAAAGACTGCCCACATCTTTTCTCAAGGGAGTGGTTGCACAGGAAGTCTTGAGGCAGCCCTGGTGTTGATACCTGCAAAATATGCTTCTTAATAATGCATGCTGGTGGTAATCAGGTAAGTGGTGTGTTGAACGACAACTTGAGCAATGAACAGGATGTTTATTCTCTCTTAGCACTCTGGACATACCAAACGCCATCACATCATCATCTATTGAAAAACAGATTCTTCAAATCCCGTGTTTCTCATCCTTTTTAATTATAAGAGCAGTACCTGCTTCTGGGGGCTGATGGGGTATTTTCTGGGGATTAAGTCTGGTATTAAGGCCCTTGGCTATGCCAGAGGCTTCAGGCTTCATATGTGGAGTAAAGGCCTGAGCACTTCAATTGTCATGGCTTAATTATAGTATTTGCATCTTGGGTTGTTGACCCTGGATTTTCTAGGACTTTAAACGTGTTAAGTGTGATTTGCCTTTTCAGTTTCTGTTTTAGCAAGCAATAACTTTTTCCAGGTAATTGCTAAATGACAAAAACCAGGCCTATTCATGTGCTGGAGGGAGAACTGGTCTTTGGAAGGGATAGTGGCTCTGTCCTATGGTACTCTTGTCAGTGATGACAGTGCTCATCTGTCTTGGCCAAACAGTAGCCTCCAGGCATGTGTGGGTAGTGCCACTGAAGAACTGAAGTCTTAAGTTTATTTAATGTAAATTAAATGTGATTAGTCCCATGTAGCTGCTAGTGGCTACCATGTTGGACAGAATAGATTGAGAATGTTTTTGAGACTGAATACAGTTGGACTTGGGTTTATGCCAGGACAGGGTTTTTGTTTTTTTGGTTTTTTTTTTTTTGTCTTTTTTGAGACAGGGTCTCCCTGTAGCCCCAGCTGTCCTGGAACTCACTATGTAGACCAGGCTGGCCTTGAACTCACAGAGATCCGCCTGCCTCTGCCTCCCGAGTGCTGGGTTATTATGACAAGATCTTGCAGGATATTTAAGAATGCTGCTCCCACGAGCACCTCTTTCAGCTTTATATATTTTGAGATATAGGAAAAATTCTTTGGTTTTTCCTCTCCTTAAACACTCTAAATGATATTTTGCATGCCAGATATTGGAGTCCCTACCCCCACTAACCAAGCATTTCTCCAGTGGAAGACGCCCATGAGTGGTGTGTAATTTAACCCAATTCAAACAGTACATACAATCTACCTGGTGCTGAAGTCTTATCCCCCAAGTGACTGACTCAGTCATACAAATCTGCTCCCCCAACCCCCTCAAAAGTCACAAGCCCCAGGATGTGACCTGTATTTCTGACTGACCAGCTATGTATATAAATCAGTGGGTTCCCGTGCCCCTTTCCTCTTGTTTGGTAATTTGCTAGGAAAGCTGACAGATCTCAGGGAAACCTGATACTAATGCCTAACCAGCAGTAATAAAAAATATTATAAAAGATGCAGCTGAGGAACATTGCTTCTCCGGTGTACCATCCTCCAGGAGCGCCCAATTCAGCTGTCCAGCATCTTTGTTAGTCAGCTTCCCATCCTGGTGGCAAAATACTCAAGAGGAACAACTAAAAGGAAGAATGGTTTGTTTTGGCTCATGTTTTCTGAGATTTCACCCATGGTCACTTTGGGGTCTGTGACAAGGCAGAACACAAGAGGGAGGAAGCAGAGAGAAGAAGGTGCTGTCTTCATAGTCCCTTCATTGGCATGCTCCCAATGACCTAACTTCCTTCCACTAATCCCTACCTCCTCAAGATTCATCCACCTCCTTTCAGCACCATTTCTGGGACTATTTAAAATCAATTCTGGGAGACATTTAAAATCGAAATCATAATACTCTATGAACCTTGACCTTTAAGGCTTTATCACATAGGTGTGACTGATGAAGTTATGAGCCCCTGTGATCAGCTCAACCTTCAGTCCTTCTTTGCTTCCCAGAGGCTGGGGTTGGGATGGAGTTTAATGTTCTGACCGTTTAATCCTGCCTTGTCTTTCTTGTGACTAACTCCCACCTGAAGCTATCTACCTCTCCACATCCATCTCATCCACATATAGAAGATACTGTCATCCCTGCACAGATTCCAGAGGCTCTAGGAACTGTGTACATCAGGAAATGGGAGTAATGACACAATATGTATTTTGTATTATCACACACATTCATACACAATTCCTCTGCTGCTTGCTCTGAAGTGAAGGGCTGTCCTTGGTATCCCGTTCCCTGTTCTGATTGGCTACTGCAGATCTAGAGTGAAATCATAGTGTAAGATTGGGGACTGGAAAGATGACTTAGTGGTCAAGAGCACTGACTACTCTTGCAGAGGACCCAAGTAGAATTTTCAGGACCCATATGGTAGCTCACAACAATCTGTAACTCCAATTCTAGAAGATCTGATGCCCTCTTCTGGCCTCTGAAGTCACCAGGCACACACATGGTGTACTTACATACCTACAGGCAAAATATTCATATGCATAATAAATAAGTCAAAACAAACAGTCATTTCTTTAAAAAGAATCCTTGGCTGGAGTGATGACTCAGTGGTAAAGAGCACTGGTTGCTCTTACCAAGGACCTAGGTTCAATTCCCAGCACCCACATGGCAGCTAACAACCATCTGTAACTCTCATTCCAGGGGAATTTGATGTCCTTTTCTGACTCTGTGGGCATTGCATGACACAGTTGCACCTATATACATGCAAGCTTATACACATAAAAATAATAAATAATTTTTTTTTTTTTAAAAAGAGTCCCTCAGTGAGGATGGATGTCAGCTATTAGGGGAAACCTGAGCTGGTATGTGACCTAACTCCATGGGGAGTTTCTTTATTTTGCAGAGATTCAGAGGAAGATGGAGATTCTGTTTCAAGGATGTCTGTCTTTCAGTTCTCTAACTCAACTGGGAAGCTGCCCTGTTCTGTGTGAAAAGTTGGGCTCTACCCTTAGCCCCCAAGGATTTTCCTCATCTCCCCCATGAGGAGGCTATGGAGGGCACTCCCAGGGCCTGTCACATAAGATTTTACTTTTGTCAGACAACTTGGCTATGCTTTTATGCCAAAGTAACAAAATGTTTGCAATTCAGCCTTTAGGTATTGAATCACAGAAGTGTGTTTGGAATGGCAAGTGTTTGGCTGGGTTCTAATGTATGGAAAAAGAAGGTCCTGCTTATTTATTTAGTTCTCTCTGTTTATTCCCTTGGGCCAGAAAAATGGAACTAGATTTCTAATGAGCTTAGGGATATTCATTTTAATAACCCTTGGAGATGGTTACCGGTATAGACCTAAAACACAGCTCTTGCTCCAAAACGAATTAAGAATTGTTTATTCAGAGTCAAATAGAAGTGACAAAGGCCTGGAGACACAAATTGTGACATAGCATGCTCCAACCTAGAAGTGAGCTTTTATTAGTCACAGAACAAAAGAAAATCATAAACACATTAACGGGGACATCAGATAGGTGTGTTATATCAAAGCAAGGGGCATGGTCTCTGCTATGACTTCAGATGTTACTTGATTCTTTGCTTTTGGGTTGGTGGAAGACAGTGGTCTGTTAAATGAATGTATTCTAAAGGTTTTACCTGATAGTCAAAAGGATATTAGGTCAGAGGTGGGTGATAAATGTCCATGAAAGGGTATAAAGAGAACCTAGTACAATTTTGACTCCCAATCTGGAGCATTCCAACTCTTCACAATCACAAAGTTCTAGTCAGTTGATTGGCTGTAGAATCTTCAGTTTAGATGTAGCATTTTCAGGGACTTTCATTTTGCACAGTTCAAAGATGCATTTTACAGATTCAAGTGTGCACACAGGGAAGCTGACCTTCCTCACAGAATGGCATGTTGAGAAATATGAAGGCCAACTCCAATTATTCATCATGTATCCCATCTGCATTGCTCCCAGATCTGCCTGCTGGGTAAATGATCTTACATGAGAGTATGCTTTCTAAGGTGAAGGGCAGGTAATGTATATCTGTATATCGTTGACTTAGAAAACCTTACATGAATTCCAGCCTTACCCTCCTCCAGAGAGAAAAAGAGAAAGAGACTGAGATGATAAAGATGCAAATCTCTTTGTCTTCTTAGAAATCTTACATGTTTACAGTAGATGTATCGCATTTTCTACTTACCTATTCAGTCAGTGACATTGTCACCATGACAATATTGTCATTTTTCTGTCACTATTTCCTCTAAGTGTGAGATAAGCTGGCTGCACAGGAGCTAAAAAAAAGATCATAGGAGATAAAACTCTCTTGCAAATATTTTTTATTGGTGGAAAAATCAAATACTGAGTGGATAAAAGGCAAACAATACTGGATCTAAATCTACTGAAAAGTTTGCAGAAAATGTAGGAATCTAAAGAAGATAGGCTCACCTATGTTTAGTGTGGAGTTAAGGAGATAGTTGTCAGGGAAGCCTTCAGATTTCCTAGCAGGACAGAAACAACAGTTGGAAATTGTGTTCCTGTTGGAATAAGGATCAAATAAGTTAGATCCGTGAGTATTAATAGTTTCTTAAAAGTAGATGCACTGTCACTAGCCCATTAAAATGGGGACAGCAGATACTGTATGAGTACATATTATAAGCTGTCCATATGGTGCTCCTTCAACTTGCAAACTAAGCTATAAAAACCAATCACAATCTAATGAGTAACAGTTTGACTGAAGGCATTCAAAATGAGGGCCACAATGATCTCTTAAGGCTTTTCTAGAAGTTTGAATAAGGTTTCGTTTAGACTCTGCTTCACCTTACAGTGACATTGAAAATCAGTGCATGTATCTTGGTTTGCGCCTGTTCTGGCTCCTGAGGCGGTGGTGGTTGTGTGAGCCTTTGTGAAAAAAAATGTGAAGGAAGACCTGCACTAAGCATTTCTTCATTCCCTTCCTCTAACTCTATTCAATTACAATTAACTGAGCAAGCATAGGCCTCTCAGCGGAGTTGGGAACACAGAGAAGACTTAACTTTAAGACACTTACCACTGTGTTTAACAGTTAGTTTGAAAGTTATGAAAAGTCTACCAAGCCATCCAGCACTGTTTCGTTAGAACCTGCAAACTCTCACAATCACCCTGAGGAATGTTCCCCCTTAACTTGAAAAAGTGAAGAAGGGAAACCAGGAAGAGCATCCCTATGCTGCCATAGGGCCCTGCTGCTAGCTTATGTCAAGTTCTGCTGTGTGCCAGGAACTCTGCTCTGTGCTGGGGACACAGGAGCAAGCCCTCAAGTTCACACAGGATGACCCACATGATATTTTAAAAGTTGAAACTCATAAGCAGACATAGAGAACATGGTAGAAGTAAAAAGAAATATGGTCAAAGTCATGCCTGGAAAACGAATCAGAGAGAGCACAGTGAAGCAGGAGAGACCATTCCTTACTGGAAGATGGCATCTTTTGCAGAGTAGTCTGCTCCATGTTCATTCTGCAGGCCATGTAAATAGGTGCCTGTGTGAAGACATAACTGCAGCACAGGTGAGAATCAGCGAGCAACATCTCAGACCCTTTTGGAGATCAGATCATTACATCATGGTAACATCTCTCAGTGGTGGCATCTCACCAAGAAACCCACTTACCACCGTTTAGTCAGGCTTCCAACCTTCACTGAATATAGACTCCTCATCATGTTCCACAGGTTCTGCTCAGGCTTGTGGAGCACTGTCTGCTCCAGGGCGGCTAGAAAGCCTGGCCAGGGCTAGAGGCTGAGCCTTGCAGGCCAATGCTAGAGTTTTCAGTCTTTTCCTTCGTGTAACAGTTTTAGTGCCTTCACGTCCCCTATTGGAAGTGGAATTGTGTGATTACAGAGAGGCTCTTGGCTCTAGAGAGACATAAAAGGAAGTACTGGACTCCATCCCCAAGAGGCTCACAGCTTACCAGGAGCCAGGGATACAAACTCTCAGGCTCCTGAATTCATGGTTAGAAGTTCAGCTTTTGCAGAATGTGTGCGTAAGGCGATTATGCTCCTGGCTCTTTCTTGAGGACTGTGCTGTGGGGGCTAGGAAACTTTGGGTCTGGATTTGTAGGCCAAGGGGAAGCAGCCTGCTTCTTGGGGAGCAGGACACATTGCCACACCAGGATCAAGGACCGATGGGAGTTCAGGTTCAAGCCCATAGAGGTTGAGAGAGAGATGAAGACGAGCTGCCAGGACTTTGAGGATAAATTTTGAGGACAGGAAGACATATTTTGGCATTTTGCAAGCTTTTGTATCTGTGATGGCTAATCCTGGGTGTCAACTTGACTGGATCTGGGATTAACTGAAATGAGAGAGATCTTCTTGATTGGATCATCTGAAGCTGGAAGATATACCCTAACTGTGGGTGTTACCTTCTGATGGCAGCCGTATAAAAGGCCATGGCAGAGATCACCTGGCTTCTTGCTGCTTGCCTTCTCTCTCGCTGGTGAGTTCGTCTTGCTGCTGTAGACTGAAGACTAGCTGATCTTTTGGAATTCATCAGACCTTCAGCACCAGATTGGGACTAATGAGACATCCAGTCTCGTGGACTGAGCGACTATGGATTCTCAGCCTCTCCAGTGTGGTGCAGCCATTGTTGGATTACTCGGACTCTATCCTGTGAGCTAAGCTGATAAACCTCTATACATATATATTCATTCTACCGGTTCTGTTTCTTTGGAGAACCCTGACTAATACAATAGCAGACACTCTCCCTGTGGGCAGAGCTTTAAAGAAACAAAACCATGTTGTGTCTTCACATAGACTGTCATTCCTTGCAGAACAGACATAAAGAAATAATGACTTGTAAGAGAGGGTAATGGGTAATTGATCATTAGCATGTATGAAAATGTCAAAATGAAACCCAGTAGCCTGTCTAATCAACAGATGCTGATAAAATATTTTTAATCTTTAAAAGGTTAACATTCATATTGAAATGTACAAAGTATAAAATATGAAGTACATTTTGAAGACAAAATAAAATCTTTTAATTTTCAAGACTGAAATATCTCATTGACAATTTTTAAATTATTGATCACATATTGAAATGAAAATGTTTTTAATATTATTGAGTTAGATAACATTTATAATTAAAAATATTTTAAAGGGGTAAGTTGGGGTTGGGAAGATAGCTCAGTAGGTAAAGGACCTCCTGTGTAAGCATGAGGACTCATGTAAAAGGCAAGTGTGACCACATGTAACTGTAACCCTAATGCTGGGAGATAGAGACAGGGGGATCCTAGAAGCTTATTGGCCAGCCAGTCTAATGGGGAGTTCCAGGTTGAGGGAGTGACCCTGCTTCAAAAAATAAGGTGGAGATCAATAGAGGAAGATAGAACATCAGCCTCTGACCTGTATAACTGCCTGAACAGGTGAGCATGCCTTAAGCGTACAGACAGGCATACATACATACAACCCCCATACACACACAAAGAATAAGTTGGCAGATTATTATATTTTACAATATACTGTGTTCTTATGCTCCTGAATATGAAGTGCTCATTACTTTTAGATCCAGTAAATAATGCTGTGGTGTTTTTGCATTCTTGTGGCTAACTCCCAGCAGAATCCCATGGGGAACAGTCAGGTTTCTGTTGTCTCATATTTAGGTATTTCCTATCTCTGACTCATTTCCAGAAAATAGTACAGTCTTATTGTTTTTGGAAAAAAATCTAATATCAGTAGTATATAAAATTTGTATGAGAAGCCATGACATGTAAACAACCATGAACCTAACACCCACCTTGGGGACTCCTGTGTGGCCTCACCTACTAGAATCTGTGTCTCCTACCACTCCTATCTTGGATTTTGTGTGTGTGATTCCCAGGCTTTTAGGAACAGGGTTTTTTTTCCATGTAAGTATGTACTGGTCTGGCAGAAATGAAGATGTTCTAAAGAGACACTTATATGTCTGTCTGACTATCAGATTGTTGAAACAATGGACCCTAAAGAAATGGGAAGTTCCCTGGGAATCTCATGCTGGGAGGAGGAAAAGGCACCAGCAGAGATTTCACAGAGTTCTAACAATTTGTCAGACTACCATATAGCATGGGGCTAAAGTTTAGATAATGATGGGTCAGTGGTGGGTGGGAACACACGTTGACCAGGATTGCTTAGATAGGCATATCCCTGGCCTTCTATTTACACTTTAGTGTCACTTCAGAACCTCAAGATGAACTTGGGGGAGAGTCACTAGATCTCTTTGTCCCTCTTCCCAGTGTGGCCACATTGAATAATTATCTTTTTCTGCTTTTCATTACTAATTTTAATTGTCTTCTGGAGGTCATTAACTGGTGTGTTGTCCTAAGTAGTGTATAAGTTTTGGTTGACTTTGAGGTTTCAAAATATTGTGTGTGGTCTTCTAGCTTTGTTTATCTTCACTTAAGTTGATGTTGAAAATGTGTTCCTGTTTTCAAACAGATGTAGTTAGTTCCTGTTCACTGCTTTATACCATGGGTCATGTTTTCATCTTTTCTCCTGTTGACAGACATTTGGCATCTGTTTTTGCTGTTAGGAGCTGTGTCTTCATGAACATTCTTGTTCCAGGTCCCTGACGCGATGAAGGTTTCTCTCTAGCATGTATTTAGGGGTGGACTGCCAAGTCATCAGACTTGATGGGTTGTTACTGGCTGCTTTCTAAAGTGGCTGCAGCATTTGATATCATAGTCAATAGGCTTCTTAATGTTTATCTTCTGTATCCAAATGGCATTTGGCTTTCCTCCTTTGTCAAGTACAGTTTGATGTCTTTTGCTGATTTTTGTATTGCACTGGTGATCATTTCTTTATAATGTGTAGGAATTCCTGGTATATTCTAAGGGTTAAACTTTTTTTTTTGAAACAGGGTTTCACTATATAGCTCTGGCTGGCCTTAAACTCACTATGTAGACCTGGCTGTCCTAGAACTCACAGAGATCAGCCTGCCTGTGCCTTCCCAGTGCTGGAATTAAAGATCACCACACCCAGCTGTGTATCAGTGTACAGTGGTAAGGGCAAGCCCAACTAAAACTAGAGTGTCCTCTGCCTTTTTACGCTTTCTAACAGGAATTCATCTCATGTTATATCTGAGAGGGTTAAACTTGTAGTATTTCTATTTATTTGCTTTATCAGGTTTTCATGAGTAAATAATTATATCAAGTGCTTTTCTACATCCAGTAAGATGATTTGGGGTTCTTTTTGTCTCCTTCAATCCATTAGTTTGTGATTGATTTCTTCTAGTTTTCCGATGTTAAATCAGCCTGATTTTTCTTGGGCATTTGCCACTTGACCATGTTTTCATTATTATTTTCTATTCCACTATTGGGTTTTGTTTGTGAGTATTAGTTTAGTGGGACTGGTAAAATGGATCAGCTGGTAAAGTGCTTACCAGGAAAGACTGGCCAATGGCGTTCAATCCCTGGAGCCCACGTAAAGGTGGAAAGAGAAAACTAACTCCTCAGAATTGTCCCCTGACTTCCACATGTGTGCTGTGGCAACCACAGGCATACAGACATACATAATAATAAAAGTTTTTAAAAATTGGTTTAGAATTTTGTATCTGTATTTGAGTGTGAGTTGTGTACAGTTTTCATTTTTCTGTGGCACCTTTATTGGACATGACAGCAGAGTTATTCCACTTATTTGAGCAAGGGAGATATTCCTTCTGTTGTTTGCTCTGACTTAGAACCTGGGCTTAGTTTGCACAAAGCTGTAATTATTTCTTCCTTGAGTGCTTAAAAGAACTCACTTTTCTTTGTGGAAAGTTTTAAACCACTGAATCAATTTTTAAATCATTATAAGGTCATTCAGGCTTCTTTTTATTTAGAAGTAAGACTGTTATGCTATAATTTTTCTGAATATTTGGTATACATTACTTTTTCAAAATTACTGGCTCAAAGTTGCTCATGGCCAATCTCCTCTTACGTTTGTGACAGCCATGCCTCTCATTTCATTCTGCCTACTATTACTATTTTAGACCTTATTTGTTAGAGCACTGTGATCAAGAGTTTATTAAACTTATCAAGGGGCAAACAAGTTGCATGTTCCCCCTTCTGTTATGGTGTTAATATTTATCACTGTCTTCTAAACTCTATCTTTACCAAAGGCACTTATTGTTTATTTAGTGCCTTAGTCATAGATATGTCTGGTTCACTTTAATTTTGAGTTCAGTTAAATTTTTCATTCATGGTTTTCCTCCATTTTTAAACTTAAGAACCATTTTCTCTCTAAAGATTAAAGATTTAAAAGTTTAATCTACCTTCAGTTTTATTTGTATCTCTAATTCTAATCTTACTCCAACCTGTTTATAATCTTGAATTTTATTCATACCTATGATTTGAAATGAGTGAACATCAGTGGTTCTCAGTTCCAGGTTTGCTGTAGAATCATCTAAAGTTCTTTTGAGAGAACTTCACCCAATTTCCTTTCAGACTATGGATTCTAATTTTGTTCTTGGTTCTTTGCTTATTTATTTGTTGTTGTTGCTGCTGCTATTGTTGCAGACAGGGGCTCACATACCCCAGGTTGGTCTTAGCTGTGTAATGGAGGCTGGTCTTGATCATCCTGCCTCTACCCCCCTTTCTAAAAGTGCTAGAATTATAGGCATGGACCCCCAAATCTAGGTCCTTGATGACTTCTAAATCCAGGGGAAAGGCGGTAAGGTTGCAGGATGTTTGATGCTGAAAATGCCACTGATGGCTCATATCTCATACCATCTCCAATAGAATCCTGACGACGTTTAACTCTTACAGCAGCATCACTCTGAGTGTGAGGTGCTGCACTGAGGAAACAGAAATTGACCATCCACCTTTAATCTGTATAGACTAAACTCTTGCAACTCTTCCAGCTCTCAGGCATCACTTGTGAAACAAGAAGGTTCCTAAGAAATTAACCCCAGCAGTCTTCCACATGAGTTCATCACTCTTCAGTAAACCTGGCATTTAAGGTACCCCTTAACTGCTATTTGTTTGGAGGGGTCACTTGAACATAGTGGGGTGCAAAAGATACCCTAGTGAGAGCACATATATCAGCAAGGCCCTCAAGATCATAGTATCATCACTACATATGCCATCAACGGGAGCTTTATTGAACTCCCTGTGCAATGTCACCTCAAGAGAAACTTGAGAATGCCACCAAAGGGGTTCCCTGTTCAAAAAGAACTATGTAGGAAATTGTTTCCCCGGGGTCAGCACACAGGGGCCTACTCAACTTTGATCCAAGGGGGGCAGGCTATCTTAAACTAGCAGCAGAACTTGTTAGCATTGCCCATATGACACTGGTTTTATAGATGTGAAAAATGTAGTACTGAGGAGGTCATGGAGTTTTGCACCACTGTTCCAGAAAGCTGCTGAGGCCAGGCAATGTATGACAGGGTCAGAGTCCCAGCAAGGAAACCCTGAGAGGCCACTGCATGAATCTGTGAAGGTGAAGTCTAAGTTTCAATAGAGACCCCAGAATGCTAGAGATGCTGGAACCATGGATGTCCACCAAGGAAAGCTGCAAGTGACATGGAGCTGGACTAAGAGAGAGGCTATTTGTACTGCAAACAGCAGAGCTGGAGGGGCAGAATTAGCTAAGCCCTTTGCAGCCCAGATGATTTCATCATGAGTCTAAGATGCCAGACATGAAGCCATGTTTAGTGCTTACCATGCTGCGTTTTAGTCCCATTTTTTCATTTGGGGATGGGAATGTTTACTGTGTCATTGTATGTCAGAAGACTATTTTTGACTGTGCAGAGACATTTAAGGTATTACCTGTGTCTTGGGAGAGACTGAGAACATTCTTTTGAACAGTATCCGGGCTGTTAAAGACTATGGGGAGTGCTGAAGCTGGAGTGAATATATTTTGCATTATAAGATGCTCATGAATCTATGGGGGTAAAAGATGGAAGGTTGTGGTTTAAAA
This sequence comes from Nannospalax galili, assembly GCF_000622305.1. Lineage (NCBI taxonomy): Eukaryota > Metazoa > Chordata > Mammalia > Rodentia > Spalacidae > Nannospalax > Nannospalax galili. The sequence continues at coordinate 2,937,458 of NW_008360316.1, read as the reverse complement.
GTGGTATGCTTGAATGCCAAGTTGGCAAGGGTGGAGTTGCAAAGGTTAGTATTGATTGTTAACTTGGTAGGATATAGAATCACCCATGAGACAAACTGCTGGACAGATCTGTGAGGGATTATCTAGATTCGGTTAATTGAGGTAGAAAGACCCACCCTAGCTAGTCCCTAGAATAATTCATATCCTGAATGAATATTTGTATTTTTAATATATTGAAGATAGGCTGACAGGTAGTTATGGTAGACTTTTTGTGTGCAGATTATTATGTCCATTTTCAGTTATTCAGGGCATACCTACTGCATGAGTTAATGTGTAATTTAGTTCACATTTTCTTGTGAGAATGAGCAGTTGACTGATACAGGTCAGGAAGCAGCAAATTGCTATTCTGTAAAGCTCTTGAAATGCCTATTTTGCTTCATAGGTCTCACTGACTAGATGATGGTAATGGAACTTTTTGTCCTGTCCCAGCACATGTAATTGATAGTATCATCGTTTTCAGAATCACAGCCTTGAACTCACTGAAGCGTTAGGATCTAATAGAGACACTGGAATATGTCTGACCATTGGCGCCTAGCCCATTGGTCTGAATATGAAAACTGATGCTTTAGTGAGTCATAAGTGATTGAATTACAGAATGATTATCTCAACAGACCAATATTTACATTTTGCTATAAAACTCCCTAAGTTGTATTACTTGAAAAACAAGAATTTTTAAAAAATTGTCAGGCAGATGAGCATTTAGAAATACCTGTGTCCAAACCACCAAAAGGATCAGGCAGCCTCCTCTGCTGTATAATGTGACTGATTACCTCTTTAACTATTAATGGATGTGTTGGTAAGGCTTGACTGGTTGATGGATTGATTGTCTTAGTCACTGTGACGGAATACCTAAAGCACTTTGAAGCAAGTAATACTTATTTTGGTTCTAGCTTTTAGTCTACGATAAGTTGGCTCTGTTGTTCTTAGGCTTGTAGCAAGGTAGAAACATCCTTGGAGGGCAGTGTGGTGGAGGAAGAGCATGGGAGAGGAACGTTCTTCCCCTCATAGCAGCCAGGGAGCAGAATCCCTGCACTAGCTGACTGCCTGCTTCTTCCCCTTTCATTTCCTCTCGCTCCCACCTAAGAGATGGCACTGCCCACACTTAGTGTGGGTGTTTCCTTCTTAGTCATTTGTGGAAACTTCCTCACAGACACCCCAGATGTCTCTTGACACTGCAGTCCAATCTGATTGAACCACCAAGATTAGCCATCACAGTGAATCAGGTTCCTCGTTGTCTTCCCTCTTTCAGATGAATCATTTGCTTTTGGACACCTCCAAGCCCAGAACAAAACTACACTGTGAATGCTTTTCAGAATTACCCAACAAGCCTAAATCTGTAGCACGTTCCCCAGACTCTCTGTTCTGATTACCCAGTGTTCCCCCTAGAACCTTCTGGCTCCCTGATGGCAGTGCCCAGATGAATCTGACCTGGTTTTACTAAGTTTGCTTCCAGTGACTGTGGGTGCAGATGCTAATGCTACATGTGTTGTGATGTTATTGTATAGTTGCATACTTCTTGGTTCTTGTGAAAAATTAAAGGTATGAAGACATGCCATAGGAAGCAAGTTTCCTAATGGAAGTTGATGGTGAAAACACTGATGATGCATTTAAATAAAAGCCATTTAACAAATGGTGTCCTTCGGAAGATTGTGTGTGTCATTCCCCGTTATGGTCTGGGAAAGCTGGTAAGCAACACCAGAGAGATTTGCCAACACAGTTTGATTCTCACTGCATTTAGAAGATGACCCTTTGAGACCCACTTAGAAAAATTTCTTTCTAAAAGCTATCGATTGCACTGATTACAATCACGGCAAGTTTTAGCCTGCCGTCCAAGTCTGGAACTCTAGACAAGTTAAAATCAACAAGCATTCTGAGATCAAGTTTCATTTAATTAGAGTTTGCTGCCAAGCCCTGGTTTTGAGGCCAACTTCCCTGCCAGGTGCTTTTCAACAGTGCCTAACCAAGGGTGCTGCACGCTGAGGCCAGTGTTAGCCTGAGACCAAATCTCTCACTTACTCAGGACAAGCTGTCTATGCACTTCTGGAAGCAGACTGCTTTGCTGCTAATATGTGAGGCTGTGGAAGAGGGAAGCCAGCAAAGTAGGCTTTTCCCCAAAGCAAGAGACAAGCATTTGTAGCATTTTATCAGGAAGGTGTGTGTATGTGTGCTAGGAGAGAACAGGCATAGCCTTTACTTTTCCAGATCACTTTTCTAGGAGGCATGTGAGGACCTCCCTCAGCTATCTTCCTTTGCAAAGCACTCAGCCTCCACTTGCCAGCTTATTATGTCATTGAATTATTAGGCTTCTAAATACTAGATCAGAAGTCAGTTTGGCAGCTGTGCCTTTAGGGAAATTTTTGGGAGAGTGACCTTCCATTTCTAATAAGCATGTTATTACATTGAGAACTGAATTACTAGGAGCCAAGCTACTCTCTTGAGTTTGCTGTTAGCCACTTTCCCTGCTTTTTATTTTTAATGAACTAGAGTGAGTTGAAGCCAGTCATTTCTAGTTGAATTCAGTAAGAAAGGAAGACAAAAATCTTTTATGTCAGGCCCTTTATTTTGGATAACTTTGACTCATAAATGTTAGAATTTGTAAAGTGTCCTGTAATAAGTGTCTGTTTCTTTCTTCCTTAATTAAAATGGAATAGGACAGCTCATTATACCCACCCACTGTTTGCTTGGGTGACATGCTTGAGTTTTCTTCCTTACAGTAAAACCAGTCACCTTCATTGAAAGTTTTATGTGGTTCTAAAATTCATATGGAATTTTTTTCTATATAGAATCTTAATGGGCCAGAAATTCCAATATTCTGTTTAACTTATCGAGGGAGAGGACTTACTCTACTACATGTTGGGACTTAATGTAAAACACCTAGCTTGATGACAGTGTGATGCTGGGGCTTATATAAACTAGTAGAAACCCAGAGGGCAACTGAGAAATAACTAGCTGGCCAGTTCAATACAGATAATACTTCCAACTAAGACAAGATATTTATTTATTTGAATATGGGCTTGCCGCATGATTTTATGTGCACCATATGCATGAGGAGACCTCAGAGACCAGAAGGGACACTGGATGCTCCGGGACTGGAGTTACAGGTGGTTGTTAGCCACCATGCGGGTGCTGGGAACCAAACTTGGGTTCTCTGCAAGAATGGCCAGTGCTTTTAACTAATAAGCCATCTCTTCATCATCCAAAACAAGATATTTTTATGAATGATGTTGGCATTTAGAGATGGTAATTTGGAGCCTGATATTGGTATCGCTGTCCCAATACTATAAATCTAGAGCATAGAAAGCAGTATATTCCAGCTTAACCAGAGATGACAAATGATCAAATTATAAAAAACATAGTCAAAAGAAAGGGCATATGATAATAAAGAGTCACAAGTCTAGAAATACCCCTTTGTTTTAGTATGACCTCCTTAAGTGTAGGGCCTGCTAAGCAATTGCTTGTTTTCTGGCAGTGCCACAGCTGCTTAATCAAATCCCACACATCTGCTAAGGCATGTGCTCTTCTGACTTCTGCCATGGCCTAGGGCTGCTCCCTCCAGGTCTTGGTATATGTTAATTAATTTGAAAGACTGCATGGTATTAAAGGCCCAACTTATTTTTCTACTTGTACCTTTATTGATTTTGATACTTGTTCATTTTGTTTGTTTGTGTATTTACTGGTCTTTGGTCCTTGTTAGGTTAGCTACACTATTTTGTCTTTGACAGTCATTACACAGCATATTGACCACTGAGGATCCTTAGACTGACCTTTCTCTCTCTTGCTCACTAACTTGTGCTTTCTCAGTTCTATACTAACCAAATGAAAATGCTTTAAGAGTTTAAAAAAAAAAAGAGGCCTGGGGAGATGGCCCAGTGGATGAAGGTGCTTGCCATGGAATTGTGAGGACTGAGTTCAAATCCCCAGAACCCATTAAAGCTAGGTATGGTCTCATGTGTCTGTCATCCCAGCATTCCTGTAGAAAGATAGGAGGTAGAAGCAGGCCATTCCCTGGAAACTCATAAGTCAGCCAGCCTGGTGGACAGTGCAGCAAACAGTAAAGAAACCTTGTCTCAAACAAGGCAGAAGGTGAAGACTGATACCCATTGTTGCCCTCTGACTTCTATAGGCATTCACTGCGGCATGTACATGTCTACAGTCACATGTAAATGCACACACACACACACATGCCATGCACACACAAATAATAAAGAGTGAAAAAATAACTAAAAATGTAAAGAGTAACCCATTAGTATACTCCAGAGATGCTCTTCCTCATACCGCCTAGGTAAAGCAAGCCTTGAAGCAGTGTGAGCTTGTGTGCCTCACCTACTACAGAGTAGACTTTAGTACCAGCGGACTCTGCATCTGAGTCAGCACCTCCTTGGGGAGTGCTGAGTAAATTAGCTGTTTAGATAGTTATTCTGAAACATGTCATCAGATTGAAACATAAGCAAAAAGGGTGAGGTGCCAATTGCAGTGACTGTGTGAAACTGCGGCTTAGTGAAATCATTCACTTGGAGACACGAGAGCTGAAAACTTATGGGAACAAAGTGGATGTTGTGCACTGAGAAGCTTCCTTCTCCAGAGACTAGAGGCAGCATAAGGTGCTGATGAACTTATGTGAGAAGTCGGATTTCTTGGATTTGAATCCTCCTTCTGTTCTTTCCACATTGACCAGAAACAAATCGTTTCACTTTCCAGTGCCTAGGCTTTCCAGACTGTAAAAATGGAATTTGTAACAAAAAAAATCAATCTATATTGATCATCGTGGGCATTAAAGTCAATTAGTGTATGTGAGCATCTTTGAGGAATGCATAGCCTATTCTAAGCACTGCTGACTGCATTTGCTCTTGCTTGCTGTGGTAAACAGAAGTTATGCAGGACATGAAGGAACTCATTGACACATGGATGGAGTTGCCTGGAGGAAGGCCTCCTTGGTGGAGTCTTTAGGCTCCCCAGGATGTTTTTACCCTTTCTTAGAAAGAACCCAGAGGTTAGGAGTGCCTACATGTAGACTGAGTCTATGGAGGATTCTGAGAGGGGCACCTGAATGTTTAAATAACCTGGGTCTGTGCCTTGGGTAAGGTGTCATGATTGCACACAGCACCCTTTTATTATATTAAAGAAAATTCTTATGTTCAGCTGTGAGCTAATTTCCAGCCACTTTGCCAAAGAACAGATGGCTGGCAGCAGCTCAGATACGAAGAAAAGGCATCACCCAGAACCTACATAGGGAAGAGGTAAGGAGAGGTTTCCACTGGGAGACCATCTCAGTCAACATGCACAGACATCTCAAACAGGAGGTGGCAGTGCCATTAGGCAAGTGGGAACATTAAGGCTCAGAGAAGATGAAAATGTTGGTCAGACTCATATACGGTAAACTCAAAGCCAGGATTAAAATTCCATTTGGAATAAATAAGCTAATGAGGCAGTTCCTGAAAGTATCAGTTAAAATAAAACTCAACCTCATGCCCCTCAAACTTTATTCAGTGAGGAATGACTTTTTGCTTGGTTTGGTTTGGTTGAGGGTACCATTGTGTAGCCCTGGCTGTCCTAGAATTCACTATGTAGCCCAGGCAGGCCTTGAACTCACAGAGATCCACTTGCTCTGCCTGGGATTAAAGGTGTGCACCACGCTCAGTAGGAATGACTTTTGCATCATCATTAATTCAGTTTTTTTCTTATAAGTTATTATATTGAATTCCTAAGTTGAAGCTAAACTTTTTATGCTACTCTGGGGCAAGTATTGTTTATACTTTGAAGATGAGAAAATTATTCTTTAATTTCTTCTTTAATTATTCTTTAAGTCAGCCTTGTAAATGAAATTGAGTAATAGCATAGGGTGTCTCATTTAACCCTGTTACCCGATGTAATATTCAAATAGCCTCATAACACCTTCTTTTATGTTTCAGTGAAGGTAAATTCTGTTACTGGCTTGTATCCCAAGTTCTCTGTTTCAAGGGTTATAGGACAGTGGGTTTTCCAAAACTCCAATTCACTGTGTTTGCATGTTGTGTGGTATAAAGAGACAAAGCACCTTTGACTCAGTACCCCACAGTGGGACTTCAGTGCAATATGTTATGCAGAACTACTGCAGAGCTTACCTTCATTCCTCTTGTTTGCTGAGGACAAGCACATTTTTGGAGAGTCCCCCTTATAGGGCTCTTAATTAACCATAAATAATTTTAAATCACTATCAAACATGTAACTTTTACTATGGCAGAATGAATGAAAAATACTCAGACATTTTATTAGAAACTATAGAAGTTAGAAGATGAAGAATTGGAATACTGATTTACTTTCCTATATGTTGAGTCAAAGTCCTTAAATATTGATTAGGCTGTAAGAGATAACAGGAGGGCTCTTGAAATGGTGGTAATATTTGAGACTTTGCCGTCACCTCCCCACACCACTTCTTCCAGGGTGGGAGCCAGTTCATTGACTTTTCCCTTCTCTCTCAGCTGATTCAACTATGGATGCCACTATCAGGAGGTGCCCTCTGTGGACCTGCTGATAATCATGCTAACATTGGCCTTCCAGAAACTCTGCCAGTAAGAATACCCAGAAAACTTCTCTATACACAGTGATTAGTTGCTGTGGTCAAGATTTGATGGAGCTGGGAAGCCAAGTGATGTTTGGATGAGAATGGTTCTGATGGGTCAAATAAAGCCTGACTGAGGTAGTCAGAGAGGACATTTGATTAAGAAGATACAGAAAGGCCTCCAACGACAAGTGGAGGTGCTATTAAGAGATGTGGGAGCTTTGTTCCATCCCTGCTGCTGGCATTAGTTCATTCCTAGAGTCCCCAGAATTGGCTTTCATTTTCAACCTCATATCTAGGGACTCTATCCAATTTTCCTGGATGCTACAGAGCTTATCTGAATGAATTATGACATTCAAAACAAAGCAGAGTATCTGTTGCATATACTCAAGAGATATACATTTGGGTCCAGAATGTTGTAGAATTAAGAAAATAACTTCCAGGGCTGGGTAGATGGTCAATAAAGTGCTTGCTTTACAAACATGAGGATTACAGGCTAGAGAGATGGCTCAGCAGCTAAGAGCACTGGCTTCTCTTGCAGAGGACCTGGAGTCAATTCCCAGCACCCACATGGCAGCTAACAACCATCTATAACTCCAATTTTAGGGGATTTGATGCCCTCTTCTGACCTCCACAGGCATTGTACAACATAGGTGCACTTATATACATGCAGGCAACATACTCATACACATAAACTTAAAAAATAAAAATACAAACAAACATGAGGATCCCACATAAAAAAGTCAGGTATGCTGCAGTGTTCTTATGATTCTAGTGCTGGGAGGTAGAGACAGGCATATCCCTAGGAGCTGGCTTCCCAATCAGTTTATCCTACTTGATGAGCTCCAGGCCAGTGAGATACCCTGTCTCAAAAAGATAAAAAACTTAGACAGTGCCTAAGGAACAAGACCCAAGGTTGTTGCCTTCTGGCCTCCATATATAGGTGCATACATGTGCATGCACTCCTCCCCACACATAAGCATCTTCGAACATTAACATGCACATATGTGTACACATATACATATACATATACATACAAAAAAAAAAGAACTCTCTGTGGCATTAGAAATAAAAGCCTTTGAAACCAGGAGCATCAGTGCATTCTTCAGACCTCCTACATACAAGACAGTAGGAAAAAATGGTTAGTGACCAGTGGAGTCTCAGGTTGGAATTCTCTGTGCTTGGTGAGTTGTGGCAACAAATTCAATACTTTCCTCTACAAGTAGAGGAACCATTTCTTAATAAGTACTGGAATTCAGGTTAGTAATGAGCTGATCAGGATTAGCCAACCTATCTAGAAATCAGTACAGAACATTTTTGTTTTGTGTGTGTTTTAAAATGTGAAGGGCAGAGTTAGAATGGTGTTTTTTGTTTGTTTGTTTGGTTGGTTGGTTGATTGGTTTTTTTTGTCTAGTGCCAAGCTGCTATGAGTTGACTTTGGGTCTCTGATACATGACTTTCATTCTGGTCAGAAACATGTGTGAAATATATAGCCAAGGGTTTGTGGGAAAGGATACCAACATGTGTTGGTACTTCTGTGTTCATGCCAGGTAAGGGCTTAACCCAAATCCATTGGCACCTCCTGTCATTCAGTCTTAAATTCCAGAAAGCAGGGGTGCACATGCTAAGCATGCTGGCTAAATTCTTCATTTAGCCTGTTTCTCAAGGCTTAAGTGTTCATAAAATAAGAGGTAGAAATGTGAAGGTTAAGATTGATGTTTCCTTCCCATGGTTTTTATTGGCCAATGGAAAGGACATCAAGGAATCTTAAGCCAGATTTATTGTGTGTTTACCCAGGCTAAGGTTGGTTTGCCTTCTTGTATTCAAGTGTATCATATGACACAAGTACTTAAGCATTATGCTCTATTCCTTAGCACATATTAGCTGTTGAATCATAAGATCATTCATTTTTAATGACTCTGAGCCAAAGTTTACTATCTAAAATACTGGATCAGAATATATATGAATTCAGCTTCCCCTCCTGTACTCATAGTAATCAACAATCAATCATCCTCTGGCCTCCAGCCTATGCATGGGGATTTCTCTTCACTGATTCTGCAGTGGGCAGCCTCTTATTAACTAATTTCTGATGCCATGTCCTAGAAGTGGCATCATATCCCACAGATTGAGGGCTCAGTCTCCCAGGACCTCCCCTGGCTTCAGATGCCAATTCCAAGTTCCAGATGGTCACCTGTGTTTCTGACTGGCAGGCAGTAAGTTCCCATGGTCCTCTTGTTGGGTTCAATTAATTAGCTAGAGAGGCTAATAGAAGTCAGGGAAATGTGTTTTCTGATTTATTCTAGAGGATGCAGATAACCATCCAGCTGGAAGAGATGTATGGGGTGAATGTGGCAGGGGTCACCAATAACCTCCACATGGCCAGCTGTCTGGAAACTGTCTGAACCCAGGCATTTGGGGTTTGTATGAAAGCTTTGTTGCAGACACATAACTAAGTCATTGGCCAGTGGTGGCTGACATCGTTCAGCTCCTCTCTACGCCTCAGAGGTTTATAGAGAGTGAGTGAATTGAAAGTCCTCACTTTCTAATCTTGCTTGGGTCTTTCAGTCAGTAGTCCATACCCTGATGATAATTAGGGATGCCCTGATACCAGCCAATTCATTAACATCTGAAAGACACCAATTTGAAGATTCCAAGAAGCTTAAGTGTTGCATGCCAGGGAACAAGGTGACTACCAAATGTATATTTCACTATGTTGATTTGGGAAGGGATGCCAAGTGGGTATTTTGGATTTTCCCTCCTATCATACATGCTGAGTATTTCAGCAACACTAAGACTATTATAAATGGACATAAACTTAACTCTGCATTTAGAGAGATAAGGTCAACGAGTGAAAATCAGAAATGGATTTTCAGCTGGTTAAGATGTTCTGAGTAGAGTTGAGGCTGTGATGATACCGAATACCTTATTTCTTTGTTTTTTTAAAAATACATTTTAAAATAAATTTTTGTGGATTTTATACAATACATCTTAATCATATTTAGCCCTCCCCTTCCTTGTCTGCACCCCCCTATATCCCACCCACAGGATTTCATGCATTTTGTCATATATGTTAATGCCTATTGAGTCGTTTGTATACCCAGATGTCCCTTGGCGTAAGCCTGTTCAGCCTATCTAGTGTCACTCCATTAAGGAAGACAAACCCTCCCTCACCCAGTAGTGATCAGCTGCCAGTAATTCCTCATCAAAGTTGTGGCCTCCTGCCATTTCCCCAGTTCTATGCTGGTTTTTGTCTGATTGAGTTTACATGCTGTCAGTGTTGCTATATCCATTTATTTTGGCCTTCTTCTGTGTTTATTTTTCTAGTGTCCCCTTTTAGATTCTCTCCTCATTGCTTTTCTCTGCATTTTGAAAGTTCTTTTCTTAGTGGTTGCCATGGATAAGCATTGATGTCATATATTTGTATCTAATTTGAATTGCCACCAATTCAGTTGCTTGCAGAAGCTCCACTGCTGTATTCCTCTGCCAGGCTCGGTCATTATTATCACAGATTTCATTTTCATACATTGTGTTCATGTGGATTTATACATTGATTCATCCATTTGTCCTTGAAATCAGATAGTAAACAAAATGAGGAGTCATAAACCAAAGCTAAGATGTGCCGGATAGCTTCAGTTTTCAACTTGACACACCTGGATAGAGGGAACCTCAACTGAGGAATTTTCTTCATTGGATTGGCCTGTGGCCATGTCTGTGGGCCATTATCTTGATTGTTAAGTGATGTGGGAGGGCCCAGCTCACTGTGGGTGGTCCTGTATTGCATAAGAAAGCAGGCTGAGCACCAGATAAGGGAGCAAGCCATAAGCAGCATTCCTCCATGGTCTGTGCTCCAGCTTCTGCCTCTAGGTTCTCACCCCGAGTTCCTACCATGACCTTACTCATTGATGAACTATGACTTGGGAGATGTAAGATAAAATAAACCCTTTCCTCCCCATATTAATTTTGGTCAGTGTTTTTATTGTAGCGATTGAAAGCAAACTAAGACAGAAGACAATACTGGATTCTATATTTACCTGTGTAGTATTTGACTAGTGGTCTTTATGTTTCATTCTTCATGTTACTGTGTAGTGTCCTAACATATCTGCTGAAACATCTCTCTTTAGCTCTTCTCCTAAGGCGGGTCTACTTCTAAATTTGCTCAGCTTTTGTTTGTCTGGGGCCGTCTTCATTTTTCCTTCATTTTAGTACCTTTTGCAAACATAAGATTCTTGGTTGATAGTTTTTTTTCTTTCAACATTTTAAGTATTTTAACCCACTACCTCTAGCCACCATAGTTTGTGATGGGAAAGTGGCAGGCTTCATTGAGGAACGCTTCTTTCTTTGTCTTCCTGATTCTCCTTTTATCTTTGGCATTTGGGCAGTTTGAGAAGAAGGCTACTGTAGATCTTGAGTTTCTCCTCTGAGAGTTTGTTGAGTTTTCTGGATATGTAGGTTCATGTGTTGTTAACCTTGAGGGTCTTCAGTCGTTATTTTTTCAAATCTTCTCTCTGCTCACTAATATCGCTCTTCTTTCTGGAAGCCCCATGTATATATGTAGCAAGTTTGACAGTGTCTACATAGACTCTGCTCATTTTTTGGTGGTGCCCATACAAACTCCAGTTACTGTCTTCTGCTTGTCCTGCCTTCACATTGGCTGACTCTTCTGCCCACTCAAATCTGCCAGTGAACTCCCTTAGTGAATTTTTCATTTCAGCCATTAAACTTTTCTCTTTTTTTAAGTCTTATTTATTTTTATTTTATGTGTGTATGTTATGCCTGCATATATGTAAGTGTACCCATGTCATGCAGTGCCCATGGAGGACAGAAGAGGGAGTTGGATCCCCTGGAACTGGAGTCATGGATCTTTGTTAGCCACCATGTGGATGCTGGGAACTGAACCCTGGTCCTCTACAAGAGCAGCTAGTGCTCTTAACTGCTGAACCATTTCTCCAGCCTCTAGCTTTTGTTTTGTTTTGTTTCTTTGTTTTTGAGACAGGGTCTCCCTGTAGCTCCAGCTGTCCTGGATTTGCTGTGGAGACCAGGCTGGCCTCGAACTCCAGAGATCCGCCTGCCTCTGCCTCCCGAATGCTGGGATTAAAGGCGTGTGCCACCACACCTGGCTAAGGCCTCTAGCTTTTTTTTTATAGTCATTATTACTACTTTGCTGTGAGTTATTGCTGCTTAAAGCTGATCATTAGGATTATATTGCAATTCTGAAGATCTGATTCTCTCCCTTAACCAGATTTGATTCTTATTCACTATTGACAGTTGCCTTTGCTTAGCATTTTTTAAAATTATTTCTACAGAGACTGTATTTCTTACTATGTATCATTACTGAAGTAATGTTTCTGTGTAGTCACTAAAGTGTCTTTTACATTATCTTGACCTGACAAACATTTCCCCAAATGTCTGGAGCCAAAAAGAACTAAAAGAAAAGAAAACCAAACTTTCTTCTATTCTTTGATGCTTAGCCTGGGGCCAGGCATTTCTTCAAGGCTTTGTTAGGCCACATACTGCTTCACATTAACTTTCACATCCCTTGCAGAGCCAACAGACCCATTAGAGGTACAAAACTAGTGTCTTCCCAGGGCTTCTCCAAGTGAGTATCTATCATGAACGCATTGTACTGTAGCTCCAACAGTTAGTGTGATGACCTTTCTCAACCTTTACACCATCAAGAAACTTCCTTCTTGGCAGCAGCATTTCTGGGGCCTCCTCCAATTGCCAGACACTAGCACTGCTCCTCTGAGGTGAAGATGAATGTGATACAGGGTCACAGTGCCACTATGACAAAAACCTGTACCCTAGCTTCTATTCCTGCATTTGGAGCTAATATCCACCATCTAATTTTCCTTCCTTGTGACAGCTATTAAAACAGTTTAGTACCATGAACATCTTCATTAAAGATTAGAAGGGACTAGGTTACAGAGGAGAAGAGGGCAATTACAGTGAGTGGACAGGCTTCCATGGTCTGGGAGTCTGTAGTGGATATGAATCAATAGGAGTTGCTGGAAAGGGGAGGAAGAGCAGTCTAGAGACAAGCATCTGCATTCAGCGGGTAACTTTTATGATGACTAGTCCCTGAAAATAATCTCTTCAGATTCTTTCTTCAGAATAAAAATGAGTAAATATTAGATTGAGGGTTGGAGAGAGAGCTCAGTGGTTGAAAGTACTGACTGCTCTTGCAGAGGGTTGGGGTTTGATTCCCAGCACCCACATGGCAGCTAACAACTGTTAGCTCCATGTTCCAGGGGATCTGGCACCCTCTTCTGACCTCCATAGGCACTGCACAACATGGGTGCACTTACATATATGCAGGCAATATGCTCATAAACATTAAAAATAAAATTAGATTGAAAAAAATCCCAGGATTACCTGGTAAGTGCTGAGTTTCTGTTCAGCTCTTGCCTCTTTCCTACCAGGGTGAGGGCTGGAGGGACAGCAGGGTCCCCTCTCTACCTCTTGTTCCTCTTAGCAGAGTTCTGGATGAATTGTGGCAGGGAATGCAATGATCGTCTCCAAATTCATGCATCTCCTGTGTGGTAATTGTCCTGTACCTCCGCAAGGCCTCCGGGTAGGTTCAGAGAAGATTGCCATGTGGCAAATGACACCACTTGCTGTACCTCTAAGGCAAGAACAATTTCTATATACCACACAGGAAATTGAGTCTCATTACTCTAACTCTGTCATGTACACCAAGGTAATTACAGGGATAGAATTCAGGAATATTTGAACAAATGTGGTACTAAAAGTCATACCACCCTACCAATTTGTCTTAATTTCATGATATTTTACAAATTGCCACTGCTTTCCCTTTGTACTCTGCTGTGTTCCTCTAAATTTGCTTTTTCCTATGCCAGGAAGAAATCTGCTCATAATCTTCCATATATCTCACCAAAAACAGCTGTTGGTGAGTAGAGAAAATGGTTTAGGCTCATAAAGGAATTATGTATAGGAATTAGAAAAGAAAGGAAACCATTGAACCAACTTACCAAAAAAATCCATCAATTCAGAAGATGTATTTATAACATCATTTGTCTGTGTGGTCCTAGTTAGACTTGGTTTCACATAAGGGTAAGAAGAGTAAACATTTTAGGGGAAGTAAGTGAAAGATGGTGCCAAACGTTTGGTGAAGATAAAACAGTTCATAGCTGCTTTGCCATTATCCTGGTTAGCTTTCCATTGCTGTTATGAAAATACTGACCAAAACCAACTTGGGAAGGAAAGGGTTTATTTGGCTTACACCTCGTAGTCCATCATCAAGGGACGCCAAGGCAGGAACCTGGAGCACAGGCCATGGAGGAGTGCTGCTTACTGGCTTGCTCTTCTGTCTGTGCTCAGCCTGCTTTCTCACCTGCCCCGGGTGGCACGGCCCACAGTGAGCTGGGCCCTCCCACATCACTCAACAATCAAGAAAATGCTACACAGACATGGCCACAGGCCAATCCAATGGAAGTAATGCCTCAGTTGAGGTTCCCTCCACCCATGTTGACAACTGAAGCTCTCCAGAACAGCTATCATTAAGCTAATGTTTTAAACAAGCTGGTTCTGTGGCTCAGCAGAGGAAACTTGGCTGTGATTATGGGATCCTGTTGGTCTTAACTCCACCCTGGCTGTATCCTGCCATGAGCATCAGATGTAGGAACCACATAGGAATTTTCATGGTGTTGGTATCTTAAGTTAAAATGTAGCTATGCATGGATCTCCATTTCTTGACTAACTTACACAATCCGAGAAGCTGCCAGACCATTGCCCTCTTAGGGGTTTGAATGAACAAGTTCATTTTGTCTGTGAAGTCTTCCTGAACTATTGAGGGTCCAGCTGTGTGCCCCCAAGAAACTAAATCTGTTCTCTGAGGACCTGTGCACTCTCTTAACTGCTTTCTTCTTGTTTTCAACCATGCATGAGAATAAGTGGGCAAATTAAACCTTTTTTAAATGTATGGGTCCTTAAATAGTATGTCGTTTCCGTTCTAGTCAGTTTTAGGCTCCCCAGCCAGGTCATTATATCTCTGGAGTTTGTGAAGACAGCTGCCCTGAAATGCGCCTGAAGCCTGTAGACCCTGACTTTAAAGCATGCGTTTAGTCTGACTCCCTGTGCAGGTGATCCTCTCCACCTGTGCTTCTCTGAATAGGGAGTCTATTGATCATTTACTGCTTCTACGGTACACTAAAGTGTGAGATTTCCACCAGACATGGGGAAGTAAATGAAAGTGAAGCTTCAAGCTAAAGAGTGTTCTTGGGTGTGTTCTTCCCAGCTCCGAATATGAGTTGTATATTTCCTCCTGTTTCTTAGCCAGCCAGTGAGTGAAACTTGAATAATTTTTCAAAGTTATAATCTGGCTATAGTAGCTAATAGAGTAGAACCAGGGTAATAGTGATTGAGAAGTTTTTTGTAGGATTAGATTATCTCTCAGTCGTACTTACATTCAAACACATAAAACTAACAAAATATTTTTAAAATAAAATAAAATAGGTATTGATTTTTGAGCATTCAAATCCTCCTTCCATGCTAGAAGATCTTTTCTTAATTAATAAGTTTACATTTTATTTATTTTGTGTGTATATGTATGTGGGTGCCTGTGTGCCATGGATCAATGTGGAGGTCAGAGGACAATTAGTGGAAGTTGATTCTCTCTTTCCACCATTTGCATCCTGGGGATTAAACTCAGGTTGATAGGAATTCAGGTTGTTGAGCCTGACAGCAGTGCCTTTACATGCTAAGCCATCCTGCCAACCTTTTGCCTTCAGTGGGCAGGCCTGAGTGCTGCTGATGGCATGGAAGGAGGATTTGAATGCTCGAAAACCAACATCATTTTATTTTTAAAATATTTTATTTATTAGTTTTATGTGTCTGAATGTATGTAAGTACAATCATGTCATGCAATGCCCATGGAAGTCAGAAGAGGGCATTAGATCCCCCGGAGTTGTGAATGGTTGTTAGCCACCATGTGGGTGCTGGGATCTCAACCTAGGTTCTCTGCAAGAGCAGCTGGTGCTCTTCATGGCTGAGCCCTCTCTCCAGCCCCAACATCATTTTAAATTGAAAAGAAAAGAAACAAAACCTTAGCTCTTCTTTGGGAACATGGCCACCTTTGTTAGGCTACCCAGGCCCCATAGTCACACACCTGTGCACATGTGGACAGCACTAATTGGACTCGGCATTATTAGGAACAAACAATAAAAAGAGGACCTGAATCTGGAAAGGAGATGGTACGTGAGGCACTAGGGGGAATGGGAGTGAGGTAGTGATGGATGGGTATGATCAATGTACATTGCAGAAATATATGAACTATTCAAAGAATACAAAATACTATTTTCTAAAAAAATTGAAATGCTGCAGTTAGCTCTTTATCCCTTTGATTTATATTATAGAAATAAAATTAATATAATTAAACACAGTATATAGTTATAATAAATAAATAAGTAAATAAGTAAGTCATGCAGTCTTCCCTCAATACTCTCAGGGGATTGGGTCTACAAGTCCTCTGGATACCAAAATCCACAGATGTTCAAGTCTCTTATAAAGTATTGTGTGGATCACAAACAAGCAAGAGCTAGCCATGGTGGTACACACCTTTAATCTTTGCAACTGGGGAGATTTAGGCCAGCCTGGTCTACATCGTGAGTTCCAGACCAGCTGGGGCTACTAGGGAGACACTGCCTTAACCCCCCCCCCAAAAAAAGCACCGAAATAAAAATATGGTGTAGTATTTGTATAGAACACACACACACACACACACACACCCTCCTTATACTTGAAATCACTTTAGCATTTATCAGGTAGTAGAGACAAGATTGGCCAGCTCTAGGTTCAACTGAGAGACTCTTTTTCAGTAAATAAAGTGAAAAGCAATCCTGTATGACACTGGATGTCAACTTCAGATCCCGACACACATGTGCACACATATGCATGTGCTCCCCATGTGTGCCCACATACATGTGAACAGGCACACATACATATACACACGCAAAAAAATAAAAAATGAACAACAAACAACAGAAACAAAAGCAACTCCCTCCAAAATAGATCATCAGAAGTGCCAGGGAGATGGCTTGATGGAGGACACGCTTGCTGTGCAAGGAAGGATGAGTAACAAAACTCAGAGTCCCAGATCACACATATAACGCAGGTATGGAGGGGCCCATGTGCACTTCCAGTGTGTATGAGGCAAGATGGAACGTGGAGACAGGAGAAGCCCCCAGAAGTTCATGGGCCAGCTAACCCAGTGAATACAACAGCCAAGAAGAAGAAACAAGGTGGAGGATGAGGACTGACACTAGGTTGTCCTCTGACCAACCTGTGTTTGCTGTGGCATGTAGACATCCACATTCACACACATACATGCATTTTAAAATCCAGACCTTTGTGAGAGGAGGTGTGGTAAGGAAATACTCAAGTCAGGTCAGGGTCTCTGCAGGAGTACGAGATCTAATGGAGTTGAGAGACCACATGTAAGCAGGATATCCTAGTCTGGCAGTGTATCTCATTTCATGTGAGCATGTCCCATGGCCTTTTAAAGTGCTGCCAGCCTCAACATGCTTCATTGGAAATCTATGGTGTTATGTGTTCATAAGTTATGAAAAAATTGAGTTTTGTGAAAATGGAAAGGATCAGATTGACAGTATATGGATTGTGTCTGTTTTTTCTGAAAACTAAGTAGATGCTTCTTGTGTCTGCCTTGATAAAAGAATAAACATACTAGTAGGAGATTAAAATCTCTGGCTGGTCAAGTTGTTACAGGAAACTTACACTTTGACAAGTTAGGACTCCCAAACAAAAAGTGATCTGTGTGTTGCGCTCTTGTACTTTTGAAAGGACTTAGGGACCCCTGGCTCCTTTTGTTCCCTAGAGCTTTGATAGGATGGAGTGATTCCTTTCTCCTTTCCAGGCATAGGAGATTTTGCTCATCACTGCCAGGGCTCTTGCCCAGCTTCTCTTGCTACACCCCCACCATGTGTCCTCTGTCCTTCTGGATCATACTCACCTTTTTTTTTTTTTTTTTTTGACAGGGTCTCCCCATCTCACTTGGAACTCACTATGCAGACCAGGCTGGCCTCGATCTCACAGAGACCCACCTGCCTCTGCCTCCCAAGTGCTGGGATTTACACACTCACCTTTGTACAAACTCTACTGCAGTGGCATCAACCAGTCTTAAACCTCAATGCGACCATAATCTCCCCTGACCACACAGAACTGCTAAAGATACTTAAAGTTAAAATTGTGCTTTAGTTTCTTTGGTGCACTGTCCACATTCTGACCATTCTTGTGAACAGTTTGCACTGTCAGTTGTCACAGAAAGTTTTTCTGGATAGTGATGCTCTAGACCCACAACAGTTCACTGGTTTTTAAAAACGCTTTCAAGATGTACTTCCTTTTCTGGCTTCCAGACCTCTCAATTTTTAACATCTTTCCAGATTGAATCAAATGAAGAAACTGGTCAGAAAAATCCACATGATTCAGCACATGAGGGACTTGGGATGGTGATGCAGGTACTCCGTTCCTTTTGGAAGAGTGGATGGTGCTCCAGCAGACAGATCGTTCTTGAAAAGGGTACAATTAGTGGAATATAGAAAATCTTAGTCCCATAAAGTATAATTGGATTGGAGCCAGGTGAAAGCCAAGTGGCCTGAGTTCTGACAGGGACCGAGACAGATGTCTTCACATGGTTGATCATTGTCTTCTGCTTGAAATCAAATATCTCCAATCTCTTTTGTCCTCAAAACAGAACAAAAGGAGTTCAATAACTGTAGAGGAGAGCCGGTTGATAGTGTGCACTTTAGAGGGTTGACCACTCGTGATGGAGTCTGAGGTAGCACTGTGATGATTGCTGCAAATGAGAGAAATGAGGAGTAGTGGGAAGGGGAACAGGGGTTGTAGATGGCTATGAGGTACAATGGTAGCTTTAGAAAAAGCTTATTTAGTGATTTTTGATGATTCTAAGAATGAAGGAATTTAAGAAGTTTAAGATGAATGGAAGATTACTCATGAGGGCTCCTACAGGATGCAGTGGGTAATATAACGATTGCACAGGCAGTTTTTGGTGGCGAGAACTTAGCCCTCAACATTCCCTAGCACCTCTAAAGTGCTTGGTGATTAATGACTGCTATCAAACATTTGCTTCCTGTAAGGGAATTTGAACTCCCCAAGGTGAATGGTAGTAGAAGTTGGGGCCGAACAGATTCCAATTCCCTGGGTGGGAATTTCAGGAACAGAGATGGCAGAATGGTCTGGGGAGGAAAATAGAGGTGACTAGTGATTGGGCTAGCAGAAAGAGGAGTGATTGGGAATATTGCTGAGTTCACTGAAGCTAAAAGCCCTACTGAGGAACCGCCAAATTGATGGAAGTACCTGGATCCAAAATATCAACAAAGTCCAAACTGCTGGTTCTACTCCCAACACTGGCCTGCCAGCCTGGCCTACCTCTGAGAACAGAGCCTGTGGGAGGGCTGCTTCTGAGGCTGGAGGACAGGGCTGGCGTAGTTGAGAAGAGTTGCCACCACATCTCCACAGCCAATTCTGGAAGGTGTTTCCCGGGTGGTGGCTTGCTTATGAGTGTGTGTTTAAAGCGAAGACTCGGTATTGGAAGGCTCTTTGAAAGGACACCTTTGGCAGTAGTGTGGCTATGGAGCTTTGCATTTGATATCAGAGCTGGGGTCAGTTACAGCTCTGCCACTCACTGGCTCTGTGAATTTGGGAAAATCACTTATGACTTCCAAGATTACTTTTGACATCTGTCATACAGGCTGATACAGGGGTGCAAAATGATGTGTATGAAAGCATTCAATGCCCTGTGTCATGCTACCAAATGTAAGTTATGTGTCTGTTAATTTCAGTGGGCAGGGGCTTTTAGAACGTTAACCCAGTGAGAGAACGTCTTCATGATAATGGCCTCAAGTTGATGTGAACAGGAATCAAGGCTATGATAATGGGAAAATGAGGGAGATGATGACAGTGGGAAAAGAGAAGGAAGGGATGAGAGACGCCAGGATTCTGAATTTGAATGACAACAAGAATTATGGGGGGAGGTTAAACTGAGGTGATGACTTTTACTCTGGACTTACTGAATTTCAAGTGCTACTACTGGAGCATCTTACAAGAGGGCAAGAGGAAATATTGTCTGTAAGCTCAGAGTAGTTGAGGCTGGAGTTGGGAGCCAATCTCCAGAAGTGTCTGAAATTAAAGAATAAAATGCTGTCATCAGGCAGAAGTTCAGCATTGCATTGAAAAGGGCCAGGAATAGACTTGAGGGGGCACATAAGGCGAGTGAACGTCCCCTGCTGCTGGGTCTTCCTTGACTCAGTCATAGTTTCCAAGGTTGATGACAAGAATTTGCCATAGTTGGCCCCATCTATCTGTTTGTTCATTTCATGACACATTTTTACTTCTTAGAGCATAAGGATTGTATTCACCTTGTGTACCACAGAATCCTGAACATAAGCCAAATGCATCCTAGAATATACTGAGCGTTCCTCAGTGTTCCTTGTAATGAATCGTTGATTGAATTAGTGAATGCTCTGAAGCTACGGTGTCATTATGAAGGGCGCTCAGGAGGGGCTTGGTCAAGGATTAAGTGACACTAGGGTCAAACCACTGACATTAGTGTTGGTCCCCTTTGATGTTCTATAGAGAATGTAAGTTGAAACCCTAGACAGTCGACTATAGATTCAAAATAGTAGAAGGTCATGGGAATTTAGGACGTTTTCAATATCTATGAAGTCCAGGGTGGTTCGACAGGGAAGTCAAACTGAGACAAACTTGACTTTAAGGTAAGTCATCAATGCCTTAGGAAAAAAATACACTTTAAAATTAAGATAGAAGGAGTTAAAGAGGGGCAGACATGAAGGAATAAGGGACTTTATGCCAAAGCCTTTTGTACATGACCATGCTTATTGTAAGGCCTTTGGGTTGAATTGTGTCACTTAGAAGCTATGACCTTGTTTGTAAGTGGAGTCATTCCATATTAGTTAAGATGAAGTTATGCTGGATTGGGATGAAGCATTAACCTAGTAGCTGGTGTCCTCATCACAGAGAGAAGAGATGTATATAGAGAGGGTGATTGCCATGTTGCCGCATGATGGCAGGAGGAAATTGATGTTAACAGAAGCCACACGTGAGCTGGTGATAGATTACCCAAAGTGGGAATGAGACTCAAGTGGGGTTTCCCTGTTCTATTTCAAATGAAGCACAGCCATGCTGACACCCTGAATTCAGACATTAGCCTTAAGATCTGTCAGGGGAATAATTTTCTGTTGTTTAAAGCCACCTCGCTTGTGGCATTTGGTTATGGCAGCCCTGGTATGTGGAACCTGTGGCTCCAGGTCAGAGGAAGTGAAGGCCATGGAGACTGAAGACCAGAGTGATATGACTTGTTGATGCAGTAAGGAGGCTGATGGAGGGCCTTCATGTTTACTAGTCATGTCTTCCTATGGCTCTCTTCATCTCTGTCTCTTTGAGAACAAACCAATGGGCTTCTGTTTGGTCACGAAGGTGCCTTGTATGATCATTTTTTAATGTTAGTGAATTATACATGTTAGTTGCTGATTTGAATTTAGAGGATGCTTGGTATGGGGGTTGGTTTATTTAAGGAAGAATTGTGCAAGAGAAGTCTATGAGTCTAAACAGGACTGAGTGTTTCAGGTTGAAGCAACTCAAGAGCCTCCCACTCTCTGCTCAACAATCCCATTGTAAAGAAGCAATTAAGTGGTGTACCTCAAGCATTGTTCTGAAGGGAAGAAAACAATTAGTATTGAAGTGACTGGTTACTTTTGTGGTTCTCTAAGAAACCTGGAAATTCCAGACTGGCCTGGAGAAAGGAGCCAGTGGAAACTGGGGAACTATTTAGGGGAAAAGAAAAAGAAAAATCTGTGTCCAAGAATTCAGACATGACAATATTGAAGATTTAGGGAGTGGCCCAGGTCCTGGCATGACTCATTTTATTTCTTTCCCAGAACTCCAGACACTGTATGATTAAAATCCGTGTCTTTTAATTCATAATCCTGGAGGTCCCATGCTGGGAAATGAATTTGAGATGAGTTTCAGGAGAATTTTCTTATACTGAGTACAGAATTAGGTCTTTGCATGTCAGTCCCTTAGGATTTAATTTTTCCATGCTTATAAGTCTTCCAGAGGTAGGCAGGTATATATTTTAGGGTACAGCATGCACTGTGTGTATCCTGCAACCCTGTCCCTGCAGGGCTAGGATAGTAACCTCTGTGGGTGAGTCCACACAGGGAGCTGTGCCAGCAGGGGCTGCTCTGTGTAGCCCCTCACGTGGGTACAGGAACAACTAAGCCAGTTTGAACTTCCTCCCCTCTGAATGTATTTATTCTTCTTCTACCTCCCTGAACCACAGAAAACAACTTGAAAACACCTTCAAAACTTTATTTGCCCAAGAGGTGTGAAAATGGTGATCTTAGATGTTAAAAAATACCCAAACCTCAGTGGCTTTTCTCATTCTTATGTACCTTTTAAATGGGGTGGGAATAAATGGGGACTTTGAGCTGGCTGCTTTTGTAACTGACAGAGATATGTCCCCACTGAGTGGCAGTGTTGGAATGTAATCCCAGCCCCACATAACACTCTGGTCCTTGACTTATGTGCAGAAGAAAAAAAAATAGAGGCAAAATGACTGCAAATCAGTTTTGGTGCATAACTGTGGCTGAAGAAAAGCAAAATTAAAAGAATGTCATCACCCTCCTTTGAAAAAAGAACTGTTTCTCCTTAATAGGAGAGATGCATGTGGCTTTAGTCAAGGTGCCGGCATCTGCTAGCACCTGCCTTTTCCAGGCTGTTGTCCCAGCCTGGCTCTGCTCCTTGTGGGTTTCAAGGTTTCATGGTTAACTGGACCCTTCCTCCAGGTCCCTCTGCAGACACCTTCTAGTTTTGAGAGATGCTAATCAGGAATAAGATCCTTTTCCACATCTGGCACTGAAACCTCAGTCACCTTCTAGATGAGTGGCCGTGCAGCCCACCACACTCAGGCAGTTGTTTTTCTTAGTCATATTGTTGCTTTATCTGGCCACAGCTTTCTTCATCTGTCATGAGCACGCCTGAAAGTCAGACACCAGCCATTTCCCCCAACCTTCTATTTGCCCCTCATTTTTACTCTCTGGGGGTACACCACTGACCCTCGGGTGGGCTCTTCTGTTCCCTTCCTTCAAGTGTTGCTGGCATTTACTGAGTTTGTACAGACCCACCAATTGAGCTACAGCCTAAAGAGGGTTGAAGGCAGTGCTCAGCTGCAGGATGAACGTCTTTGCTTAAAGTTCTTGCAGTGTTAGGCCTGCCCTGAGGATTCACACGTGCATATTGGTTTACAAGAACATTAAAGCATTCCTCCCCCACTAAATTACTTTAGGGCTGTGGGGTAGTAATCCCTTGGGGTTTGGGGTTCACAGTTGGCTTGTGGTATAAGCCAGGTCCCTTTTGGCTGTTTTCACATCTATTTATGGCCCTCTTTTACACCTAAAAGTCTTGCTTTGGTTTTCAAGCAGAAATTCTTTGTGCAATTAGAGAGTCTGTGGTCATTTTTTAAAAGGTTGAAAGCTCTACTAATATATAAGAAAAAAATCAGTAAAGTAAATATGAAATGGATGCTAAATTTTGCATTTGATAAAGCACAATAAAAGACCACAGAGAGAAAAATGATGTGCTAGTATGACAATTCCAGTATTGCATTTGCATAAGTACTTGTATCAAGTACACTATTTTAGTAATGGTATATAGGATAAAATAGATCAGGAGACAATTTAGAAGGAAGAAGGCTGTGTTTATCTGTTGATCTCAGGCTTTAGGCTTGTGGTAGCTGAGGCATTCAAGGTGGGTTTGTGGTTGAGTCTGTGGGTGAATGGTCTGTGGCAGCCCCCCACATCAGCTCTGTCTTTGAACCGTTGCTTATCTTCTCAGTTGTATGCATTGTAGACACACAGAATTCTCAGAATGCTTGGGTTGGTTAGTAGTAGAGTGGTGGATGTGGGATGTATGTGTGCATGTGCATATGTATACACACACACACACACACGCACACACACACACACACACACACACACAGCTATAGGTTTTCTCATTGCTTCAGCCTGTGCATCTGTGGTTTGCTCATCACTAGAGCTGTGACATGATTGCTGGTAGATATGAGTTCCTATCTCAGCTAAACTGACTGGTGCTGTTAATCTCCTTCAGTCAGGAAGAGAGGTAGGCAGATGAGGGTTACAGATGTCAACTTCTGCGGCCAGTGTTGAAATGTTCAGAGTCCTGAGAAAATGTGATGTGAACCACCCTTTGTCTCTGATCATGCTTGGCTTTGTGGCAGATTGAAGGTTAGCAGGTCACACTTAGTCTGTGATGCTGTTCTATTCGGAGGGCACTGTGAATGTGGTTAGGTGGGATGGGGGCTTGGCAGGTGGCTGCAGACTTCACTCACTTTAATGTCTCTTGCCTGGTGTACTGAGTTCATTTTCTTGCATAACACCCAAAGTACCTTATTTCGTCCCCAAACAGGACTTCAATTTGATTTATATTGTTATTTGTTTTTTCAACTGTCTTCTGATGATTTAAAAGAAAAGACTTGAGAGGAAACTAAATTACCAAAGAATAAATCAAAAAGGCCCATGTCAAGGACACTGTTAACTCACTAGGCTTTGAGTCTGAGACACTGACGTTAAAGATTAAGTTTAACAGATGGGGAAGTTCCTATGTTCCAAGTGTATTGTGTGAACAGTCCAGCAACTGAAGATCCTGTTCTGTGTTGCTCTCATTTCCTGGAAACATTTCTGCTCCGAGGTCTCCCCTGTTGCCCAAATGTAGCTAAATTAGCATGGGCCTTGGAAAGCCTGAAAAATCATCCTCCTTTCATGGACTTCTCTAGCTCTTTCTATGGAAAGTGTTGATCTCAAGACAAACTGAAGTCAGAGGCCGGCTGCTCTGATCTGATTGATTCCACCGGGCGCTCTGCAGTCAGGCCCTTCTTCTGGGAAGACCGTATCGAGTTCGGCCACTGTTGTGAATGAAAATAATCAGCTGGTGAAAGCACAAAATTAGAAACCTCTTGGTATATTTATTTCTGTGTCTCAAGAATTCTGATTTAAAGCAGACTTTATTTCAAGCAATGTGAACAGTAGGTCGTTCAGGAGTCTCAGATGAATCGATGTTTTCTTCCCTCCTCTCCAAGAAAATCTATTTAAAGTAAAGGTCAACTCCGTGCTGGAGTTAGAGCCCATTAAATGTGAGTCTGGAGAACAGAGCCAATGCTTCTCTCTTCCCTACAGCTTCATGTACTGGGAACACTGGTTTTCTTTTGCAAGTCATTACTTTTCCCCCACATTCCTGCCCCATGTGACTCTTTTGTCCTGGAGCTTGGCATGAAGCCTGTTGCATTTGCAATACATGAAGATGAGCCTTGTAGGGCTTTGGGCTTGTCAAATTTGGGACTACTTTGAAAATTGCATCTGAAGAGTTCAGTGTGCTTTGTTATACCTAAGAAGGAAATAATGATATATATTTATATATTTAACACAACTATTTTAGATAAGCCTACCCTTCTTTCCCCTTCCACTCTCTTCTCCCTACTCCAGCCTTCTCCAGCTCTCCTCTCTATGAAGGTTATCAAGCCATTGTCTCAGTTAACAAACCCTCACCCTGGCCCTCCACACAGGCCCCCAGAAGAACTCTGCCCCTGTGATGTACGTCAGGCACAGTGATCAGGCAGTGCAGTGGTCAGGCTACATGGTGGTCAGGAGGCACGGTGGTCAGGAGGCACGGTGGCTGGAAGACAGGGCGGTCAGGAGGCACAGTGGTCAGGCTGCATGGTGGTCAGGTGGCACAGTGGTCGGGAGGCACTGTGGTCAGGTGGCAAGGTGGTCAGGAGGCACGGTGGTTGGGAGGCACGGTGGTCAGGAGGCACAGTGGTGGAGTAGCACAATGACTAGGCAGTGGCTTTGTTGCCGAGCTGCTTTCTTTGCTTTCAGGTCCTGTGTGTCCCCAATCTCCATTGCACTTGATTTTCCTGTATTCTTCCTCCTTAAAGGTACAGTTCTGTCATTTTGGTAGCCTCCTCCTGCTCCAGACTACCCCCCTTTACAGTATTTGTTTCTCTTTCATTTCTTTCTTTTTTAAAAATCCCTCTACCACGGTACTTGTTCTTATTGTTTTTGTTTCTCTGTGATGCTTGGGATAAAACCCAAGGCCTCATGTATGCCAGGCAAGCTCTCAATCACCAACCCACATTCAACCCTTGTTTTGTTTTTTATTCCAGTGTTTCTGGTAGAAAGTGAGGTCCTTGAAGGTGAGGGTAGATTATTGATAGTCACATCTCAGGACCTGGACTATCACTAATGTGGAAAGCCAAGTAAATATAGAATTGAGAACTTTAGCACAAAAATGGTGTCAGATACTACTCACTTGTTCGTTTAAAATACACAGACATTAAATATACATGTGTGCATATGTATGAGGATGATGGGTGAATGCCATCCCTCCAGGCACTCAGCTCAAAAATACTGACTGTTTCATTATAGAGAGCTATTTCTGTATCTTGTATATAGGTTTATTTGCACTTACATATCTATACATGAGAGTATATATTTCCTTCCTGGAATAATAACTTTTCATGGCTTCTCTCAAGCATTTGGTGCTAAGTCTTGGGAACCCAACGATATATACAGAAAGAAAAAAGTTTTCATGATCACCCCAGCAGCTACTGACTCCATTCAATTTATGGTTCTATTTAAAGTTTAAAACAGTAAAGCTGACATTTTATTTCTTCCTGTCGAAATTCTGGCATTAAGGAAAGTTGTGTGTGTGTGTGTGTGTGTGTGTGTGTGTGTGTGCCTGTATCTATATATGCATGCATTTGTGTATACATGTGTCTCTATGCACGTATGTGTTTATATGTACATGCATCTCTGTGTGCATGTATGTGCATGCACATGTGTTAGAAGATGAAATCCCAATAGAAAGCAATTTAAGATACTTCAGGAAAATATTTTTATGGATAACTTTTTGGTTTTTAAATCTTTTAATTTTGAAGGCTGAGGCTTTACACATTGTATGGAATAAAGAACCTGGAGAGAGAGAGAGAGAGAGAGAGAGAGAGAGAGAGAGAGAGAGAGAGAACCCATGGTAACCCTGAGAGAAGCTATGTGGAGTACTTATGACACCTTGTGTTTGGATGAATTTTGTTCAATCAGAAATCAAAGGACACAGTGTTGATAAGATGAGGTGTGACATGGCTTTGCAGGGCAGGGACACATTGGAGTGGTGCCTCAGGTGGACCTGTGTCTCCATGCCAGAAACCTACAGCCATTGTACTGATCTTTAGTCCCACTTGAGTGGAGAATGTGGTAGAGAGAAACAAACCAGTGCTCTCTCAGGAGCCAGTGAGCCTCAATGATGTGGTATCATGGAGAGAGTATGGACTTGAAACCAAACGTCCACCAGTACCTGGGTGCAGAGCTCCCACATACAATAAAGTTTCAAGAGAAGTTAGATATCAGTATCTTCTCAAAAAGATCTTCCTAGCTCTAAAATGTTTTAAAACTTGGAGTAAATTTTTTTAATGTAGGGTGAATAGTTATTTTATGCTTAACTTGCTGATTTTATTTCCTGGCCATTCAGATCAATGGTCAAGGACCCTCTGGGCTCCTCGGAATGACCTATTATGCATTTTGCCACTAAGCCAGCCTCAGCCGCCTTCAGAGAGGCCCCTAATGTCTGTCCTCTGCTGGGCTTCTGCTTCCTGAGCTGCACTTGAACTTCCCCCATGGCACATACAGCTCCCACATTGTTCCATTGTGCCATTTCTGTGTGCTCACTTACCTTGCTAGCAGGACCCCCACTGTTTTGGGTGTTACTATGTCCTTATAGGTGCATTCCATAACCACTTCCTGAATGTGTGAACACCTTCACCCCAGGTCCATGTGTCAAGCAATAGAAGGCACAGATACAGACAGAAGTGACACAGGCAGAAGAGAGCACAGGCCGAACAACAGCTGGAGCAGTGACTCTGGCAGAGTCACAAGTTCAGGGAGCAGCACATATTCCCCAAACAAGGGGTGGCAAGCATTGTTTTTAGCACCTGCTATTGGCTAGGTGATTTGTTGGTTGATGTTTTTGACCAGGGAGAGTGGCGAGGAAATGACACCAATGGTTTCTATTCTAACTGAAAGGTACCATGATCCACATAGAGACAGCTGTGAGATGTTCATCTGGAATGCACTGACACTGATGAGGGTATCCTGGTTGGAGTGACTCTTCTCAGGCTGTGCTCCTGTGAACAGTGTCCCATAGGACACCTAGGGATGGTTTAGGTCTGAAGAGGCTTTTTAATCCCACAGTCTCCCCATAGGCCTTCCCACTGTCACCTGGCTGCAAGTGCAGGCTGCTTCTTCACCGCCTCCAGCTTTTGATCCTCAGTCATATGATTCCCACTTCCCTTTCAGTGTCTCTGTTCTCTTACCAGTGATTAAACTCCTCTATCTACATGACTTACTTATTGCCTCTTTCTGTCCATCCTCTGATGAGTTACCAAGTGCTGTTTCTTTATTAAGTCTCTCTGCCTCTGTCTCTCATCTCTCTCTGTCTCTCTCTGTCTCATCTCCATCTCCTCTCCCTTCTTTATTACCTCCCTACCTCCCTCCTTCTCCATCCTTCCCTCTCTTTGTTTTTTTAGACTGGGTTGGAACTCATTGTGTAGCCCAGTCTGGCCTCAAACTTGGGCCAATGCCTTTTGAGGATTTCAGACGTAAGCTGTACACTCAGCTCTTTTTCAAAAATTTATTAACTTTTGAGAATTTCATATAATGTATTATGATCATAACCCCCACAACTCCTCCCTTTAACTTCTCACAGAGCCACCCCTACCCCGCTTTATGCCCTTATACTTCTGAGTGCGGGGCCATCCACTGGAGCATGGTCAACCTACCAGGAGCCACACCCTTGAAGAAAACTGACTCTCCACCTCTCAGAAGCCATCTGTTGTCCATAGCTCCTCATTTAGGGGTGGGGACTCATGAACCCCTTTCTACTCCATGCAAGAATGTTAACTGGCTTGGTCTTGTGCAGGTCTTATGCAGGCAACCACAGCTGCTCTAAGCTCATGAGTATACTGGTCCTGTCATGTCCAGAAGATGCTCTTTTGCTCAGGTCCTCACCTACCTCTGGCTCTTGCAATCTTTCTGCTCCCTCTTCTATGATGATCCCTGAGCCTCAGGGAGGGCACATCCACCTCTTAAACAAGTTTCTTGTTTCTGTGTCTTCTCAGTTGGAGCTACACACTCATCCCTAGACGCTTCCTCCGTGGGTCTGTTTTTTTTCCCAGTCTGTCTTTCATGTTGTGGGTAGAGATAACAAGTACAACTCTGAGTGTGGCACTTTCATACAAGAAAGCCTCCGCAGCTTCCCTATGAACTCCAGGATAAATCAAGGGCTTCCCTGTACCTCCTTGGCTCCACACACTGCAGCACCTTGCTGCCTCTGGCCTGTGAGTCACCTGCCTTCCAGGCCTGGGATACTTCATGCCTGAATGTGACAAGCAAAAGTGAACTCTGAACCCTTTGTGCATTTGTCTATTTCTTTCTCTGTGGTTCTCTCTCGCTCTTTCTCTGGGACCCTCTGTGTCCTAGGCTCTTATGTATATAAAAGCCTTTACTGGCTAAAGGCTAATTCTAGGATTGTTTGCTTAATCTCTATTTTAGCATAAACTTCCATCCCTATTATCTAGCCTCTGCCAGCCTATGTAAGCAAAAGAATGGTGTCCCAGCATGACCCAGTGCCCACTGACCCACTTCCTGCCCAGTTGGTGATCAACTCTACATCACCAAGGGAACCTTCAGGCCCCCAATGTGTGTCATGGAGACTGTCCTCACTCTCTCTTCAGTGCAGGGTACTCCAGGATAAGTGAGACTTTATCTATGCTTTTGCCTTTTTATTTAGTTTCGTTTATAAACTTATAGTAGAACATGGCACTGCCTTTGTTAACTAGAGACTAGTTTAGGATGTGCAGCGATTGTTTGCAGATCCTGCATTCACTGATTCGGTCAACCATGAGTTGGAGAAATCTGGGCAAAAATTAAATCTGTGCTGACCAGGTACAGATTTTTTTTCTTGTCATCATTCCCTACACTGTTATGGTATAGCCCCTATTTATGCAGTGCTAGGAATGAAAAGTCATTTAGAGATGAGTCAAATGCATAGGAGGATGTGTAGATTCTATTAGAAACTACACAATTTATACAGAGGTTTGAGCATCCATACATTTTAGCATCCAGAGGGTCCTGGAACGAATCCCCCACAGATATGGAGAAGAGACTTTATTTCCAGTTTTAAATATGGCAACCATGTAAACATGAACTATTTTTTAACCCAGCAGAGGACACTCTCTGTTCCCCAAAACCCTGTTGGTACAGAGAATATGGAGCTGAGCTGGCAATTGGCATGTGTTGTCTAGAACCTGGCTGGGCTGTGTGTCAGCCAGTCTGCAGCCTCCGAGCCAGGGTGTGGCAGCCCTTTCTGCCCCATGCCTTTGTGGGCCTGTGCCCTGTGTTCTTCATCTAGGCCATCGTCCCGAATGCGTGTTGGCACAGACTACACCTGCCACTCAGTATTTTTTAAAATATTTTTCATTTTTTCCTACAAGGCTAAACAGAACCTGGTCATAAAATTCCTCTAAGAGCATGGAGACTTTAGAAGTTGCCAGTGACTTAGCTGTGTTTTTGAAATACTAAAGTTAAAAGATTTAATCCTCAAAGGGGGGGGCACTTAATGAAGCTGAGATGTCTTATGTTTACTCTCTTACATGACATAAACAAGCTAGCTAGCACAGGTTATTTAGGAAACTAGTTTTATCATAAAGCAGAGAAGTGTGTCAATCAGGGAATGACTTTGTGTGGCTCACATGACCTGGCAGATATTAACATCTGCCCTTCTGAGCTGAATGCAAATGGTAATGAGATGTATAGTGTTCTTTCTTTGCTGAAGTTAACATGATCTACTTAATCACACAGTTCCTTCAGAATGCTCTGCAAACTCTAATTGTTTAGAAATCAGCCTCTACAGGAGTTTCCTTTATAAACTTGACCCTCCTTGTGTTTGGTTGAGGTTCTTTAAATTCCTCCAAGAATCAAGGGGCTTTAGAAATGTAAGTGCACTGACTGTCATGGACATGTTAAAGGTAAAAATGTGAATAATCACACTGAAGTTCATAGTTAGATCATTCCTCCCCAGTGTGAAGATACTAAATGTGGCAGCTGGTTCACTGTGTCCCTCAACAGTGCAGCGGCTTCAGGACCACCATGCAGGAAAATATGTGCCAAGCAACTGTGCCAAGGAATTGCAGAGATCGTCTCAGACTAGCTGAGTGACAGCTCACAAGTGCTGCTTTCACATTCTTCTTGCTGAAGGGTCACACTTTGAATAATTTCCCTATAGGAAGATGTTTCTCTAAAAAGAATTTCATATTTTAAAAAATTGCTAAAAAGACCCACAGTTAAGAGTCAAATAGTAAACACTCCTTAAAGCATAAAAATTATTTTTGAGATCTTATTTTACAGGACTGTCCGAGAATATATTTGTTTAGCATGTAAGAGGATTCCTAAAGCTAAAGAAAAAATCTGGTTTGGGGGAAGAAAACAAATGAAGCATATTAGGCTTGCTATTTAATATCTTTGAATAGTGGAGAGAAGTGCATTTTTTCAGGGATTTTTTTTTTTAACCTCAGTGATTTGAGCTCTGCCAAAACTGCTAGTCACATTTTCTTTCAGTAAGTAGTGGTAACTGATAGTGTTGGAAACTCGTAGGCTCTGAAGCAGGAATGGCCTCCGTCTCCTGCTGCTTGCTCATTAACAACCATCTCTCCTCTAATACTGTCTGGGGTGTCTTTTTAGGAAAATGTGGGTTTCTTCCTTCCTCCTTTTCTTTCTTTTTTAGAGATTTGCTATATTAAAAAATAAAGAAGAAAGTAAAAAATATCATTTCCTATATGCTTTTCTATGGGATTCTTAGGATGGTCCCTTGTATGCAGTAAATACTGTACATAAATACAGAACTGTCTCCAGTGAACTACTTGAATGAGTCCTCTTTAGTTAGTTGTATTTCTTGAAGTTACAACAAACAAAAATCCATTTAATTCATTAAGCATAAGTAAGATTCAGGAATGTACACATGAGCTTAATTTAAACATTCTGCTACATGATATACTTCAAAACATATTATACACAATAAATATATACTACTTTATTTTTCAATTAAAATGGCAAATCCTAAAAAATATTCATCCATTTTTATTTTGGAAATACAGATTAGAACCAACTACTAACTCTAAGACAGCATGATCACCAGAATGGTTCAAATGAAAAACGGAACAACAAGTGTTAGTAAAGATAAAGAATTAGTGGACGCTCACACGTGACTGCTGGGAGCTCAAAGTGGCACATCCACTTTGGAAAAGTCTCATAGTATTTATAAAGTTAGAGATACTCTTGCCTTGTGTGTCCGTCAGCTTCCTACTGCTATGACAAAATACTTGAAATAGAAAGCTTATAGAAATAAAAAGTCTATTTTGACTCAATGGTTGGTTGGTCACGGTTGGATTTGGACCTCTCAAGATGTCATGGAAATGCCTGGTGAGGAAATTGCTCACTTCATGGTGGCTAGGAACTGGGGAGAAAGGGAGATAAAGCACCACCCAGCTCAAATGTGCGATGATGGATGAATAGATAAATAAATTGTGTGGACTCTCATGTATTGGACTACAACTTGGCCACAAAAGAGAGTAGGCTAATTGATATGGGCAAATGTTTTAGATGACTCTCAGAACACTAGGCTTGGGCTGCAGAGATGGCTTAACTGTTAGAGACTCAAGCTCACAACCAAAACATTTGGCTAAGTGAATAGTCCAGACAGGTGAGGCAACAAATTGTTTCTTTTTGTGTATGATCTAAAGGATGGGGAACTGAACTGACAGAGTCTGGGACTGCAATGTGGTAAGACATTGCCTGCAGGGGGGCAGGGAGGATGAAAATGTTCTGTATCTTGATCCTATGGGGTTACAGGACTCCATAGCTTTGGCAGAGCTCACTGAGCTGTGCACTTAAAAATGGGCCAGTGTTATTGTGCTCCAGGAACACTAATTAATCAAAATAATAATAATAATAATAATAATAATATAATAGTAGTAGTAGTAGTAGTATACAGAAGTACAAACTTTTGTAGAGGATTATGGGATAATATGAATTCATTAAATTGGGGTTCATTTAGTCTGAGAAGATACCGTCTTTTTTAATGAAAATATAAATGTTTTGTCATAAGGAAGGATGGATGGTGTTGGGAAGTGTGAAGCTAGGGGAAGAGGGGTACACAGAACCCACCTGGTATCCACAGGCAACAGTCCAGGTGGACTAATGCCTGTGGGAGGCCACCATGTCTGCCTTAAAATTATTAGAATTATAAGAAGTCTAGAAAGTGGACACATTTAACAGATTCTATCTGTATACTTATGAACTTTAAATTTGGGGATATTTATGCGTGTGAGCAAGGAATCAGAGCATGAAGACTTGGCTTATGGTTGCCCCAGGACCTGCTGGCAGAGGCTTGTGTGAATTTACTCTGGGGTTGCCTTTGGCAGCTTGTGTCTACCTACAATGGCTTTGTTGAGTGAAGGCTTTCTGCTAAGTTTTCTAAACTTCTGTTGATCCACTATGTTCCCTAAATGCAAAAGCATTGAGAATATTGGTTTTGTTAGGAAGGAGAGACAATTCTATCAGAAATTAATATGACAGAAAAGAAAAGGGGTGGTAGGAAATGATGGATACAGCTGTTCCAAGTATGAGAGCCAGGCAGTGGGAATGATCTGAAGAATGGGAGGTAAAATGATGAGAAAGGATGGGGATGACAGCAGGACACAGGCAGAATAGATGGACAAGATGGAGAAAATAGAAGCAAAACACGACTGAGCCTGTGGACCTCCTGACGAGCACTGGCCTTAGATACTCACTTGTTCAAGTTAGTTAATTCATAGGCTGCCTGCTCTCCACCTTAAAGACCAAGTATGGTTTACTTGAATTGCTGCTAATGAAACTTGAGCCGGCCTGGCTTTCGGCGTGGTCATCTTGGAGCCCCTTGGAATTTGCAGAACATCAAAGTGAGGGCTGAGGCAGCTGTTGCTCCCATGGCTTCTGAGAAATCCTTTATGGCTCTGCTGAGTTCATGAAGAGTGAGATTGCAGAGTTGCTGAAGTGGTTTGATTTTGAGGAACGATCCCTGCCTTCTGCAGATTGGAAGAAATATATTCAGGTTCTGACAGTCTTGCATTCTGCTGGTTTGTTTATTAAATCTGAAGTGATTAAGAGGGTATCCACCTTCGCATGCCTATCTGCTTATGGGTTGGGCAGGTCTGTACATCAGTAATACTCCAGGGTCCACCAGATGAATGGGGTTGGGGGCAGGGCTCTGTAAACTAGCAGCTGCAGAGCCATCCCTAGAGATGGCAGGTGGTACTGACTGTGGTGTTTATATAGTTTTATTTAAACACTGGAGATTCAACCGCAAGCACTGACCTTGTGACAGCAAACACAAAGTCGCTGAAGACCACAAGAGGGAAGAAAGATTTCAGCATGGCTAAGGGACAGTCATTGGGTACAATCACCCACTGAGGGTACAAGAGCACATCTATTTTAATTGCAAGAAAAATGAAATTGTAGAACATGAATGAACAGCTGGAAACATAAAGTTCAATATTAGCATCTAGAAGACAAGTTCTAATTAAGAATATTAGAATGTTTCTTGTCTTTCTGAGAATGAAACCCTCCTAGCTTCAGCTCCCTATGCCCCTCATAAAAGAAGAGTCCACTGCAACTTTTAGTAATTGGTTTTTTATTAAAATAAAAGAATACAGTATAAATTTTAGCAAGTGGGCTAAGTAGGCGTTAAAAGACCCTGGGATCCAACCACAATTTGTAACATCGTTCCAATAGGAAATGGATTCTAAGTGCTCAATAACTACCTTACAAATAGACTTTGGAATCATAGTCCACTTGAGAATAAGGAACTATGTGCAATAGTAATACCTTCCATTGGCTTGGTCGAGAATGGCCCCAAAGGGACCCATATTCTACCATACATGTGTGGTAAACTCAGCTAGCCTGGGTTTGATCAAAGATTTTTGCTGAGTGGGCATGCAGAACAGAAGTCTTAAAACCAAGGTAGATATTGAAGAGAAGTCAAGGGTGGAGTTCAAAGGGTTGATCTGCAGAGGCATAAGAAGCAAGACAAAGGTAGGACTCTGAGCAGATAGAGAGACCAGGATGGAATGAAGCGGAAGCTGAAGGGGAAAAGGCCAAGAGGTAGGAAGCAAGAATAAAAGAACTAATCATTTTTTTGTCCTCAGTTCTATTCTTTTTTTTTTATTGCGCTTTTTAAATTCCATACAACATTTCCCACTCAAATCCAGTCACCCTCCCCCATTCATTCCTCCCCCTATCCCCCCATCGAACCCTATGTACTCTGCCATACATGCTGAATCCTGTTCACTCAGGTGTTTGTATCCAAATGTCCTTCAGTGTAAATGCATCCGCTGGAGTCTAGTCAGCCCATCCAGTGGTTGCATATAAGTCATACTCTCCCTCACCCAGCAGCAATCAGTCTCACATAGTTCTCGATCTAGTGCTGGCCTGCCACCTATTTCTCACCTTCCCGTTGTGCCCTTGTTTAATTGAGCTGACATGGGTCCTGCACTCAATGCTACAGCTGCCACAGGCTCACATGAGCAAGCCTCCAGTGTCCTGGAAGCCTCCACCTCCTATGTTCATGAACCAGGCCTGGCTCTTAAAATCTTTCCACCTCCTTTTCCACAATGTGGAACCTCACCCACCCACACCTCAGGGACCATTGCAGAAGAACTAATCATTTTTAAGGAAAATAATAACAAAATGTATATCCAAAAGGCAGATCAGCCTACAAAGAAGTCAAAGAGATACCCCCAAGATCTGCAAATGATTTCTCATAAATATTAAAGGGAATATTTAGAGTCAAGGTCTAACTGTATCATGTGCCTGCCGTGGCTTCGTGTGATCAAAGGCTGGTAAACGGAGTTTCTACCTTCAGCAAGTTTGCAAGTTAATATAATTCCAACCAACCACAGAAATGAGCCAAAGCAAAGCGGGTCATAATGGTGATACACAGAATGCTCAAAGGAGAAAATTAGGCCCACCTATTTAATCCCTAATTTTGTGTATTTTCTTGGTTGTATTGAGAGGATCATAAGAATAGATTACACGAAGCACACACATATTATTACCTATGGCATATGGTAGTTACTGTCTAATAGATAGATCTTAGTTAGTTGGTTAAAATAGGATTAACTCATGTAGCTACTTAATGTTAATCTCATGTTAATCGTGACTCAAGGAAGCTATGTACTCATTGTAATCCATAGAAGTCAACAATATCAAAAGAGAAGTTTCTTAGTAATGTTTGGTTCTCTCTTTGCAAGTAGAGAGGGTATCCACTATATAGGTGCAGTTTGCAGTTCAACAGAGCCAGGCCATGTCATTCACTTCTACATGCATCCTGGCTATAGGAGACTTGGTCTGGTCTTCCCACTCACACTGTACCTTAGTGGCTGCTATGGTGTGATGTTTCCCCTGAAGTTCATGGGTTGGAAATTTAATCCCTAACAGAATTGGAAGGTAGTACCTAATGATAGGTAATCGTGAATGGGCCAATGCCACCTGTAAAAGAACCTGAAGCTTTGAGTTTGAGATATTATCGTCTGTCTGTCTGTCCATCTATCTATCATCTATCTATTTGTCATCTCTATGTCTCTATCTGTGTCTCTGTCTCTGTCTATGTCTTCCCTTGCCCTTCTGCCATATGGTAACATAATAAGAAGACCATCAACAGATGCTGATTTCTTGATCTTAGACTTTTGAGCCTCTACCACCATGTGCAAATATGTTTCTGTTTATTATACATTTTTTATACTGTGATATTCTGCACTAACAGCACAAAACAGACTCAGACTGTGGCTTCCTCCCACGCATTTTAGACTGCACTATCCAAGTATCTATAATGGAAATTTCATATTCTATTAGGCCTGTTCTAAACACTAAATGTGATAATGACATTGCTTTCCCACTCTCTGTGTCCTTGTGATGCTGTGGTCCTTTCATCCAAGTGTCCATGGTGATGAAATGAGTGCTACTCCCCAGCTCAAGCAGCTGCCTTTTGACTCAGCTAGCTTCAATTAGAGCAAAAAATACTGTGGACCCTGTGGCTTAGAGAACCAGAGTTTTCTTCAAGGTTCTGAGGGTTGGGAAGTCAGGATCAAGAGGAATTGTTTTGTAGATGAATTTCATCTTGCTGTGTCTTTCACATAGTGAGAATTGGGGAAGAGAAAAGAGAGAAAGAGGAGAAAGAGAAGTGGGACAGAGAACACTTGGGCCTATAACCAGGCCACTAATCCCATTATAAGGGCTTTGCTCTTTTGTCTAATCACCTCCCCAAGGATCTGCTTTCTAACCAGCTTCAAATTTGAAATCCAGATGGATTCAAGGAGCACCTTTTGTGGTTTAACTTGGAATTACCAAAACTTGGTAAGACTGTTTCCCAAGTTGTAAGATGAGAAAATCTCAAGAAGAGTGTGAGGATCATGTGTGAGGATAACTGGACACAATAGCCCTTCTTCATTAGCAAGAGAGGAAGGTGGGGCCCTAGGTTTAGCTGCTGAACATTCATAATCATGGTAGGTAAGAAATATTATACTTATCTTGTAATATTTCTTTCATGAATGTCCCTCTGTGCCCCTGTTGCTGTGAAAACCCAAGTTTTTCAAGTTCTTTTGCTTGCCAGTGGTGGGCGTAGGGTACATATCTCAAAAGCATAGTTTTCTCAGGCACCATGTCTTAGTCTGCTTTTTGCTCTGTTAGAATACCCCAACTGAGTAGTTTGTGAACAACAGAAGTATATTTGACACATGATTCTGAAGTCCAAGTTTGAGGGCTGCATCTCACAAAGGTCTTCTTGCTGTGTCTTCCTTACTAGAAGGGTGGGACAGAAGGAGGGAGGGAGAGAGACCAGAGTGAGCTGCTTTTAAACAAACTCATCTTGTAATATTTCTCTCAATTCATTCTGAAGACAGAGCCCTTGTGTCCCTATTAGGTCCCACCTTTCAACATTGTCACATTGGGAATGAAGTTTGCAAACACTGAGTTTTGGGGATGCATTCAAACCATGGTGCTCAGGCTTGTTCTGATGACACCTTCTTTGTTCCTGCCCCAGAACCTACCATGATTATGAATGTTCAGCAGCTAAACCTAGGGCCCCACCTTCCTCTCTTGCTAATGAAGAAGGGCTATTGGTGTCCAGTTATCCTCACACATGATCCCAAAATACCCCAAACAGAAATGCTGCAGTTCCTAATTCCACTCTCCCCATGTCTCTACTTTTGCTACACCCTCTTTTTAAAAGGCTACAGGCAACAGTCTCTAGCTGGGGAAATTTTATTCTTCAGCCTTTTCCTTCTTGGGTCCAGGCATGTCCATGGGGGTGACCACTGGGTTGAAGGCACAGACCCAGACTGGGGTCTGCTACAGTATCAGGACCTTGTCCCTCCCATGGACTATTTCTTAGGAGGGTTTCCTGTCCTAAATGTATAGTCCCTGGTAGAATTGCCCAGAGCACAGTCTATCAACATTCTTTGTCAAGCAGGGGCTTCCCAAAGTGAACAGATTTTGTTTTTTCCACCTGAAGTCTAAAGACCAGGTTGTTTCAATAAAATAAATATAGATGCTTATTTGAGACTCAGAATAAAATAATCTTTATTATTATTTTTTTTAATTATTTTTATTTTTAATAAAAATCAATGTAGCTTTTACTCGGTATGTTTTTGTTAATGATGCATCTGTTACTACATTAACAAAGCATTCTGAGTGATGGCATTTCATCACTGTTGGAAGTAGGAAATACATGTTTTCTTTAATATAAGAAATCTTTTATGAATGAATGAGGTACAAAAAAGGGAATTTATTGTTTAATGGATGCCAAATCAAGCTCTTGTTCATAACAAAAATGCTATATTCTTAGCCCCATTTTACATATGAGAAAATGGCAATTTAAAGAAGTATCTTACCCAAGGTCAAAGAGGTCATAGGTGGAGAATTAGGACTAGACCTCAGATTGCCTGACCCTAGTGTGAGGTTTCAGACCGCGTCTCTCTTCACAAATCTTTCTATGCTGTCCAAGTGTTTTAATGAGAATGAAAATGGAGAGAAAGATAGCGGAACACATTTCTCATTTTCAGGAACAACTGCTTTTCATTTTAACTGGGGGAAGGAAAATGCCTGTCCATGAAACATGTTTCTTCAAGTCCGTAATTTAGATTACCACATGACAGATTACACAAAAATATAGCTTCATGAGCAAAGAACCATTGTACAGACAGAATAATTTCTGTGCAGACTTCTGTGCTTCGGGATAAATGTAAACTGCATTTCTTAATCAATCAGAAGGCACATTGTTATATTTAAGCAGACATATTCTCTTGGACAATCAGGACATCTTTTTTTAAGTTGCAGGAATGACTTCTGCATTTTAATTACATGTACGAATAGACATTCACCTAGTACTTAGTTGGGCTGGTTGGCAATATTTGATTGGGATGGACAGTCTGGTTTAATTAGATATTGTCTACTATGTGAAAAAGACAGACTCGTTTTTTTTTAAAAAATAATTTATTGAGGATTTCATACAAGCATATAAGGTGTTTTGATCAAATCCATGCCCACTCCCTCCCCTCCAACTCCTCCCATATCTCCCCATAAGGTGTTTTGATCAAGTCCATACCCACTCCCTCCCCTTCAACATTGCCCCCTCTGGAATGGTAGCCCTAAAATCTTTTAAGGATTAGATACAAGCTCCCAAATGCTTTTGATATTTTTGGCCTTTGGAACAGAGTATGTTGCTAAGAGGCCCAAGGACATTTTGACTTTTAGCCAAGAAACTGGCTACTTTTCTTTGGGGTCTTTTTATACTAACTGCCTAGCCAATACCTACCTCCTATCCTTATCATGCCATCCTCTGAAGAGGTTACCCAGCTTGCAGATAGGTAATTGGGAAGCAGATCGCTCTGGCTTCTTCCATGATGAACAGGGACGCAGGGTGAGGCAATTGGGGTACCCCTTCAGTGGGGTTATCTAAAAGACTCCCAAATTGCATAAGTCTTATCTGTAGGGAGAAAAGAAAGTCCTTGACTGGTGAATAGGAGATGTGAAGGAGAAGTAAAGGCAGGAGTAGTTAGCATTACATGTTCTAGACAGAGAACTATAAAAAAGTCAGAACAGGGCAAATTTCAAATGTTAATATGAGAGTCCATTGGAATTTCTTGATGAGAGCTTCCAAAAGCATCCCTCTATTGGGTTCCTCCTCATTTTTCTTTTGTCTGCCAGGGCTGGACTCGAGAGTGATGGATTCAGGATTTGCTTTCAGGCATTTTGATAACTGTTGGAGTGGTTAGAATCAGTATCAGTTCCCTCTCAAAGGCTTCTAGATAGGGGGAGAAAACAAATGTAGCCATCATTTTAGAATAGTAACAGGTTGTCTCCCCTTAGCTACAGGTAGGCACTACAGTATTGCAGACCAAGATTTGAAGTCTTACATCCAAGCAGCACTTTCTGATTCACAACAAAATCATCAATGAGAAATAATTATCTAAATAACTTTTTTTTTTCATTCCTGTGATACATGGAAAGAACGGTTTAATGTGAAGCATTCAGCAGGAATAGAATTCATTTTTTTTCTCTGTATTTTACATCATTTATACCTTTTGGATTATTTAAAGATTACCCTACACAAATTGAGAAATTTGCCATGTAAGTTACAGTAATGCTGTTTTTTCCAAAAAGTGTGTTTACATATGTGGAGGTCCTTGATCTAGGAGCATCAATAATAGTGTGTATGTAATGAGAGAAAGACAGTCCTTAGATCCAATTGAAGTTCTATCACAGGTGAGTACACTCCAGCCAGAGTGGACCCCTGTGAGCATCAAAGGGGTCTCACCCTGAGGATGTTTCACATATCAAACTGTCCCAGAGGGAATTCTAGTAAATTTTGGCATCTGACTATACCATAGGAACTTACCTTTAAATTTTTATTTGCTTTTTATATTTTAAGCCCCCACACATCAACCTCTTCTTTTTCCAGGCAACACGTGCAGCCATCACTCAGCACTGCACAGACCTTGGGAATTTGCTGGGCAAGGAGAATGACGTGGCCCTTATCATCGATGGCCACACCCTGAAGTATGCACTGTCCTTCGAAGTCCGCAGAAGCTTCCTAGATCTGGCACTCTCCTGCAAGGCGGTCATATGCTGCAGGTAGGAATGCATGCCTGCAATTCATGATCTGGTATGTCTGTCTTGTGGGCTTTTGTAGAAGAAGAATCAGTGGATGAAAATTCTAGGCTTCAAGTTGTATGTTAAAAAAAAAAAAAAAGTCAAACATGGGGCCGGAGAGATGGCTCAGCAGTTAAGAACACTGGTTGTTCTTGCAGAAGACTCGGGTTTGAATCCCACCACCCACACGGCAGCTAACAACTGTCTGTAACTCTAGTTCCAGGGGATCCAACAGCCTCTTCTGTCCTCCACAGGCATTGCATGACATGGGTGCACTTACCTACATGCAGGCATAACACTCATACACATAAAAATAAAAATAATAAAATATTTTTAAAAAGTCAAACAAAAATACTTAACTGTTGGTTTACAGATTTTCCCAAAAGCAACAAGTGGCTTTTATGCTTTTGTTTACTGTCTTCAGAGAAGACAAAAAAGATAAGGACCAGGGTCTTCAGTGATGAGTATAAGATCAAAACTCTGCCCCAAGCCAGCCTGGGAAGTCTGTAGGTCTTACCTACTTGGTTCCTTGCTCTGGGTTATCTGAACTCAATTCAAAGACCTGGGTACTCTGAGGCCTCTGCTGCAGCTCAGGCACATGTGCTGTACAGTCATGGGGAGGTTGGTGTGATGCCAGTTTTTGTGTCACAACCTGTATTGGTTACTTTTCTCATTGTTGTGACCAAAT
The DNA here is from genome assembly GCF_000622305.1 of Nannospalax galili. NCBI lineage: Eukaryota > Metazoa > Chordata > Mammalia > Rodentia > Spalacidae > Nannospalax > Nannospalax galili. Next base: position 2,895,817 of record NW_008360316.1, on the reverse strand, counting down.
ACCTTACAAGGAGTAACTAAAGAAGGAGAGGTTTATTTGCTTCACAGTTTGAGAGTATATAGTTCATCATGGTGGGAAGGCCTGTTGGAGTTCATGGGGCCGGCATGTGTGGCATAGTGGGGAAGGCCTGGTGGAGTTCGTGAGGTGGGGGTGTGTGGCATGGTGGGAAGGCCTGGTGGAGTTCGTGAGGTGGGGGTGTGTGGCATGGTGGGAAGGCCTGGTGGAGTTCGTGAGGTGGGGGTGTGTGGCATGGTGGGAAGGCCTGGTGGAGTTTGTACAGTGGAGGTGTGTGGCTAGTACTCTTAACATCTCGGTGGACCAGGAATCAAAGCATGAGGAATGCTGGCACTCAGTTAACTTCTCCATTTTCCCTTTTTATTCAGTCTCAAACCCTTGTCCATGGGATGATGCATTGCACATTCAGGATGGCTCTTTCCTCCTCAGCTAAACCTCTCTGAAGACACCTTTGAAGACATACCCAAAGGCATGCCTCATTAATGCCCTAAGTGTTTCTTAATCTAATCAAGCTGACAATTGCAACTAGCCATCACACCAACCACCCAACCAGAAGTGTTTCTTGGTTCTTCATGGAAGTCTGGGGAGATTTGAAAGGGTGGAAATTGTTAACATCCTATCAACTACACACAGAGTAGAGGTCTGCTTCTGATAGAGATCTGTAAGAAAACAAACTAGTAGGAAGATAAGAGGCCACCACAGGCTAAAGGCATGTGATAGCCAGAGGGTGAAAAGCATGCTGGAGAATGCTCTCCTCTATAGTTTCCCTTTGCGTCCAAGGTGCAGTGTTGCTCACTTCTGGAGGTGATGCTTGTTTTCCCTGAGTCACAAGTCCTGGCCAGTGAGTCCCTTCTGCCTGCTGCCTACAGGGTTGGTCAAGAAGCAGCTGCTGAGCCTGTAAGTGTCTGAAGCAAACAGCAGCAGCAAGGGCCTCAGGAAACCATGCAGATCAGCCTGGGAAAGGACAACTCCAACCAAAGGTTAAACCCTTACAGAGGCTTTCAACAGGAAAATCAAAATGTATCCATCTAGGCTCCCAGGGAAGAGCCAGGGAGGCCTGTGGACCACAGACATAGCCAGCTACTTGGTGCTAAAGAAAAACATCTTTTTCCTTTTCTAGCTTAGGGGGGTCTTTGTGTGCCATACAGATGTAAGTTTCAGGGTGTCAAGGACTGAATAGGCCCTGAAAGCAAATTTCAAGTTAAACACAGTGACTTTGCATAACATAGAAGCATTCATTAGGAAGGGGATCCAAGGGAGCTCATTGCTGTCACACTTCTGATGAACAAAACTGAACACATACTTTATACATAAAGCACTCACACGCTTCATCTGCATTTTACTGTCAGTTGAAAATTTAAATGCTAGCAAAATTTAGTATGTGGTTTTAAGCATGAACTTGGTCTTAATTCTTATTTTCTACATTTAAAATATAATTATTTTATGAATTTCTCTAATACCAGAAGAAAATGTTTCCTTTATTCAAAAAAATAACTTTCTTAGGAAATCATTACATTTTCTAATCAATATGGATTCATAGATGTTGAATATTATATAAAAATGGATAAATACCTTCAAATTAAAACATTAGGCAGTGGGGCTGGAGAGATGGCTCAACGGTTAAGAACACTGGCTGTTCTTGCAGAAGACCAGGGTTCGAATCCCAGCACCCACATGGCGGCTAACAACTGTCCGTACTCCAGTTCCAGGGCCTCTGACTGTTTCTTCTATCCTCCGTGGGCATTGCACGACACAGGTGCATTTACCTACATGCAATATGCATACACATAAAAATAATAAATAAAATATTTTTTAAAAAGACATTAGGAAGTGAAATTTAGGCAATGAAAATGGGAATTGTGGCAGTTCCCCCCAGGTCCTCAGTGGGCCCAGGCATTCTCAAAGATCTTGTCTGTGAACTGAAAACTTCTCCATACTCCATGTAGCTGTGTCAGTCCCAAAGCATCCTCCAGCCAGGCATATGGGTGTGGCTTTAGGCCCAGCCACTCTGAATGCTGAGACAGACAGGAGGGTTGCTTGAGCCTAAGAGATCAAGGCCAGCTTGTACAACAGAGCAAACCCTGTGTCTTGCCTTTCCACTCTTGCTTTTGGGGCATGTGAGGTGTCTGCCTAGACTGACATACATACAGTCTCCTCTTCATAGTATTTAGGGAAATGAGAAGAAATGAGTCTTTTCCTATGTAATTTTTGACTTTAGGAATTTATTGAATGTTTTCATGAAATTACACTTAATTTAGCTAATTGCAAATGGCTTTACTCTAATATTTTCCATGCAGTTAAAAATCCTAGCTTGGTCATCTGTAGTCTGCAGGTCGGGTGCCAATCAGTTTACTTTGGGTCTTAGGTGCTGCTACACTATTAAAGTATGAACTATTACACAAAGAAAACTTCAGTTACGACTTTGATACTTGCATTATGCATTCCTAGGTGTTGTGGAAGAATCAAAGAGAGCCAAGGTATGGCCTTTACTCTTAAGTGACAGTGTCTTATAGTATTTTGCTAATTCTCTGCATCTGCTATGCACTCCAGTTTTTGGACCAGGCCCTTGGTGAGGCTGGCCTAGCCCGAATTTCCATCTTGCCACAAACAATCGACACTACCAGTTCCTTTCAGCGTTTGTTATTGATGGCTCCTGCTTTAAAATTATTTTATTATTGCTATAGTAATAATTATATCTGTGTGTGTCCATATGACAGAGGTGGCATGCGGCACATTACACCTGTGGAGGTCAGAGGATAGCTCTGCAGAGTTGCTTCTCTCCTTCCACCTTTATTTGGGTTCAGGGGATTGACCTTGGGTCACCAGGCTTTGCATAGCAAGCACCTTTGCCCACTGAGCCATCTTTCTGGCCTCTGATGCTCTTCTTTGATATTTCTCTCATCTCCCAGTATCTCCCATTCCTGTATCTACTGTCTTTCTAGCAGCTCTGAAATGTCTTCTAGGGTTTTTGGCATGAGGCCCCATCATAGCCTCACTTTTGTGTCTTCTCCCTATGTGCTTCCCTCTTCTCTCTATTTACTTTACATAGAATCATCTGGAGAATCTTAGGGAGAAAAAAAAAAGAGTTTCCAATGTAAGACAATCAAACCACGAAGCAATTCTATTCCCAGGCATAGACCCAGAACCAAAAACAGGTACTCCAACAAGTACTTATACACATATTTATAGCAGCATTGCTGGCAATAGCCAAAATTTCAGACAACTCAAATGTTTATCAGTTCATGAATGGTTCATCAAAATGTGGTGTATCTATGCAACAGGGTAGTATTCAGCTATAAAAAGAAATGAGGTAGTGATACATCTATAAAATGGATGAAAGTCAAAGCTATGCCTGGTTAAAGAAGCTAATCATAAAAGAGCTGGCGTATGGTATTATTTCATCAATACAGAATATTCAGAATGGACTCATCCATAAAACTAAATAGCCAAGGGAAGTAGGAAGGGGTGTGATTGTTCCAGGGATACAGCTCTTCCTTTGGAAGAGGGAGGGTGAAACATTGTAGAACTGGATGTAGTGGATGGTTACATGGTGTTGTGGTTATGTCTGGCCTCAGTGGCTCTCAGAAACCATGAAGGAAGAACTGATGACCCCCTCACTCTTGCATCTTTTATGCATCTAAAACCAGCACCATGTGAACAACACTGCCAAGTTAGGATGCCAGCTTGGGATGGACCATAGTCCCCAAAGTAGTTAATTTTATGTTCTGTAAATTTTATCTAAATAAAAATATATACACCCAGGTTCCATTCCCAGCACCTACATGGCAGCTACAAACCATCCTCAACTCCAGGTCCAGGGAAATCTGACGCCCTCTTCTGACCTCCACGGCATTGCACAACACGGGTGCACTCACATACATGCAGGCAATACACTCATATACATAAAATAAAAATAATAAATAAAATATTTAAAAAATATGTATGCACGAACAAATATTTATCTAATTAAGTGAAATCTCACTGAATAGAAAGAAAAAATGGAAGTCAATTGAAAAATAAAAAATTAGTTTGTGGCCATTCTCCCTGTGAACAAGTGAATCTGTACTTTAGAGGCTTTATAGACCGCTGGTTGATTCCAGAACTGAGATTGACAGCTTCCCCAATCTGTTTGTGCATATCATCCCCACTCCTAACCCCTAACCCCCACTGAACTCCCACCCAAGAGCCATCTGTGTCCCAGACTTTTTCAGGCCTGCATTCTTTGTATACCTTAAATTCTAGATGTGTCAGTAGAATCAGGCATGACCTCTGCCTACACCTCCATACTCCTGTGCCCACTGGTTCTCAGGAACATGAGTTAGCAACGTTTATAAGACTAAGTCACATAAGCAAATAATGAAATTGAGGTCAGAAATTCAAGTCTTTTGTTAATCCTTGATAAGCATTGCCTTTGTTTTTATAAATGAGGGGATAAATACCTCAGAGAAATGCTATTATCTTGCCCTGGTTTGAGATAACTACAGAAAAGCTGCATGAGTGTTGATCTGAATAATGTCAGGGCATGTGCTAACAGCACCTGACCTGCTGCCTCAGCCACATGAGTATGGTCAGTACTGTCCACCCGTGCAATTTCATGTAACCAGTTTGGTTGGTTGATTGGTTGGTTGGTTGGTTAGTTTTGTGAAACAGGGTCACACTGTATAGCCCTGGCTAGTCCAGAAATCACTGTGTAGATCAGGCTGGCCCTGAACTCATTCACAGATACCAGACTGCCTCTGCTTCCTGAGTGTTTGGATCAAAGGCCCGCATTACCACACATTAGCCTCATGTAGCAGTTTTTGGTTTACCTTAGTTTCCAAACCCAGCTCAGACCTCTTCCTCACCAAGCCTTACAGAATTTGTCATTCTCCAAAGGGAAAATGTCATGTGGAAAACATGTAAGCATTTCTAATATATGAAAGAAAGATTTCTGTTTTCTCTTTCCCCTCTTTTTTCCCCTTTTTCTTTGAAGCTCTTTGTTTTTGTCAAAATGGAGATAAATTTCATAGCATAGACTACTGGCTGGGGGAGGGGTGAGCAGACTTAGGCCTCTTGAGAACATTCAGAAATGTTAAGTGACTGAGTCTCCTCAGGAAAAGAGTCATGAAAGAGTCATTAGAGTCTCCCATGTGAGGAAGTTGGCTTTGGCCCTTCCATAGACCTCTGCAAGTGCAGGTGATGCTGGTGGCCCCTGAGCAGTGCCTCATTAGTGAACATGATTTACAGCTCTGTGTCTCTGGGCAGGAGTTGGAGTGGAAGCCAGCCCACAGTGGGGCTCTCCATTGGATGTGCATGGCAAGGGTTGGAAAGGCATCATTTATATTCTTGGATGTGTTTGGAGTTCTGTCTCCTAAGATAGATTTAAAGGTAAACATGTAAAGCAAGTGTGATATCCAGAATACTGGCAGGAGGAAGAGGCAGTGGGTTCACCGGGTGTCTTTAAAGACTTTTGGGGTTTATTTTTCTAAAAATTATTTATATTTCTTGTAGAAGAAAGATTAGAAACTTCAGATAAACAAGAAGAGAACAGCATCCACAATGCCACCAACTCTTGATTCATTGATGCTAAAATCTAGACCTCTTTCTGTGAAAATATTTTTATTGTGAGGGGGGTTATTCTGTTCACAAATGGAAACTGAAAGTGTACAAACTGTTTCTACATCAAGTAATAGTATAAAACATGTTTTTAAAGAGCTGAATAATGATATTGTGATGCTGCTTAGTGGTAAAGCACTATCCTTACTTAGCATGAGTGAGGCCCTGGCTTCAATCCCCAATGCCAAAACCAAACCAAACCAAACCAAAACAAAACAAAGCAGTGTTCTATTATAGAATATGATAATTACTTTGATCTGTTTCTGGTTAATGAATATTTCAGGTCAGCAGAATTTGTGTGTTTGTGTATGTGTGTTTCATTTTTCTTTTCTTTGTTTTACTATTATGAACAGCACTCTAAAGATTTTTATAGGTAAACTTTTAGACGTGATAATTTCCATAAGAGAGCAGTGGGTCCAAGGGTTAGCAGCACTGAAATGTTAACAAGGTTTGTACCCTTTGCCTGGGAAAATGAAGTGACAGGGTAATAGAGCTGCCCACAGCTTCAGCCCTGCTCGAACAAACCTGTCTGTTGAGTGAAGTAGGCTGCATTCTCAGCCCTAGTTTTGTGACAAGATGTATATATACCCACCAACACCCCAAAATAAAGTGCTAATAAGCTGAAAAAGAGAAAAATCAGCACACACTGCTGTACTGAGCAGAGCTGTCCAGCATTTGCACACCGCCACAGAGCCTCACTCCAGATGGCTTCATCTGCTGCCATGCTCTGGACTGAAACCTGGCACTCACCTAGCCTGCATCCAAAGCCCCGAGTATCTGAGTATCTGTCGTAACTTTTGATTACTTAGTATAGAAAAGAAATGACTTCTACTTTGTCTCTTCCCCAGATTAACATTTCACAAATGACTAATAATAGGAAATCAGAATGCTGGGCACTTTGTGTGGTATCCTTCAGCTTCCAGTGACACACAGAATTGTGTCAAAATAGAGTTCAGACACAGTGATTAGAATTGCACCACCAATTGTGTTTTCATTGGCCTCCATGTTGGTAGGGATCCAATCACACACTTGCAAAAATAAAACTTTTCTTAAGTTTCTTTTATGATGTGATTTTTCAGCATCGTATATGCCCAGCTATAAACCAGCTTCCTAGGTTGACATTTTAAATCCATGGAGCATTATTAACTTGTCCATGCACACAGCCCCTACCCCGGGCTGTTTGTACTGTGGTTTAGCATATTTACATTAAATGTGATTAAGGTAGAATTCATCTCTAGTCTTTTTTTTTTTTTTTTTTTGCGCCAATATGAATGCTATTACTTAACTGACAAGGTGATTTTCTTCAGTCCTTACTGGTATTTTGTTTTTGCTTCTCTTCTGAGGATGTGTGTGCCGAGATGTAATGGTTCTCCAACATGTTCCTGAACAAAAACAGTTTGTAAAATTTGAAAATTTGTAAAATACTTTTCTACCATATATTTTCTTGGTATTTCTCTGGAATGAAAATTACATTGAGATATATCTTTTAGTATACACAAAAAATAGTTCACTTAAACCACTGTGAGGACTTGAATATCATTAGATGTTGTAGTATTAATCTGAAGTAGAAACAAGAAATAATTTCTGAAAGGGTTATTCTAATTCTGAAAAATAAAAATTTTATTAATTTTTTAAAGTCCAAGATAATTTTGATCAAGATGACATGTTTAGAAAAGAAGGATTATTTTCATTTAAAACAATTTTTGCAGCAAATACTTCATACTAACACACTACAGACCAAATCTTTGATTGCTGGGAATTTTTGAAGTTTTAATTCTCTTCCTACCAAAAGTTATAGATTTTTCTTTTTTGTGTGTGTTTGTGGTGCTGGAGATTGAACCAGAGCCTTACGCATTAAGCAAGCTCTGTACCACAGGCCTAAAAGTTATATGGTATGACTATATATAACTCAGACTAAAATCAGGAAAAAAAAAATACTTAACCTGTGAATTTTGTGGTTTATTTCTTGATAAAATTATCTGGTGGGCAGAGCTGTAGCATATCTCACAAAATATGGACAAATAGTGTAAGATCAAGAATTCTAGAAGCTCTTCTATGGGGGAAAAAGAGTGCTGGAGCAATGGAAATGCAGAGGTGTTTAGCCATGGGCTCGTAGGGCTTTCATCTGTGGTGACATGCTGTGTAAGTGGGGACACAATTCTGAGGAGACTTTGGTTTGCTGGTTTATAAAATTTTATATCACTTTTTTCCTGTAGTGAACCACTCCCAGTAGCTCTGAAGCACAGTTTACGTGGCAGAACTCACCTTCATTGACTGTCGACTAGGCTTTCTCTACAGAAGGTCGGTCACAGGCAGAGAAGCAGCGGTGCCCTTTCCTCTGAGGGACAGTCAGGGAATTACGGTAATGGGACCTCTGTGCTCCCATCCATCCTCTTTGATGCTTTCAACACTCGGACCTGTGTGCAGCGCCACAAGTGCTCACAGACACGTCACTTCAAGTTTGTCCCTATGTTTTTTCTCCTCTTCCCGTGCTCATGAATGATTAATTCATTGCTGCCTGTCATTCCCGACAATGCTGCTTGCCAAACGAAACAGGGTGATGTGAGGCCAAACTGTGATCCAAAATTCTGAAGCAGAAGCTCATACTATTTGGCATTTTTCCTACTAGAAAAACAAACAAGAGAGAAAGAGTCAAGTACGGAGCTTAATTAAGCATGAGGACTATGTCATGAATATTTATGCTCCAAGTCTTACCTTGTGGTGGTATTTGTACTTAAAGCGCCTTTCCTCCTCTTTGCCATGAAGTAGTTTAGAATGTGTTTCATTAGTACAGGGAAGTGTCATGTTAACTTTTATTATGAAAAAATTCCCTTTCTCCTCACAATGCTGACATCTTTCTGACTGAGAGGACGAGAGTTGTTCTTACATTAATTGGTCCCAAAGAAAATTATGTTCTCCAGTTTCCTGTGTGTACATCTGACACTTTCCCTCATGTACCAGTTCTTGAATTATCAACCTGCCCCGGTTCCTGATTTTGACAGCCAAGATTCCTCCAAGGACTCTCAGAACCGTTGGGTATTTTCCATCCAGGAAGCTTTCGTAGCTTGTGGCTTCATTAGGACACCCCAGGAAGGCACTTAGCCACCAAGCCTCATCCACCACACTCCTCTGGTTTAAGCCTCTCTGATTCAGCCTCATATTTGTTTAACTTTAGAGACAAAACAATGCCAGGGGAGAGGCATTTAAGGTCTTTCCCTCCCCCACCCAATTATTTTTTAGAATTTTATAAAATCGTTTTATTGTAATAAACAGAAAAATAAAACTATCACACTGCTAAATTAAGGCAGCCTCTTAAGCAAACACATCCCAGAATTCTTAGTACTCTCTTTTCAGTTGGCCCCATCCAGACCACAGTTTTCCACAGTGTTAGATGATGGAGCTAAGTAAAGCTGCTGCATTGTGGAGTCCGTGCTGGGTTTGCACTGGGTGTTTCCTAGCTTTTATTACCATGGTCCTCTGTAGGGATTTGCAGGGAGCAGCAGATGTAGTGTCTGAATGGTTGGGGTTCTGTTGTTTCTTGTGTGATCATTGGCTGAGCTTTGCTAGTGATCCAGGACTGACTCTCCTGGTTTTGTTTCCTGACAAAGGGAGGAAGACAAATGGATGACAGACAGACAGACAGACACACACACACACACACACAAACACACACACACACACAATCTACACCTACCTGCCCATCAAATTTATGACATGTGGGTCATTCTAGAAAAACAGAGCAAGCATTTATATTCCGTCTAAGCAAGTATTCATAGTGGTGTCTTTCACCACTCAGACACACCAATCATTAAAGACCAAAGTAAACACACTGTGTGAAGATAATCCCTCTCCAAATACACCAGCGCCAGGTTGAAACTGCATGTCAGTCGTTTGTGCATTCTTCTTGACTGTTATTTGTTTAAGAGGATGGGTTTTATTTAAGATATTAGAATTTGAGGAATTAGAAAATCCTGTGCTATCACAGTATTTTCCCCCTTTTCTACAGATATTTGAACCTTAAATTTTTGTTTTCTTCTTAAAAATCATGCTGAATACAGTTAACTATTTTTCCTGAAATAGAGCACAACAGCAGTAATAGAATAAAAGTTCCTACCTGGAAACATGAACATATTGTGTAACCAGTAAGTTCAATGACTTTTAAACCCTGATGTATCACATCAAGATGTGAACTTGGAATTATTAAACCTTGAAATAAATATAACAGTAATGTAGAAGGTAATAGGGTAATTTTTGAAAGAGAAATATGAATAGTGGATGTAGTTAATTTCTCTGTAAATGACAATAATATTTATACTTTATGGGGTTTGACATAACAGTTCAATACATGTGTGTGGTATCTACTAAAAAAATCAGAGTAATTGACATCTCAAAGTTTGATCATTTCCCATCTTGGGAAACTTCAGATGTTTCTTTTTTAGTTATTTGAAATATGTTGTAACTTGGAGACTGTTGTTACCCTACAGTGCTGTAGAATGCTGGAATTAATTCCTTCAATTATTTTGTCACCTTTAATCTCACCTCTTTCTGGTCCTTTCTGCCCTTCCCAGTCTCTTGTAATTGCCATTAGACCCTCATCTTTCTGTGCTTTGCTTCTTTCACTTAACACGATAGCCTTTTGTTCCATCCCTGTGGCAACACAGAACTGGGTTTCATCCTTTTTAAATGGATGAATAATATTCCACTGCTTTTTTACAATCCATTCATCCATTGATGGACACCATTACTTCGTTATTATAAATAATGTTGCAGTAAATAAAGGAGTGGGGATATCTCTTTAACATAATTATTTGCTTTCATTTAGATTTATACATAGTAGGGGGGTTGCTGGATCTTTTAGGGGTTCTGCTTCTTGAAAAATCTCATACTGCATTCCATAATGGGTATACTAATTTATATTTCTACTAACAGAACATGAAAGTTCCCCTTTCCCTTCATTTTTGCCAGGATTTGTCATGTTTTTGTCTTTTGTTTGTTTGAGATAGGGTCTCAGTCTGTAGTTAAGGCTGGCCAAGAATTTTTTATGGAACCTAGGCTGGCCTCAGACTTGTGATTGTCCTGCCTCAGCCTTCCAAGAACTGAGATTAGAGGTGTGAGCCAACACACCTGGCTTTATTTTTGGCCTTTATGATAATAGGCATTCTAGCTAGAGTGATGCATCATTGTGACTTATTAACATACTTTTATGATATTTAGGATCTGAACTTCTGTCTTATAACTATGATTCAATATTAGTCCAGGCACTTGTAAACACAGCTACTTGAGAATAACAAAGAATGAAAAGCATTAGGATTGGGGTCAACCATCAGTCATGGATTTAAAATATCTGTCATTAGTCTGTGCTGGGATTTTGCCTGATTTGCACTTGCTTAGAACTTGGGCATGCTGTCACTATCATAGACATAGGGAAGGGGGTAAGAAATCCCAACCCAACCTAAGGAACTTTGGGCAGTTGATGGCTGCTGGGAGGGAGAGGGACAGTATTTTACAAGGATGGGACTCTTGGTGGGTCCAGTGTATGAACCGACACTGAAGGACATTTGGGGACACAAATCAGAGTCTCTCTCTCTCTCTCTACACACACACACACACACACGCACACACACACACATGCACACACGCTCACACACACATATATGAGAGTACATTAAATTGGACAGGGGGCAGTGCGGGGGAAGGGATCTAAAATGCCATCAAGCTGTATTGTGTGAAAATCACAAAAAACAATAAAAAATGAAATAAGATATTTGTCATCAGAATGGTTAGTAAAATAACATCAGTTTTTCCTTTGGTGGTATTTCTGTTTCCTTGACCTGAAAACTGCTGCCAGTCTTCAGTATGGTTCCATCACTGGCTGCTTAGAACTTCAGGTTGTCTAAGTGTAACATGCATGAAGACAGTGTAGAGAAGAAACACACTCCACAGACCCTCTGATCTGCCTTGTACTATGAAGTACTTGACCCCATTATTTTTCTTTTTTTAAAATGACTTCATCTCAGTGTGGTTGAATAGGTAAGCACACTGCTCCAGTTCATCCCCAAACCCAAGGGAGGAAGTGCCTATTGATAAAGGTTGCTCAGTAGCAACAAATAGCATGATCTTTTCCTACCATGTGACTCAGTCTATGGAGGGCCAGCCCACGCATGACCGGACACAACATAGTTCAGTGTGGTGCTTGAAGAGAGGCTGGTTAGTACCTGGTGTGGGCTATCTAATGATGCAGCAATGTTCTACCTCAAGTGGTCACTGTGTCCTAACTGCCTGTAAACACAGGACATATACTGCCTCCAAGAATTGTTAAAACAGATCCCAAAGACCAAACCCATTTTCCTTATTTTATGCTTTATAGAACTAAGACCCAGAAAAGCCATGATATTTCCTCTGAGCTCCCATCACTATGAATGAATGGTCCCAGGCAATCTGTAATGATTTAGATCTTAAATGTCCCCAAATATCCATATGTTAAAGGCTTGGTCACCAACTTGTGACACCTCTAGGATGTGTGGCATGTTTAGGGGGTGGGGCCTGGTGTAAGGAAATGAGATTACTGGGCAGGGCATGCCCTTAGAAGGGTATTTTGGATGCTGGCCCTTGTTCCTCTTTTTCTTTGCTCCTCGACTGCCATGAGGTGAATGGCCCTCTTCCATCACATTCCACTGTGACATATTACCTCACCACAGTGCCTACATGATGAGGCCTAAGGGACTAAGGGCTGAAGTGTGAGCCAAAATCTTTTCCTTATAAGTTGACTATCTCAAAGTATTTTTGTCACAGCATGAAAAGTTGACAGTCTAGAGTCTCAGTCTAGAGACTGGGCTGGAAGACTTAATTCTAAAGATAATGGGGTGAAGTTAAACAGAACTCATCAGTGTTTAGAGAAGGTGACAGTATGAAAGATCGAGTTAGAGTACACTGAGGTCTGGGTCTCTGGTCATACTTCAATTTAGCAATAATTTTCCCTTGACTAGGATGGAGCCCAAGTCTCTGGCATATAGTATTTAAAGAAAAAAAAAGTCTCAATTTCCAGGTTTTCTAGAAGGTCCTATGATCTACATTCATAGTTACTAAGCAGTAAGAATCAGTAAATCTTAGGAACTGAGTGTACCTGGTGATCAGAGGACTGAGGGATAATTAAAGATCTCTTTTAGAAAGATGTGCCAGAGGAGACCCTGGAGGAGGAATCTTGCTCCAGTATTCTGGGGTGTGATAAAATCTCCAGGCAAGTGCCACCTCATTGGAAAAGGATTCTTCTTCCCCTCTCTCGATTGGTGCAGAACCATGAGGATCTTTATTGTCAAGATACTGTGATGGTCTACACTGCCTGGTTTTCTAGGAACCCCAGAGTCTGGAGGACAAGTCTTGTGGGAAGTCCCTCTTTGTAGAGTACATTCAGATGAGAGGATGTCATAGGCGATGAAAGATGGATTCTTCCATACCTCAGTCCCTGGAAGGAGGTAACATAAATGCAAAGCTTTGGGTGAGGTCAGACTTTAAGCATGCTTGCTGAGAAATAAGCCTATTTTGTGTCAGATCACAGGCCACTAACAGCAAGGTTATCCTGTGGGCTGGATGAAACTGAGGCCACTGAGGGACCAGGAGACTCATGAAAAGAATACAAGGGCTTGATTTCCACTTGTGCTTCATAGGAAACCAAAGATAGTGATGCCAAGCTTGGGTTTCCACACTGCTCAGGCATTCATAAACATCCTCATTATCATTGTTTTTTGACTATCTGGAGTTGCTTCAGTAAGCTCTGAATCGTGTATGTGAAAGGCTTGGATAATGGGGTGAGAGAGGATGAAGAGATTGCATGAACAGGAAATAACAGCCTTACAAATTCTCCCCTGTAACATTCAGCTGGGAATTCTTTGTATTTAAAATGAGGCCACTTCAACAAAGATAAGTTCTTTAATTTGAGAGAAATAAAAATAAGGAATATGTTCATGAAATTTAAAAAGTTATTGTTTTTATTTTCCTGTGACTCATCCCCCACGAAAAGTATCCTAAGGTTAATTTGATTTATTTTGTCTCAGCATACAGTCAATAATTTAATCCTGAAAATATGTAGAGGATGCTAGGTGTATGGATTCTCTGCTTTCTAAAAACAATTATACTTCTCTTTTACTAAATTCTTGGCTTTGGTAGACCATTCCGCATTTCAGTTTGGATGTAAGTTTAAGAAAGTAGAAATTTCTTCTTCTTTTCCCAGTTTGAAAGGCTTAAAAAATTCTGTATATATACACATCTGTATATGTGTATATATTCATAAATACATATAATGCATATATATATTTGTATATCCAATTCATTTGGCTGCTGTTCATTTTCTTTCTGAGATAGGGTCTCATGTACCCAGGCTGGCCTCGAACTTGCTATATAGCCAATGAACTCTTGATCCCCCTGCCTCCACTTCTCAAATGCTAGGATTAAGATGTACCAGCACCCACATGGTGGCTAACAATCAATTCGTAACTATAGTTCCAAGGGATCCAGTGCCCTCTTCTGGCCTTCTTGGGCATTGCACAGATAGGTGCACTTACATACATGCAGACAAAACACTTAAACACATAAAATAAAACTAAATAAAAAATATTATAAAACATATATAGCAGTTCTAATCAGATGTCCATTAAGAAAATGTGGAGGGGTAAAAACCTATAAAGTAAAATCTCTTGCCCATAGTCTCAGACCATGCTCAGTGAACAGCTATCTTTTAAGGGGTATGATTCCCCTTTAAGAGGTGAGTCCTCCCCTGACTGCTTCTAGTGTAGTTGAATCTGGTTTTGAAGCATGTGCCAGACTTTGAGCTCCTTATGGTGTAGCTCGAACCTGGTGCACACACATGGATTTAAGTATTGAAGGGAAGCCTGCTTGCCATTGGCATTTTAATTTCTCTTAGCACATGATTCATTTTTTTGTTGTTAGTGCTCAAAAGTCCAGGCTGAGCAGTAAAAGGAAATGGTAGTTATCCATAAGCACCTGAGGGTCAGATGGAGTAAATGGCAGGAGGGCTCTGGCCATGTGCGTGCATTATCTAGAATGTCATTTGTGCCCCAGGACCTATTCCCTCCCTGGTAGTACTGGGTGGTCATTGGATTATAATATGTATGCTGATGTGGAGTTTTAGGGCAGGATAATAATGCTAGGAAAGTTGGGTTGAGGTACAGCAGATGTTCCAAAATTCAGTATTTGCATACATTCTGTGAGTTGGAGCAAGTCTTGAATTACAGAATTTATTGAGGAACTTCTTAATATCTCAGAGCCTGGGGATCATAGGAAATGTAAATGACTATGCCTATGAATACATAGGGTCTTTCACTGCCTATTCATTTTTGACTCCACCCCCATTTTTGCCCTAGCACTCTGAATCTCATAGCTCCTTCTTACTGTGCAGCTTGGTTTGGATGTGAGTGGTGAGTGCTGGCTGACGTACAGAGCTCAGAGCCCATTTGCTCTTATCCTGCCCCTGTACTCTGGTGTGTAGGGAAATACTAATTGATTTTTGTGGGTTTTGGCAGGGAGGGGCATGGGCTGAGGAGCCACAAAAGTTAATACTGGACTGGGAAAAAAATAGAGAATGTTGAATTAGGCACCAGCCTGGGAAAGACCCACTAAGAACATCTCTTGAGACACAATGTGAATTGAGGAAAAGAAGCCAGCACTTTTTTTTAGCCAAGAATAGCAAAGATTAAAACACTAGTAAATTAAGTTGAGTTTTTAAAATAATTTATTTATTGTTTTTATTTTATGTGTATGAGTGTATTGCCTGCATGTATATAAGGATGACCATATTGTGCAGTGCCCATGGAGATCAGAAGAGGGTGTTGAATCCCTTGGAACTGGAGTTACAGACAGTTGTGAGCTGCCATGTGGGTGCTGGGAACTGAATCCAGGTCCTCTAATAAGCAGCCTGGGCTCTTAACCACTGAACCATCTCTCCAGCTCCTAAATTGGGGTTTTAAAAAATTGGTTTAAAGCCTGGCGTGGTGGCTTTTTGTCCTAGGTTGCTTAAGTTATACCATTTTAATTCATGTAATTGAGGTACATTCATTTTCATTGCTATATAACTTTCCATTGTATAAATACTACTACAACTTACTTTATTATTTTCCTATCAATAAATATTTGGCTTGTTACCAGACTTAGGCTAGTACATGCAATGTGGCTGCAAAAATAGTAAATGTCTCCTTGTGCAAATATTTTTCTAGTGTTTAGTACTTTAAAGTAGAACTGCTTAGTGGTGGAGAACATACATTTTTAACTTCTCTAAATAATACAAAATTAACCTTTAGTGAGTTTATAAAAGGTACCCTAGATGTACTTTCTTACTAAGACTTGTATTTTCAGGGTTTTAATGTTTGTTAGGCTTGAAATATGAAATTATGTCTCCTGGTTCAAATTTCATATCCTGGGCTTGCTAATGAATTGATGGTCTTTGTCACTGACAATGTGTTGTTGCCTTAGAATCACTGATTCTATATTAATTTGCCCTCAGAAAGTTTCTTCCACCCATAATATCTTTTCCATCCGTTCACATTCAGATTGCCTGTATTCTTTCAAAATATCATTTAGCTAGTTTGTTTGTTATTGGAAGATCTGTGTAATTGGAGAATTCTGCCCATTTTCACAGGGGCTACGCTGATTATTGCTGTTTGGGGTGGGTAGAAAAGGGGAGAAATAAGTTTGTTTATAGCCTGGGTCTTGGGCAGCCTTTCAAGATGCACCAAGATTCCTGCTCTCTTCATGATCACCAAGACTGAGTTATAATGGGTTTACCTGCTTCATTAGAGTCTGTTACACAGTACAGTTGATCTTTAAGAAACGGGGATTACCTGAGTAGGCCTGAGCTACTGCAAAAGCCCTTTGAATCTGGATTAAAGAGCCTGGGGGTATAACTCAATGTACATGCTCAGCATGTACAAGTTTCTGGACTCCATCCCCAGTACTACAAAAGTAATCCATTAATCAATCAATCTGGGTTGCTAAAAGATTTTTAAAGGATCTGATGGGCTGTTGCGTGTTTGAAGAGGGAGGAGACTCCATACTAAGTGAAGCAGGTGCCCTCTGGGAACCTGGAATACCCAAGTAACTTCCAGCATGACAGTTACAAAGATATGAATTCTATCATAGCAATGCAAGCTCAGAAGATGACCCAGATAAGAACGTGGCTTGGCCAATACCTTGATTTTAGCTACATGAAACCATAAGAAGGAAGCTATTCTAGTTTCTTTCTATTGCTGTGATAAAAACACTGACCAAAACCAACTTGGGAAGGAAAGGGTTTATTTTATCTTCTCCCAGATCACAGTTCCTCACTGAGGGAAGTCAGGGTAGGAACTCAGGGCAGGAACCTGGAGGCAGGAGTTGAAGCACAGACCATGGAGGAACACAATTTACTGGCTTGCTCCCCTGGCCTGTGCTCAGCCTGTTTTTTTATACAATACACAACAACCTGCCCAGGGATGGCACCACCCAGTTGTCTGGGCCCTCCCATATCACTGAACAATCAAGAAAATATCCCACAGATATGGCTGTAGTCCAGTACAATGGAGGAAATTCCTCAGTTAAGGTTACCTCTACCCAGGTATATCAAGCTGACAACTGAAGCTATCCAGCACAGAATCCTAGGCTATTGGAGAATAAAATTAGATTTTGTAAATTTTTAGCATTCTTACAAATGTGAAGTGGTATCTTCTGGTTCTAATTTTATATTCACCTCCTTGTAATGAGATGACAGGAATCCTGACACCATCTTGGAAGGCTTCCCATACCATATCTATAAACAAACTCATCTCTCCCCTTCTCTATCTACCCCAAACAATCACCACATACTTTATAAATGTGTAAAGTCACTAATAAATGGATGATGGTATAAACCAGTATGTTTGTAATAATTCATTATGCAGCCGTTGAGAATGAAGACAGTGAATGTAGTTGCGTTGCACTGGAGAGTCTTGTGACAATATTTGGGCAATATCAGAAGGTAATTAACATAAATGTTTAGCATTTCAGAGACATACCTAGCCTGGAAACAGATTTCCAATGACTGTTGATATGGGAGCTGCAGAAATGTGGCCTGTTGATGAGTTGGCCAGCCAGAAGGTGAGCATAGAAACTGGAGCAGTATTATCTGATGTTGAATTGTGAATGAATGAGGCCCTGAGGAACTGAAAGTCATAACTCAGGGCAATATAAGTTATAAAATCTGTTGTGAGTTTTTATTATGTACTAACTGCTTTCTAAAAGACCCACTAGTCCCATCTGTTATTTTTTCCATTTTAAAAATTCACATTTATAGGACTGGAGCGATGGCTCAGCAGTTAAGGGCACCTGCTGCTCCTGCAGAGGACCCAGGTTCTATTCCTAGCACCCACATGGAAGCTAACAACTGTCCTAACTCCAGTTTCAGGATATCCAACACCCCCTTCTGACCTCTGTGGGCATTGCATGACACAGGTGTACTTACATACATACAAGCACTACACTCATACACATAAAATTTTTTAAAATAATGAAATATTTTTAAAATTCACATTGGCTTATGTTCCACAGCACTTATCATCTGCTCCCTGATCCTTGGCTTGTTTTCTGAGACCTGGGAAGAGACACAGTAGCTGTTAGGTTAATACCCCAGTTGAAGTATCCTGTATTAGAAACAGAAAGATAAATAAAAACCAAATTCATGCTTTCATGGTATCTTAGGACCACTGGTCACAGGCTGGGTCCTTGAAATGTCTGGACAGTCCATTGAGGTCAGTAAATGTGAGTACAGTTCAGTTTCATTTTAAGACAGTGCAAGACACTAGTGACTATCCCTAGATGTTTCTAGATATCATAAACAAACATTCCCTGAATAAACAAGCGATGGAAGGACTTCTTATGTGCCAAGCCATCTCCTGAGCACTAGAGAGTAAATCTCACACACAGTATATTCTTTTCCTCCAGAGGCTACCGTCAGTTAGCAGAGCATTTGATCAGGCACTCCGAAGAAGCTGGGATAAATCTGGTTTCTTCATTACTGTCATCTCTAAAGGCCATGGTCAACCCAGAGGAATCTTCCTTCTCAACAGGAGAAAACATAGGAGCGCCAATTGCCTGGCACAAAAGGCTTTCCCTTAATTCTTCTAGTTAATTATTCTACTTTCTACATCCTGTCCTTGTGGTCATATATCTGGGGAGTTTTGCCAAAAGGCTCATGATTCTACAGTGGGGCTGGTCCTGAAGATTTTCCACAAACTCTGAGATCAGGGTCAGGAATGGTAATGTTGTCCACAGTGGGATCTAAGATCCTCTTCAGACCCTGGTTCAGTCCGTACTACCCCTACTCTCTGAAGTGAGTATTCCCAGACCTGAGAGCATATACACCAAAGACTGCTCCTGTCCCCTCACCAGAACTTGTACATGCTGGTGAGAGGGAGCTGAGGCCATCTTGGAGATCAGATCACTTCAGGCTCTGGATATGAAGTTGGCTGTCTAGTGTAGTTGGCCAGGCCACTGAGAGTGAGTCTTAGACAAATGTAACTGGTGACTCTATACCTATACCAGACACAGTCAAATGACATGGTACTATAGCTGACCTTAGCTGTGGAAGTTTTGTGAGCGTCAAAGGCAAGTGTCATGCAATAGAGCAGGAATGCTGGGAGGGTGGCTGACAGGACTCAGAAGATGCGATTCACCCCTGTCCCGCTGAATGCTTTCCTGGCTTGTTACTGGAGCTTGGCGCTGTTGTTCCCTTTATGCTGGATGTTGCTTCCTGTGTGGCTTTCTCTCTGTTTCTTGTGTTACTGACTTCGCCTTGGTTTTGTTCCAGACATTCACATAAGAACAATTCTCATTTCTGTCTCAGTTCCTACACTGTAAACTACTTTGTTGTTTCTGGTGTCCAGCCATGGCCCCTTGTATTGACTGTGTCCCAGTGAGGAGGACCTAGCCAGGAGTTCTGGCCCCTCATATGAACTGTATCCCATTGAGGACTTAGCCAGGAAGAAATGCACATAAACACATATGGGTTAGGACTGAGAATCAGATAGATATCTTGTCTTTTTGTTTTTTAAAAAATGATATTTTTGTTAATTCTTTGAGAATTTGAAATGATGTCTGTTGCTCATATTTATCCCGTCCCCCATCTCCTCTCAGATTCACTTCACCTCCCTACTCCCCCCTCCTCCTTCCTATTCTCTTTTATTTTCGAAGCCTATTGAGTCCAATTTGTGTTCATAGATCAGTTTGGCTGCTTCAAGTCATACTCCAAAAGGACTGCAGAAGTTGTCTGATGACCTCGTGGTTAGATGTCACAGGCTGTGTGATGCAAGAAGCTAGCCAGTACTGAACATTTCTATTGTACTGCACCCTATACTAGAAGGTTTATACATGCTGTTTGATTCATTCATGTGCAAATGCCTTTTATTTGATAAGAAAGCACTTCAGAAGGATGAATACCTTCACAAGCAAATACTGTGACCGTGCATGTGCTACCTGTCATATATGGATAGAGACATTGAGCAGAAAGCTGGGGTAAAGTGTCTTAGATTTGTCTATTTCAAGTGCATTAGTGGTGGTGCATGATGTAAAGAAATCCTTTGATGAGCTATTTTGTAAGGAGAATAATGTCTAACTAGATGGTGTTGTCTTACATAGATTTTGGGAGGGGTCACTGTAGTGAGACAGTAGGAGGTATTGGGGGACACTGTGGTGAGGGTGGGAGGGACTGAAGATTCTGTATAGTGAGAGGGACTGGGGTGCACTTTGGCAAGATTGTAGGAAGGGCCATAGAGCCACAGCAGGTTTTACTGTCACTAACCTTGTGAAGCATGTGACAGGGTGGAAAGCAGGCAGAAGAGACCTGGGATGTTGAGTGTGTGGAGACCCTGTTGCAAGTGTCCCACATTCCACCAGCTTCCATGGCCTAAAGCACAGTTCTTTTCTAGTTGTGGGCCTCCATGGGAGAATTCATTTCCTTGAGTTTTTCAGCCTCTAGGAGATGCTGAATTCTAAAGTTGTTTTAGATTATATATTCCTGGGCTATAGTCCTTCCTGTATCTTGAGAATACACCAGTCCCGCAGCACCTGCTTCTCTTGTCCCATGCCCCCCCTTTTGTAGGAAAATTCCCTTCCATGAACACTTTTAGAGCTCACCCAGACAATCTCAGATTATCTCTTCATCCCAAGCTCCTTTATTGTAGCTGCAAACTCCCTTTTTGACACTGAAGGTAAAATGTGTATGTTTCAGGGATTAGGATATGAACATGTTTGGGGCTGCTATTCAGTCTACTGTGGTTGGTATGGTTGACAGGGCATAGGACTGACTCCATCAATAGGAAGGAGTCCTTCTTATTGGAAGAAGTCTGGGCCCATAGGGGTCTGCAGGAAAAATATCTTGATAAATACCTGAGGTCAGCACTGCCGGGAAAGAGGCTGGGTAGGAAAAGCAATTGAAAATTACTCCAAGGGGCAGAGGGGTGGATGAATTCAGATATGGTTTTTTTTTTTTTTTTTTGTCTTTATTACCATTCCCCATCCTCCTGGGGTTCGCGCGTAAATAAACCAGAAAGCTGGAATAAACAAAGCCACAGAACACCTGACACATCTCAGGGTGTATGTTTTCCTCAGATCTCAGAGAATAGTGTGTCTATGTAAATTACCCTAAGGATGATATGATTTCCAAACCATGAAACCTGATAAGCAGTTAAGCTTAACCCCATGTGACAGATTTTGGTGGTGTAAGAAATGTTGCTTAGTGTATTTGAACATTATGAAAAGAAGTTTTCACCTCTGTTCATGTAGGCAACCAGAAAAGTGATTGTTACATGACCAAATCTGTGTTCTCTTTTCTCAAAACCAAAAGAGCCACCACATGTATTTACAATTTTAAAAGCAAATATCACAGGCCTTTGGACAACATGATATACCCTCACATGCCCATGAGAACCTGTGTCTGCAGTGATTGGAAATGCTCAGGGCTATAGCCAGCCATTACCCAGAATACACTTCCCCAGAGGGAACTTTTTTAGAACCAAGCTGCAGACCAGTAATAAAACACGAACTAAAAGGATCCTCCAGCAACAAAAACACATGGGATGTTTTTCTATATAATATTTCACATTAAATGTAATTGTAGATTAACTTTTATAGAAAAAATATTTATTCAGGCCAGATATGCTTAAATCCTTTCATTTCCTCAAGCATGAGGAGCCACTGGGAATATACTCCCCTTTGTAATTTCCTACCCATTTGCCCCAGTTATGGACAGAACATTAACTCTGCAAAACCATGGGAAACTACCCCAGACAGAAATCTTAAACTGACCAGAACCCTGGCTCTGTGGAGGAAGCCCTGGGCCTGGGTCAGGCTTTGCAGCTCATCCCAGAGTCACATGACCTTGCTCACCTGCTGGAATGCTCTGCACCTCTGAGTTCTCACAACTCAAGGGGGCAACAGGATTCAGTCACCTGCGAGGTCTCTCCTGCTCTCAACGTGCACACCATGCCCCAGGACTCATCTTTCAAAGAACCATACTGTGTCTGATTGAGTTAAAACAAAAACCTATTTTTATAATCTCAATCAAATGTCAAAAACTCGGACTAAATTTAACAATATCTAAATTCCCATCGTAAAGTGCAGAAACTAAAAAAGCGATGAAGCTTGGAAGTGAACCACACCTGGCTTAGGCTCGTGCCTCCATCATTCACCAGTTGTTGAGAAAGTGACTAGAATCACATTTTCTCCACATGACAAGAGGACATGGTTGTGTCCATGCTGTTTAAGGAGCTTAGCATGATCCCTCGCTGATAACGTTTACCTGCTAAAAATGAGAGGTAAAAGCAGAAGTGATGCCTTCCCCATTGTTTGGTCTTCACTGAGCCCCGCATCCTCATTCAAAGTCAAGAATAACATTTGTGTCATTTTTCAGGATTGCCAGTAATGAATGCATGATTGTGTGACAGATGCACTATCTCTGCCTTAAGAGAGAATGGTATTTAAGTTGTGAGGACTATAGCCTTATCTCACTAGCTGACATTCAAGGTAGTCACCTGGAAACCATGCTCTGAGAAGGGGACATCAGATACCTACAGTGCTAGCAGGACCAGCCTAATCCATCCAGCTAGTGGTTTTTCCATAAAGCGTAAGCTTCCCAGCAGGCATCCTCCCCACCTGTGCAGTGTGGAATCTTATAGAAGTGATGCATGTGGAAGTGTGGGACTGGAATTGAGGTGCACCTTTCTTCATAAGTGTTCTCAGAAAGTGACTGCTATTCACATACTGAAACCCTGGTTTTTTGGGTACAGATAACTTCCTTTCAGGCCTTACCAGGCCTTACTTTTACAAAATACAGCATCCACTTTACCCCACTATTGTGTTCACGAGCTCAGTGCTAGCCTTGGAAATACTCTCCCCCTCTTTCTTTGTAGGGTTTCCCTTGGTTTCTAAGGTTACCCTTCCATGACTTCCTCTTTTGGCTTCTGTTGGTTTACCTTGTGCTCTTCCTTACTTTCTTCTTTCTGCTCCAGGATTACAAACTAAGTGTGTTTATTTATCGCCTCACAGCACAGAATCAAGAGGGCCTTGCTCTGGGTTCAGAGACTGTTTTGTCCTCTCTGCCCCACCCCCTCACTCTATCCTGCAGAAAACCAGGAGGGATAGATGTGTTGAATGCCCTCGAGGTGGCCAGACTTTTGCCTGGAGTTTCCTTGAACCCTAGTTGGTGTCCTTTATGACAAGCCTGATGTTCCCATTTAACGGCGGTTCAAGAAAGTTTTGTCTTCTGTTCCATCTGTCACATTTAGGAATTGTTCTATTAGGACTTAAGCCTGAAACCAATGATGACACCATTTATTTAAACTCTGGTGACATCTGCATCTTTCCTTGGGTTAAATGTTATTAGATAATAATGGTAATAGTGTTCCAAGCTTGCATGAAGTCAAGTCTGCCCTATACCTGTTGTCTTAAGTTTGATTTCTGTTTCCTCTTTCTTCTGGCTTTGCTAGACAGGAGGGAAAAGCTAGAAAGGGTGATAAAATATATCTGCTCCCAACTTGACTTCTCATCTATTTTAGTGTCAGAGGAAGTGATTTGAACACTCTGAGAAGCAGAGCTTTTATGAAAAAAATCAATATGCATACTTGCTAATTGTTCTCCCAAATTTTTAATGTGTTAATGGGCGTCCTGTTGAAGAGACTGCAGTGTCCACTGCCCCAGAACTCACTTCCGTTGGCATTGTTGGAAATGGTAGAAGGCAAACACCACTACCATCATGTTGAATTTAGTTTCAAGGAGCAGAAGGAAGGAGGTAGAGATTGGCAGGTGCAGCTGTGTGAGTGGGACCAGGAACATTACAGGGTTCTCCTGTTCTTCCAGCTGGTGTTTAAGAGGAAACGAACAAGTTAAGGAGGGCCCGGGTGTTAGCTTCTGTCCATAGGTTTATAGCCTCAAGGGCCATAGCATCTGCCATTACAGGTAGCACTTAGCACTGATTTCTCCTCCTGTTTGAACTTCTTTCTTTTGGTCTCTATTCCTTTTATGTTTTTTTTTTTTTTTTTCTGTTTAACATTCCTAATACCTTAAAGAAGTCCCCATGCAGTATCCCTGCTCAATTCCCTTATTTTCTGAAAGCCCACTGTGTAAGTTATGTAAGTGGTGGACCTTCAGTTCCTGGATTTGATTGACCTGCTTAATTGTTTAAAAGAGGGAATTCGGGTAAGAATTCAAGCCATAATAACTTAATGGGGCTCTTGTGCCTGCATCTTCCCCATCCTCGTCCCAAAGCCCTCTGTACAAAGTGCTATATCTTGAGCAGTAATGTTTTCTACTTTTGAATTTTATTTTTTCTGGATAAAGGGTTGAGTCTTTGCTGGCATAAGATGTCTAGGGTCATCCAGGTGGTTGGTTCAATGAGCCTGATGCTGTAATCAAACAAACAGAATATAGAAGGTAAATGTCTGGTTTAAAAAAAAATTGAGGGAACCAGACATAGTGTTGTATGTCTGTAATCCTAGCACTCAGGAGGCTGGGACAGCCTGAGGCTGAGCTGTGGGGACCTTGTCTCAAAAAATCAAGAGCAGAGAGTGTAGCTCAGTAGTAGAGCACTTCCTAGTGTGTACAAGGTCTTGGGTTCCCATCTCCAGCACCACTGCAGCAAAAACAAAAACAAAAGAGTCTGTGCTAGAATGCATTTACAGAACACACATACACACACACATACACACACACTCACACACACGCGCACACACACACACACACAAAAGGGTGGTATGAGGTAACTAATGTGAATGTATATCAATTAGGTTAAGGAACACATTGCCACAGTGCACAGTGATGGATGGGCTTGTTGGTTTTAGTTAAAGAGCAGGAGTCTGCCAGGGACTTGTATTTACATCTTTATTTCAGTCATATTGGAGGTTGTGAAGAGTTTAGACTTCACACTGAAGTGGTGGATGTAAAAGTAACATGAAACCTGGCAGTGTCCACTGCTGGGTGCACGCACAGTGTGGCCTCCCTCCCTCAGAACTCTGGGGTCTTTGGTGGTCCCAACACTGTGCTACATTTGTCTCTGAATTGCTTGCTTTCATTCTCAGCCCCATTTCTTCTGGCAACTTCTGTGCTTTCTAAGAACTGTGTGGCTCCCCTGAACCAGCAAAAAACCAAGCATTTCTCTTTACTGCCCAAGGAGTTGGGCTTTTCCAGACTTATCAGTGCTTTCCTAAAAGGAGCCAACATTCTTCTAAAACTCTCTGTGTGGAAGTGGAGGGACTGGTGATCTTTTCTAGGTGGTTCTACTATCCTTTCTAGATAAGCAGCACTGCAGGATGAGAAGTAATCCACACAGAAACCTGTCACAGTGTTGGTTTGATATGGTTTGGTTTGTGTTACTGCTGGTCAAACCTTAACTAGCTGTACCCCAGCCCTCAGAATTCAGAAGACGGTCACTCACCAGCCAGCAATTCTTTGAACAAACCAGTCACTTAGACTTCATTTCTGGTCTATGGGAAAAGGAGAGGCTATGTGTATGTGTTCTTCAGGGGATCTTTTGCTGTTGCTCTGAAACTCTGTTTAGTACTTAAAACACTTAGAGAAATTAATGAAATGCCTCCTGCATAGATTCTAATATGTATGCCATTGCCAAGAACATCCACTGATGTAAATGAATCAAGAAGTGCTTTTCTGTTGGGCATGGCAGTTCTTGCCTTTAATCCCAGCACTCAGGAGGCAGAGGCAGGCAGATCTCCTCTGAGATCAAGACCAGCTTGGTCTACATAGTGAGTTCCAGGCCAGCTGGTGCTACAGGGAGACGCTGTCTTTAAAAAAAACAAAAAGAAAGTACAAAAACCGAACCAAAGAAGTGTATTTATCTGTGGGATTGTAGAAATGTTTCAGGTCCATTATGTTGTTGGTGAAGGACTCAGCCCCTGACCTGAGCTAAGCGATAATAATGAATTCTCTGTTTTCTGAATCAGTCAGCCAACTTGCAAATGCGTGAGCCTTACAAACACATTTTAAAAACTCAGATCATCCTAATAAAACCACAACCCTAGTGTTTTAAAAGGAGGTATGGTCTCCTGTGTTCATGTTGTTTTTGTCCCATAGGTGTGAACAAACCTGGAAAGCGTGCACATTTGGATGTTATTGAAAATATATTGAAAATGTTGTCTAACACTCCCACCCAAAATGTGAAAACATTATAGTTGGCTGGAGGTTTTGTTATATCTCAGTGCTGTAATTCTTCACAAGGAAGAAAGCTGAATGGATAGATCTAAGCATAATAAGCAGTTAAACAGCAGAGTTACATGCCTTTATGATGAGGCGTAGACGAGCAAGAGCTGTGTCATGGAAATCATCAGTGCTTAATCAGGAAGCAATATGAGTGACAGCAGGTGTTCTGATGAGCAGAGAAGCTAGTATATAGCATAATAAAGAATGGCGCCGAGGAGTACACTATTCAGAACCCAAGCGGGGTCTTGGAGGTTAGAAGGCAACACCTACTCAACTGTAAAAGTAAGACGCTAATCACAGAATTTGAAAACAATGAAGTAGAACTCAGCAGCAATGTTTCATTTCTGGGACAGCCACTGTTATTTTGTTGTGGACACTTTGCAAATATCAGTATGTGCATGTATGTTCCATTTTTCACAGTGTCATCTCCGCATCATACATTTTCTATAGGTGACCGAGATGAGACTGGGAACTAGTTAGTAATCCAAAGTTGCATCCTTCCCTCTAGGAACCTCTGCCTTTTGATCTGTGCCAATTTGGTAGTCTACTCTGTTCTGCAGATTTTGTTTGCCCTCTTACAAATTGAATTTTAGTTTTTCCAGTAGTGGGGGCAGATGACAGTTAAAAATGTTGAATCACTTACTCTGTTTTCTGTATGGGTCTGAATTTTAAAAAATCATTATCAGGGGCTAGATAGATGGCTCAGCGGTTAAGAACACTGGTTGTTCTTGCAGAAGACCCGGGTTCGAATCCCAGCACTCACATGGCAGCTAACAACTGTATGTAACTCCAGTCCGAGGGGATCCGACAGCCTCTTCTGACCTCTGCGGACATTGTACAACACGGGTGCACTTACCCACATGCAGGCAATACATGCATACACATAAAATAAAAACAAATAAATAAATAAAAATTTTAAAAATCATTATCAAAAGAGATTCCTTGAGAATTAATCAGGTCATCTCGTTTCCTCAAAAAGACCTACCTACCCAGGTCCTCTCAAGCTATTCAAGGTCCTCTTGGAAACAAAATTGTAAGCCACACATAGTGCTCAGCACTCTCTGATATTAGCAGCCTGTTTCTTTTACCTAACTGCAAAATACCTTGTGCCAGAGCTCTAATTTTCCTTTTGATTTTTCTTCATTGGTGACTGGGAACATCTGGTTACCTCTTTTGTAAAATTGCCTTTCTCCAATGTAAAAACAAGATCAAATTACCCTTTAGCTTTCTTTTCATGTTAAATTTCTTCTTCATACTTCTCTCTTACCAGAAGTTTGCCACACAGTGCCTGGCATGTGCTGTGCATTCAGCAGATCTGATTGCTGTACAAATAAAGCGTGGCCTTTCTTCCCAATGCCTTCTCCCTATCCCCGTGCCCATCTCTGTTCTGGTGAACACAATAGGGCCTTGTGCCCAGCTTGGAAGAGCTGGACCCTCAGCTGGGATTCTCAGAAAGGCCATCTGTAAGGCTGTGACCAAATCATTGGCCAGGATACTCCTCCTTAAGTTTCTCCGGAGAGTTGGACTGAGTAGTGAACTGAACCTAGAACACTGGGCAGCGTGTATTTATGTCTTTGTTTGGATAGTACTTTGCAGTTCACAAAGCATTTTAGTGTCTTAGTGTGCATTAATGAGTACTCACTGTGTGCTACCAGGGTCCACTGTGCACTACCCAGTCGGCAAAGTTCCAGAGCTTCTACTGTACAAAGGCTGCTCTCTGGGAACTCACAGGCTTGTGGAAGAGTCAGAACGTAACCCAGTCATGACACACTTTGATGAGGTTCCTGACAGAGGCAAGAACAGGGACCAGTGGTTATAGAAAGGGACAAAGATATCAGCTCTACCTGATGGTCAGGAGATGCTTTAAGGAATGGGGGTTAACATGGCTGCAAGCCCAGTGCCTAAATGTCACTCGGTTAGTGTAGTTCCGATCCCCCATCTTGAAGGTGAGTTCTGGTCTTCAATTTCAGAAATCCCAGTGCAGGTTACTGGTTAGCTATAGTATTGGATGCCAAGGAAGAAGGTAGTTTAGATACAGCTGAAGAGTTAGGGGCCATATCTTAGAGGGCACTGGTGGACAAATAAGTGATAGAAGCTTTTGTGTTAGAAGTAGAACTAACTGCAGGAGGAGAATAGGCCTTAGGGAGAAAAGGTAAGAAAAAAGACAGTAGGATGGGGCCTGGGGAGAGGCTTAGGAGGTAAGTGGTGGGATTGACTTAGATTTAATAAACATGTGTGTTAAGAAGACTGTGCCTGGGATGAAGCTCCTGTTCCTGGGTGAGGCTCACATTTCTGTGAACTCTAAATATGAGGAAGACAAGATATTATTTGTGGGGGCTGGAGAGATGGCTCAGGAGTTAAGAGCACTAACTACTCTTGCAGAGGACCTGGGTTCAATTCCCAGAACCCACATGGCAACTAACCACCAATTATAACTCTAGTTCCAGGGGATCCAATGCCCTGGATCCAATGCATGACACCGGGACACTTACATACATACATGCAGGCAATACACTCATACACATAAAATGGAAAATAATAAATAAAATATTTTAAAGGATATTATTTGTAACCTGTTCATGTCATTTTGGAACAGATTGAGATATGATGCCGTCAAGGTTACCTGGACACACAAAGACATGTGTGACTTGGGAAACATTGCCCCAAGAGCCAGCAAGCTTTTTCTGCGATGTTAGTAAATATTTTAGACCTTCACTTATATAACTTAAGGCTTGCTATCATTGTACAGAGGTAGCCATAGGTAGTGTGCGAACAAATGAGTCTGTATTCCAATAAAACTTTATTTATAAAAATTGACAGTGGACTGGATTTGGCCATGGTCTAGGTGATTGTCAAAAGATAAGCTGTAGTTGATCATGGAGTGGATGGCCGGATGGTAAGTGAGGAGGGAGGGATGTGCCTTGTCAGTTGTGAAATAAGATACCAGTAAAGAGAAATGAGATAACTGCTACTTAGGAGAAGAACAAAGTGGAGAGAAGTTCAGAGAGAGAGAGAGAGTTGACCTCAAGTGTAGCAAGGACTGCAGCCCTTGGATTTACTTGAGAGGCAGGAGGGGAGTTTTAGTGGAGTGCAGAGGTAGATGTAGTTTGAAGAGTAACTAGAAGGTGAGGAAGCGAAGATAGAAATTCTAGGTCCTATTTTATGGATGCTGACTGTCAGAGCCCATAACATCCCTGCGAGGGAGCAAGGCAAGGGTGTTATCCCAAGTTTAAATCGGGGACACACCCTTGCAAATGTAAATTATTTAAGCTTGTAACCAAACTCCGATACCCACATTTTTGCTTTACTCCTGAGGTCCTACGGGTGTGTTATTACTGTTACTTTCTACTCAGCCTTCTTGGACTGTTTCTGATTCTCCTGGTGACCAGAAAGGTTTTATAGAGTTTAAGTTGCCTCCAGAGAGAGTGATGGACTGGATTTAAATCCTAAGGTCCGAGGGATTTCTCACAGAGAGACACTGATGGCAAATTCTAGACCACAGTTGAATCCGTCCCCTCCTGCCTTGATTATGTGCTCTTTGCTTTTCCTCTTTTCTTTTTCGCTCTCTTTCCTGAAGCTTAAACTTTAAGAAGCTGTGGGGCACTGGAATTTTGTTACATCCTGTAAGCTCATTCTGAGGTCAACTCCTGAGGCTTGGGCATGCAAACTCAGCCAGTAGCAGATGATAAAAATATGCGCTGACTGGAGAGATAGAGGGAGGCAAGTGGGGAAATGCAGAGTAGGAAGCAGGAAGGGATTTGTGGTGAAGGGCAGGAAGGGTGTCTGTGCACCCTAAACACTTCAGGTTTCAGCTGGCTTGCTTTGGCTAACAGCTTCTCAATTTACACATGTAAGAACTGCAGGCAAAATGACTGGAACCAAGGGCACATGCCACCTGGATCCTCGCCAGCTTTTATTTCAAGCTGACAACTTTTTGGATGTAATACAAGATTTATACTTGTTTGTTTCTTCTAACAAGATGACAAGATACGCCTGTATCTGCCTCAGCTGTTTAGCACAGGATATCAGAATATTGATGTGTTTTATAAAAAGAGACACAAAAGCATAAAACTCTCAAAAATCTTAAGATAGTGCTGGAAATTAGACTTAGCAAAAAGTAAATTTTCTCTATGGGAAGTACAGGGATATTTAAAATCGGTGAATGCAAGGTGCGATGGCTAATTTTGGTTGTCAGTTTGACACATCTGGGAAGAAGGAACCTCAATTGAGGATTTTCCTTCATCACATTGGCCTGTGGGCACATCTATGGGCATGTTCTTTATTGCTAATTGGTGTAGAAGGGCCAAGCCTATTGTTGGCAATGTTACCCCTAGGCGGGTGGGCCTTGGCTGTGTAGGAAATGTAGCTAGCAAGCCAGAAAGCAAGCCAATAAGCAGTGTCTTCATGGTTTGTGCTTCGGCTCCTGCCTTGGCTTCCCTTGATAATGGACCGCAACCTGTGAGCTGAAATAAGCGCCCCCCCCACACACACACATTGGTTCTGATCAGTGTTATATCACAACAACAGAGAAGCAAACAGGACAGAAAGGTCGGTCTCTTTTCTCTTAAACTTCTGAAGCAAGAAGCATAGCACCATGCATTTGAAGAGAGGAAAGAAATCAGGTGTTTTTCTCAAGTGTTTGCATGATTTGTTCTAACCTCAGCCACAGAGCCTGCGTACTCTAGCATCAGCCTCAACATCACAAGCTGGTGAAGATCCCAAGCCATCTTGAGGATTTGGGGGAGTGGTCATACAGGGGCTCAAGTACATCCTGTCTAGCCTCTACACTTTATCCTAAATGAAGCTTGACCACCAACCATAGGCTCTTCTTTGCAAGGGAAAAGAAGATCCTGTTTACCATAAATTGATTATGCTAAATAATAAGAATGTATAATAAGTATAGTTAATACCACCAGACTGTACTGGAACAAAAACTGTGGAGCAGAAAGATTTGAAGAGTTCAGCCTGTGGGATTTTACATGAGTATGTCAATGGAGAGGGGTGATTGAAGCACGGAGCTGATAGAGTAGAGGTGGAGGTATTCTCTTTTCTTTTTTCAACAGAAAATTTTGAGCCTGTTCTATTATAAGATAAATTTAGCTTGGCTTGAAGATGAGTCCCAGATGGAAAACAGTGGAAAGACAGTAAATAAAATGCAACATAAAAGACAGAGTGACCCCTTGTAGCTCGATGCTATGGGGTTTGCACAGTGCATCCTGTTTTATTTAAGGAGGAATAAATTTCACATTGATGAGGTTGGCAGATGATCCTGAATCAGAGGAGATTTCAAGAATCTGGAAGGACAGAAATGTTATAATTGTTCCTTAAGGAGATTAAAAGATAGGCAGGAAATAACAAAATGAGATACAGCTTGGAAAACTCATACTAACACAACTGGGAGAAGTAATGTAAAATGCAGAATCCATGTGAACAGAGGAAAAGTGCACCGAAATGCCCAAGAAGAGCTTTTGGAAGTAGTCATTGAACAATGAAACACTGGACTAGGCTGACCATTACGGCCACCCAGGCTGCTTGTCCTTAACAGAAAGAGGTAATTAATTTTGCAGTAGGATGCCCAACAGTGTTCCTTTTAGTTCCTGTAATACTACTATTTAAGAGATAGCCAGTTATTGGCAAAAAAATGTCATAAAAATCATGAATATGGAAATGTAACAAGGGGAACTGAGATGGTCATTCTGGGGTTAGTTGTACCGGTGCACCCAAATTGAATGTGGGTGGAAACATCAATAGGATAGAGCTCCAAGGAGAAAGAAAAGGTGGCAGGTGACTTCACCATGGTGGCTTGGTGGAGAAAGTGGTGACTGACACTGCTGGATTTCAGGCAGAATTCAGATTTGACAAGAAGATAATGAATTCCTTTCTGACTGGGTTGTACTGGCTTATAGGGTAGTCAACTGTAGAAGTTTTTCATGTATTATCGGATGTTAAGGCCCCACTTGGCATATCTGTGAGCAGAACTGATGTGCTATTGGTAGGGAATTTCAACTAATTATGGTATATAGAGCTTAAGTTAGCATTTTATCTCAAAAAGCTAAAAAAAAATAATAATCTCAAATACTATGGCCCAACAATGAAAACCAATCATTTAAGTATTCTCTTCTTTTTTAAATTTAATTTTATTTCTTATTTTTATTTTACGTGTATGAGTGTATTGCCTGCATGTATGTGAGTGCACCTGTGTTGGGCAATGCTGCGAATGTCAGAAGAGGGCTTCGGATTCCCCTGGAACTGGAGTTAAGGATGGTTTGTAGCCACTGTGTGGTTGCTGGGAATCCAACCTGGGTTCTCTGCAAGAGCAGTCACTGCTCTTAACCACTGAGCCATCTCCCCAGCCCCGAGTATTCTCTTCTTTTCATAAGACTATCTACCCTTCTTAAACACACCCTTCTTAAATTTAAAGAAATTGTATATTTCTTAAAACACATAATTTAAAAAGTAAAGTTATTTTAAAGAAAACTTGAGTTCTTACATTTAGGTTTCTTTGGTTTTGTTTTGTTATTTTGTGGGTGAGGTGTTGGGATTAAACCCAGGACTGCTCACAGGCTGGGCAAAAGTTCTACCACTGAGCTACCTCCCAGTCCTTAAGAGAGGCCAGTTATAGGATAGAACTTTGTCTGAGAAAACTTGGTTTAAAACTCCCTAGAAGTTAGCAAAAATCACAGCAATTTGGGTGAATACTGAATGTATGTATAACATCCTAAGGTACCAATGATGTGTGAAGTTGAAAGCAGATTATTGTTTCTTAAGACACTGGGATTCCTTATCTTCCTGGATAATAATTAGCAATAATGAGCATAGGGACCAGAATAGGAATATTCTCAAAATACCTGAAACAAATACTCAAGCAAAATTTTAGCTGTTAAGTTTAGTAACTTAGGAGACTGAAGAGGTTGTTAGGATAGGCCCAAATCCAGTATGACTGTGTCCTTATACGACAGGGAAATTCAGACCCAGGCACAGAAAGAATCTCTAAGAAGATAAAGGTGTGACCTGGGCGATGTATCCCCTGAGGAATAGCAAGGATTGTCCTCAAGCCTCTGGAGGCAAGGAGAGGGAAATAATAAGCTCCTCACAGCCCAGGGGAGGAGCCCACCTTGCCAACACCTCAATCCAACTGCAGAATTGGGAAGCCTGTGCAGTTAAGCTACCCAGTTTATGGCACTTTGTTATAGAAGGCCCAGAAAACCAATTAAAGGGGAAGATGGCCCTATGGAGGCAAATTCTAGACTTCTAGCAAGAGTGGTGGACCAGATGGTCAAAGGGAAGGAAGGAGTGGGAACTGTTCCCATTGTGGGTGGCCGCAGAAACCTGGAAGCAGGGCTTCACTCGCACATGTGGAATTTGCCAGTCACATTCTTCATCTGTAACAGGAGATGCTGCATCAGGCTCTGGCAGATGTTGGACAGGAAACACGTAAAGAAATATCAGACAGATGTGTGCTGAGGTGTCGAGCAACACCACCAAAAGAGCTCTGTGGCAGTTTGTTCTGAGGCTTTCAACAAGTCGATCAATTTCATCCACTTCACCTGTTGCTCAGTTTTTCTTAACCTTGGCAAGAATACCAATTAGTTATGAAAACTTATATTGATGAATGAGGTAAAAGCCCTCCAAGAAACACACATGCTATCAGTTAGCAGTTGACTTATTCATTGATGGACTGTCCTTGGAAAGAGTAGCTCAGGTTGTAAGGAAACCTGATGGATGTAAGTTAATCTTGTGACTGAATCTATTACTTTTAAGAGGAAAAATGTGACTGTCGTTTAATATAACATCAGCATCTGAGATTGCTGATTATCTAACATCATGAGTCTGGTTTGGTTATTTTTTTTCTACAAAGAGCTTCCAATGGGTGCCTTGAAGAGAATGAAATCCACCCCTAATTTTCTTAGTTACCCAATTCCTTTTCATTTCACAGCTTACATGTCAATGTAGTACAATTTTACTTATCCCTGAGACTATAGTTAGAATATTTTTCTTCATTCTCTTCTGTTTTATCACTATAAAATAAATGTTGCTACTTTTGCTTGTCGCCTTGCTTTCCTCTTCCTCACCCTGTATGTATGTGCTTCTCGCTGTCAGAGAATGGTTCTTGGTGTGCAGAAAGCAAGTGTGTGGGCCAGAGATGCTGCTGAGAGAAAGGAAGGTGTCCGTGATTTCCCATGCTTTATTAGAGCTCTCCCCTTCTTAGTCCTTCCAAAGAACTCACTCAGATGTGGGGAAGGAGAGACGTTAATTTTATTCACAGAGTTGTGTGTTTTGGAAGTATGGCATCCCACAGTATTATGTGGTATTAATATCAGTGGAATTAATGATTAGGAAGTAATGATGCAGTGATAAGTAAATTGGGACTCAAGATAGTGATAGTGATCCTATCTAAGCTATGTCCTCATTTGATGTTGATTAGAAATCCCCCATACCACTGTAGAAGCCTTGGAGAATGTATCAGAGGTAGGTCACATGCTTCATGTGCTTGAAGCCCTGTGTTCAATCCCCAGGGCTGCAAAACAAAACAAAAGTCACCGTGGTGACAATAACGTGCCTCAGATATTATTTGCAATAAAGAAGTTCATTACAAGACATGCTTCGAACTTAAAGTGCATCCATCCAGAGAGAAACAGCTTTGTCATTGCCCACTAGACTAACATTATATTTATGGAGAAAAGCCCTACATCCTGTAGATAATAAAAGGAAAATTAACACCTGGGAAGAAAATTATAGCGTTTTGTGGTTGCATTATGTGGCTGAGGAGGAAGTACATAGGAGCATGGTAGCTGGGGGCCCAGCTGTTCTGGTTTGTCTCGGAATTCATGGTATGAGGTTGGGTGCTAATGGGGTATCATTTGCTTATTTGTTTTCCTTACACTAATACAAGGGCCTGTGTGCACAATGCTGCAAGGAGGTCAGTATCAGTGGGAACTGCATGCTTATTGAAAGGGATCAGCCTAAACGTTAAAGTCAATTTATAATCAACTTAACTTCCTATCCTGTTTTAGTTCCAAAACTAGATATGACAACATTTTCAGGATTATCTTATGGGGGCTCTTGAATGATTTCATTTGTTTGGTCTACATCTGTCTATGTTTTGAGATAAGGATATATATATATATATATTCTGTACCAAGCATGACATCTTCCTGGTGACTGGGACTTACTAGGATGTTTATGTGCCGAGTAAATATGAATTCAACCAAGACATAATTAGTATAAACAAAAATAGCATACTTAAGAAACAGAATTAATATTGAATGAGTTAAGTTCTAGCACTAATTTTTAATGTTAGTAGAACATTGGTTGTTTATTTTTTTCTAAGTAAGATTATTTTAAAACAAGCAAACAAAAGTACCTATGTGTTTGAAACACTTTCTAGTTCTATTTTCTAGGAATACAGTTTTTGGTGGTGGTGGTGGTGGTGGCGGTTCTAAAAGGGGTGTTTTAGTAAAAGAGAAAGTTTAAGCTTAGATCCTTGGACTTGACAGAATGCTGGGTCAGGTCCTATTTATCCTAAATCCTACCTGTTTGTATTCTGTGGGCTTTTTTTTCCAAATTCTGGATGCTGTTGGGACTGACTTCTCATACCTCTACAGTGAAACTTTGTTAAAATGCTCTTCAGACCCAAAGGATCCACTGTCACGAATGACTCTTCAGAAAGGATTTAAAATCTAAGAACGTGTTATTCATACTAGTCATTTTCCAGTTGAGATTGGCCTTCTCACTGACCTTCCCGGTGAACTGATAACAGCTGATTCAAGACTAAAGAATCTCAAAGCACACAAACATTCCAATGACATGAGGGAGACTCGATGGTTTTCTGACTGTCTGGGACTTTGAACACTGACAGGAGAGTGAAGCTGGGTGCTGCTTGACAAGCAGGGGCAGGTTGCTTGTTGGTGGTCACCAGCTTGGGGAGAAGTGAGTCTAGCACACAGGCAAATGAGGTCTTTCAGAATGAAGCTGAACAAAGAATCCGAACTTGAACTTGGGCTCTGTTGGTCCTTTGGTTGCATGGAATAATCTTGTAGAAAAATATTTGAAGTAACTTTGCATATTACAGATATTCAAGTATTAGTGAAATTGCATTATAGTTAGAAAAGAAAATTAGCCCAGGTTGAAACTGTTATCCTGGAAGAATGTTATTTATGTCATCATGACCCCTAGCTTTAATGGGCCAGATAGCTGACAATTCTGGCTGAAGAGTGGAGATAATAATACAACAAATACTGAACTGTATAATCCAGTCAGCAGGAAAGCTGATTTTTACAACTAGGCACAAAGTCCGTGTGAAATAATCCATAGGTATTTCTCAGTTTTTCCTTTAAGCATTGTGATTGCATCTGCAGCCTTTTGGCCTGTGTGCTTAAAATACCTGTGACCAGAGAATCAGAGAGGGAACACATTTAGCTCTGTCTTAGAGCATCATGGAGACCCCTGAGGATCTCTCCCGAATTCCTGCTTATTCTAGACCATGAAAGTCTTTCCTGATCTCACCAACAATTTTTAAATGACTTTTTAATAAGGGATGGTGTCACCATCTTTGAAAAGATTTAAAATTGCAAATTTCTGTTTTTCTGTATGTTACAAGAAAAGTCTAAAGTGGGAAGTGGTACAAACTCATGTCTGTCTCATCTATGACCCATTATTTGATGAGTAATAATAAGGGATTAGGGCTTGTTAGAGCCATGTTATGTGTGTGTGCTCATGTGTGCACATGCGGCATGCATGCATGTGTGGATATGTGTCATGTGTGGAGACCATGGCTCAATTTGAGGTGTTATTCCTCAAGCACCAACTTGTTTGGCCCTCCTTCCTGGCATTTGTGTATATGTGCGTGAGGTGTGTGTGCATGCATATGCATGTTTGCACATGTATGTGGAGGTCTGAGGTTGCTGTTGGGACTTATTCTTGGTTGCTCTTCCACTTCATTCATTGAATCAGTATTTTTATTCTGGGGATCTGAACTTCAGTTCTCACGTTTACACAGCAATCACTTTAACCGCTGAGCCTTCTCCCAGCCCCCCTTCTTGTGTTTTGAGATGGAGTCTCACACCAACCTAGAACTCGCCAAATAGGCTGGGCTGGCTGGCCAGGGTCACCCTGTCTCCACCTAGCACTGGGATTTCAAGCATGCACTGCCACATCCTGCTTTTTTATAAAGGCTCTGGGGATCTAACTCAGGTCTCCATGCTTGTGCAACAAGCACTTTGCCGACGAGGAGATCTTCCCTAGGCCTAGAACAACATGCTTGAAAGGCAATGTGACTCTATGTTTGTGCCTTGTGCACTCACAGACCTTCATAAGGGGAATGGTATGTGGGTAGGTCAATAGAAAAGTCAGAGTTCAGACTTTCATTTCCATCTTTTGTGGTCTTTTAACATGGATGTTTAGAAATAGAAAGGCATATGTGTTAGCTTGGTTTGTTAGATAGAGCAAAGAATATTACAAAGGTCTTTTTATCCATATATCTATGTATTTTTAAATGTCCTCCAAGTTCCTGATTGTGCTTATAGAGCAGGCTTGGCCTGTCAGGTTACTTGTGAAGTGATCTTTATGGTACAGTGTGGCTTGTGCTAGAATGGAGGAGGTAAGCATTAAACATGCATGAGAAGGAGCCAGCTGAGGGAACATTCTGGAATCCCCATAAGTTGAATGCATTCCAAGCAGAGGGAACACTCTACAAATAGTTCAGCATAGATGAGTGTATGGTACCTCTCCCCACCCGCAGTTTCATCCTGCATGCTCTCAGCTGCCCCTGGTCAGCTGTAGTGTAAAATATAAATGGAAAATTTGATAACCAACAATTCCCAAGTTTCAAACTGTGTATGTTTAAAGTAGGGTGATTAAATTTATTCTCTCCTGCCTAGAATGTGAATCTTCCCTTTGTCCCAAAGTATCGACCTTGTATGTACTACCTGTGTTAGTCACTCAGTAGCTGATTCAGCTCTATGATCTACTGTCACTATCCCTATAACCTGTGTTCAGGTTACCCTTATTTTACTTAATAATGAGTTCAAAGCCCTAGAGTAGTGATACTGGCAACTTGTCAATGCCAAAGAGAAGTTATAAAGTATTTACTTTAAATGACAAGATAGATGTTCTCAACTTAATGAGAAAAGAAAAAAATTATGTGGTGAGGCAGCTAAGATTTATGGTAAGAGAATCTTCTGTCTGTGAAACTGTGGAGGAGGAAAAAGAAGTTGATAGTAATTTTGCTATTATACCTCAAACTGCAAAAGTTATGGCTCTAGTACATGGTAAGTGCTTAGTTGAGAGAGAAAAGGCATTCAACTTGTGTATACAGGCATAGGAAAAAATATAGCCTTCATGAGGTTTGGTAATATTACTGATTTCAGACATCTACTGTGGGATGTTTGAAATATATCTGCTGAAGAGTACAGGAAGAGGAATTTAATCTGGTATAAATTGAGGATTATGCACTATATGGTTCTTGTTCATCTAATCTTTTAAATCCTATAAAACATGTATCTTCAGCTTCATCTCATGTGTTAGGACAGAGCAGTAGTGAGTCTCCCAAGGAAATGCCAATACATTGGTTAAAAAACATTCAGTTAGCCGGGCGTGGTGGCGCACGCCTTTAATACCAGCACTGGGGAGACAGAGGCAGGCAGATCTCTGTGAGTTCAAGGCCAGCCAGGTCTATATAGTGAGTTCCAGGACACCTGGGGCTACAGGGAGACCCTGTCTCAAAAAGATCAAAAAAAAAAAATTCAGTTATCTGGTATGGTGGCACACACCTGTGACTCTAACATTTGGGTGAGACAGGATAATTGTAAGCTAGAGACCAGTGTGGTTACATGGTGATTTCCTATCTCAAGTAATAAGTAATAATCATAATATTGAATTGCCTGAGAAATATCCCTCAGGAACACAAAATTAGCAAATTCTGATTTTTTAGTATAATGACATTTTTAGCTGATATCATTAAATACTTTGCACAAATATGTAACTTGGTTTTGCTGCAAAGAGATTCATTCACTTTTTGAAAACTAACTCAGTTGATCATTTATAAAATCTGAGAATTAACTATTTACAGGATTATTAATTACTTCTGATTTGGGTATTACAATCATGTTTAAATTCTAATTTGGGAAAAAAGTGAGTACAGGGACTTTGTATAGCTATTATCTCTTTTCTTTTTTCTTTTCCAGTACTGCAGATTGAACCCAAGGCTTTGTGCATTCTAGCTAAACACTTTCCTACTGAGCCATCCATACCCGTACCTATTATATTTTCACAGTATGGTTTCACAAAAGTGTATAAATAGTACCAACATTATAAATGGGCTAAAGTTAAGATATGTTCACTTGTGGGGCTGGGGAGCCAGCTTAGTTAATAAAGTACTTGTTCCCCAGTATGAGGACCTGACTTCCAATCCCCAGCACCCATGTGAAAGCTGAGCACAGCAGCATTTGCCCACAATCTGCAATCCCAGAGCTAGGGAGACAGAGACCAAAGGCTCCCACAAGATTGCTGGGCAGTCAGAAGCTGAATCAGGAGCTCCAGGTTCAGTAAGAGATTTTTAAAAAAAATTTATTTATTATTTTTATTTTATGTTTATGAGTGTATTGTCTGCATGTATGTGAGTGCACCCTTGTCATGAGATGCCATGGAGGTCAGAAGAGGGCTTCGGATTCCCCTGGAACTGGAGTTAAGGATGGTTCGTAGCCACCATGTGAGTGCTGGGAATCAAACCCAGGTCCTCTGCAAGAGCAGTCAGTACTCTTAACCCCTGAGCCATCTCTCCAGCACCTCAGTAAGAGATTTTATTTCAAAAACTAATGTAGAAAGTGATAGAAGAAACTCTGGACACACGGACACACACACACACACACACATACACACACACACAGAGGCATATACATTGAGAAAAATATGTAAAATTAAAACTAAAAATTATAAAGAAAATTTTATTTCTGATAGAAAAATTATTTTGACAAAAGAGGTGAAATGATGTCCTGCCCAACCCCATGCAATTTCATGTTGAGGGCATTTTAGCAAATGGCTCAGATCTCTGCCAAAGTGTTTTGAAACTTCCTTAGAACCATTTGAGTGACCTGATTTTTCTCCCCATGACACATCTGAAGTTTTTTAAGCTTTCTGAAACACTTTTTTTTTCTGTTTTAAATGTTATATAAACTCTTTGGTTTGACCATTGGATGGAATGTTATGACATGTAAGGGGGAAAAAATCCTATAAGCATTAATCAATGTAAGATATTTGTTACTTTTTTCATTAGGTCCTATCCAGTTATTGGCTGTACACTGCACTGGAGGCAGTGGCCCTTTCTTTAATTGTTTAGTATGGAACATGGTTTGATGTCTTTTTGTGCTTTTGGTAATAGTACATTAATCAAAAAAGTTCCTGCTCTGCTGGACTTCAGGCTGGGGTTGGAGGTTTCTGCTTCAAGCCTGTTCATTAGCCGAAATGCTTTTAACTAGAGAGTAAACAGTGCAGGGGCTGCTTTGAGGCAGGCAGTCACTGCAACCTGACCCGTGCACACTGTGGAAGGGGTCTATTTGTGTTAGCAGTTACTCTCACTTGGGTTGTAATGCTTATAAGATGGAATTTTCTCCTTTGCATTTTAATGTTTTAAGGATTGGTGAAGAGCTACCCTACCATCACCATCACTTATGCAAACTCCTTGGCATTTCAACAGCAATGCATGGAAGTTAAAATAAATGAACATCTTCCT
This sequence comes from Nannospalax galili, assembly GCF_000622305.1. Lineage (NCBI taxonomy): Eukaryota > Metazoa > Chordata > Mammalia > Rodentia > Spalacidae > Nannospalax > Nannospalax galili. Next base: position 2,854,755 of record NW_008360316.1, on the reverse strand, counting down.
GAACTTGGCAAGCTAAAGTATGTTTGGTAACCGGAGGACTGAAACTCATATCAACCACTGAGATATCAGCCATCCCAGTCATTTTTACCATCATGACACTGTGGAGGCCTTAGGAATTTATTTTATTTTGCCCTCTGTTAGATAAAAGTTGACACTTTTATTTTGATGAGTGCCATTTGTGCCGAGTAATTGTCAGGCACTGTGGGCACTGAAGGAGGCAGCTTTGTCCTCCTCCCTGGGAAGACAGACCTATAGGGATTGTCTCAGGGGTGGGGGAATGCCTGACTCCCGCTTTCCTGGCTTTCCTGGAGGTTTCAAGATTTCCAGGAGTATGGTGAAGAGGTGGGAAACTTGGGGTGACTTTGGAAATGTCTTCAGATGGATGGCTGAGAGCTGGAGAGATGGAGGGAGAGGTTTGATCAGGAGAAGAAGCTGGCCTAGGGGCATGTGGACAGAGCATGCACTGTGGTTAAACAGTCAGGACCCCCAAATACTGTCAGCAAGGAGAGGCAGTCAGAAAAGAAATGAGGACTACAAGATGGGACTATTGTCCTTGCTGCCTAAGCAGTGCAGCCTGTGATAGTTTTGATTGTCAGCATGACACTTTGTAGAATAATCTGAGAAATGAATCTCAATGAGGGATTGTCTAGATCCATTTGGCCTATGGGCTTGTCTGTGGGGGATTGTCCTGATTTCTTTAACTGAAGTGGGAAGACAGGCCCATTGTATATATGTAGTGAGGGGACCCAGCACTAGTAAGCATGCATGCCTTCATTTCTCTTTGCTTTTGGCTCTGACTGTGATGTTCCTGCCTTGGCTTCCCCACAATGATGGACTGTAACCTGGACTTGTGAACTAAAATAAACCCTCTCCTCCCTAAGGTGCTTTTTGTCAGGGTGCTTTACCAAAGCAACAGAAATGAAACTAGAGCACAGTGTCAGTTATTTCCATGGCATTTTATTTTATTGGGTATGATGCAGGTGTGTCCAGCCTTTTGACATTGCTACATGACATTGTCATCTATATGGTTCATACAAGAACCATGTAGTTGAGTTACAAAAAATTATTTAAAAATTCATAGCACTATAAGTTTGTGATTCTGTGTTGGGCCATATTCATAGCTATCCTGGACCACATGCAGCCCCTAGCCCACAGGCTGAGCACATCTGAAAGGACAGTCATCCCTCAGTATCCTGGGGATTGGTTCCAGGACCCTGGGGCACTGATAGGCAACTTTGTGTGCCCATCAGTGTTATATACAGGCACTCGTTTGCACACTCATTGGCACTGAATACTTTAGTATGTTTAGTTTTTGCCAAGCTCTGTTTAAAGATTCCCTGACCCCAAGCTCCTTTGGGGTGGGGGGTTTGGGCCACTGCTGCTGTCTGTGCTTTCAGAACTAGCTCTGGGGCAGGCTTCTCTGAGTTTTCCATTCTTGTCTTCCCCTTTCTCACCTGCCTTGAGTGGAGTGTGTCCTTGGCTAGGCTGCATAACAGTTGTCTGATGTGTGGCAGGATCAACATCCTTCACTGCAGTGAGGAGCTCTGGGAAGCCACTGAGTTGATACCCTATTGTTTGACCCTCCTCTTCTAGCCTTGAGGGAAGGAACAGCACTGAATGGTAGAGCAGTACTACATATTTAGTACGTACAATGTTTTCCTGAGTATTTTTGCAAGACATAAGTCAGTGATGTTAAATTCAAAACAAGTCCAGGATGTTTATTACTTACCTTTCTCATTGCTGTGACATTAGCACCACTGTGAGACAAAGGCAGCCCCAGCAGTTCACAGCATGTCCCAGACTACTGCAGGAGAGAGAGGTGACAAACCCAGAAAGCAAAGCACACACAGTTAAATGTGAGCACTCGTATGTATGGTGCCCTGGTGGCCCTGAGCTCCACCAACACCCATTTATAACCCACTTTCAAGCCTAGTCTGGTGACTCACTGCTAAGATCTCAGACTATGAAGGCTATGGCGGGAGGACTGCCATAAGTTAGAGGTCAGCCTGGGCTACATGATGAGTTCCATGTCAGCCTGCACTACAATGTGAGACTCTGCTTTAAAAAATAGCAAAAGAAAAACAAAAACAGTCACTTCTAGCTAACTTACCATCCAGCTCAGGGTTGGCCAGACACTCTGGGCTGTGTGGTTACCGGCTTGCCCCCTGCCACACACACTGCTCTGCTATGCAAAGTGAAGCTTGTGCTAGTGTAACTTAGGACAGACTCCTCCCAGTGAAGCAGGGCAGTCCTCAACACCGAGCAACAGCTCTGTGCCAGGGATTGAGCAGTGCTGGGAGGACTGGGTGCAGTGCCCGCCTTGGGGGAAGATGACTAGAAATATGATCTTCAGCCTAGAGGGATGGCCACTTGAGCTCTGTGACTTCATTCCCAGTTCTCTCATAGAGATATTTTGTCTCTGAACTGACTGCTACATGTGAGTGATGTAATGAAGCCCTTGACTGCGGCAAGGGTCTCCTTATCCATGAACTTAGGGTGCACACAAAAGTCGAAAGCCACCTGCAGCAAAACTTTGGGAATGTTAACTCCCCAGAGTGAGGGAAGAGTCCATTTCCTTTCCTACCACAGCATCTGGAAGAAATAGAAATGGGCTGTTTCCTAATTACCGTTAAAGTGCATTAGGCCAACATTCCCGTATATTTTTCTCTCCTTCATTCACTCAAGGACTTGAAAAGAATCACTCTCCTCACAGCTGTATGACTCGCCCAGCAATTGTGAGGCCCTGTGGGTTCACCTACCTGTGTCAGGGTTGGCACTCACCTTGTCTCTTTGGGTTAGCCTAAAGCCTGTTAGTATGAAAAATTTTATTAGGGTTTGGAGCTGGCCAAAATGGTCATCTGTTACAGTGGGTAGTTCTTTTGTTCATCTGGTGCCATTTCCATTTTGCATAGTTTGGCTTTCCTGTGTGTGTGTGTGTGTGTGTGTGTGTGTGTGTGTGTTAGTGTAGTGCTGTGCGTGCATATATGTGTGCAAATGTGCATGTGTGTGGAGGCCAGAGGACACCTCCTATTATCCAACAGGTACTATCTACCACTTTTGAGACAGGATCTCACACTGACCTGGATCTTGTTTATTAGGCTAAGCTGGTTGCCTAGCAAGCAGGAATCTGTCTGTGCCTCCCTAACACCGGGGTTACAATTGTGCACCACGGTACCGAGCTTCTTTCTTTTTTAATGTGGGTTCTGGCGATCAAACTCAGGTCCTCATGTTTGCAAGACAAACACTCTACCAAATGAGCCATCGCAGCACCAACTGTAGATGAGCTTTAAAAATTAATCGCTCCATATGGCGACTGCCATTTTCTCAGAGGAAAACAGGCTATAGACATCCACTTGGACTGATTTCATCCCAGTTGCCTTATTTGCTGTTTATATTTATTTTTGAAGGTTTTTGTGGTTGGAGTTGAGCATAAAAGGAAAAAGGATTCCAGCATTTTATGGTAAAAGAATTCTCTGTGTAGCAGTTATAGCAGAGATGCATGTGACAGTGGCAGATTTTCCTTTTGTTTGTAATTTATTCCATTTGACAGTTGACATTGTTCTAGTGTATGAGACCAGACTGAACTAATTTCCCCATTCTAATCATTCAAGAGAAATTGTGATGTTATTATGGTCTAGACTCCAGAGGTGAGTTGACCTCATGTTAGTTCTTGACTTTATGTGGGGACAAAGCTACTGTGGGCTGACAAGGCCAAAGTCCTTTGCTCACCCATCTGTAACAACTCCCTGCTCTAAACATCTCTGGATATACTTCCCTCATCCTTTACTTCAAAACCACTTCCTATATTTATCACTGTAGTGTGATTCACACAGCCATAGTATTGTGATGAGAGCACACTGTGGAAGTGTGGGCAACCAAAACACGGGCACCTGATCTTCACCTAGCACAAACTCAGGTTTGGTTGTGCGTGTTCATATTCGGCATGTGAGATCACAGGCTTTCCCTTAACTGAAATGTTCCAAACCAGAACTGTTTTAGAAGTTTTCAGATCTAGGGATATTGATGATGAAATGTCTAGGAAATTGGACCCATCTCTAAACATGAAATTCTTTGTTTTACATATGCCTCATACACATGGTCTGAAGGTAATTTTAGAGGATATCGTTAATAGTTTTGTGAATGATATGGGTCATTGTGTGGAATTTTTCCTTTGTTGGCACTCAAAAACTCTCAGATTTTGGATTTGTGATTTTTGAATTAGGTATGATCAACCATTCTTTATTCTTTATATAAAGAATCTCTCTATAAAATTAGGTATGGAAATAATCTATTATGGGACTTAAAGGGAAGGGAAATAAATTCAAACGGGCTGTCAGCCAAGACTCCTCTCCTCTTGGCTCTCAACCATCTCCATCCTGAAGACCTTGAGAGGCCCTTGGGGAAAGACAGTTCTCGCCAGGACTAGCTGGGAGTCTGGATAGGTCTTCAACAGAGAGGCAGTGGGTAGTGCAGGGAACCTCAAGGATCAGAGGTGCTTAATCCAGCAGTCAGGTAGAGAGCTAACCAAGTGTTTCTCTACCTTTCAAAGTAGTCATCTACCTTTAGCAATTGTTGGCTCTTCATGGTTGTCAGACAGATGGCAGTGCTGATGTGGCATATTATAAGAATCAGATGAGGGGGCTAGTGAGACGGCTCAGGAGTTAAGAACACTGGTTGCTCTGGCAAAGGACCCGGGTTTGGTTCTCAGCACCCACATGGCAGCTACAACTATCCCTGATGCCAGTTTCATGGTATCCAACACCCTCATCTGGCCTCCATAAGCATTGCATGACATGGATGTGCTTACATACATGCAGGCAGAGCACTCATACACATTAAATAAAAATAAAATTTTTAAAAAGAATTGGATGAAAAGCTAACCTTGTTGGATTTTTACACTGTTGGTATTAGAAGCCCTCCTGCCTGTATTTTGTGCCCCACTGTGAACCAGTTGCAGAGCAGAATTTCCTAAAAGCTTCCAGATGTGTTTCCACAGAAGCTGAGAGCATAACAGCATGGTGGAATGGGCAGACCCTAGGTGGGACAGTTGTGCGACCTACCCTAAGTCACCCTTTCTGAGCTGGGTTTTCTCAACTGTAAAATAGGAGAATAACAGCACCAATTTTGCAGAGTTGTGGTGAGGACTGAATTAGCCAGTACACAGAAAGTACTCAGCCTCCTTTACTGACTAGTAGACAGGATGCTGAGTGAGTGCTTGCTATCGTCCTTCCAGTGGTAGCAGTTTATGACCCATAGTTTTACTTTCCACTTAAAAACAGGTGTTCCATCCTCAGGACATTGGGAGTCTTCTTGTTGGTCTCCACAGAGGAGGCAAAAGAATAGCAAGGAAGAGATGGATCCAGAAAAGTAGCGGCTAGGCTCCCTTCATGGCTTGGCAGGAGATTCCTGCCCCTTTAACGCTGTCATTTCCTACATCCACTGATCATCTGGCATGTAAGACCATCTCCTGAGGTGCATCTCCCTTCTCATCATCTCTCACAAGGAACATGTTAATAACCTGTAGGGCAGAGAATGTCCTGACTCCCCAAGGGATAGAGAAGTGGTGTACATAACTTCCTGTGCAGTCCATGGGCCGGGCGGGGTGGGGGGTGGGTTACAAAGGCTTTCCCTACATGTTCGTTATCATCACCTCAGACCTCAGCTCACAGTCTGGTCTGGATTTTGTCCAACTTTGGAGAATGGTCCTAGGACAGAAAGCAAAACACCGCCTGTTGCTCTAAAGGGCAGGAGTGCATGCTGTCATCCCCTTTATGCTGTTGGAACTCAAATGATGACCTGGTATATGCTTTTCAGGGTGCCTTGGGAAGTGGCTGCTACTCGCTAAGGGAATGGGAAGTCACTGCTGTTATACCATTTGGGAGAAGGTTACAATGCCAAAGCTGTATAACAATTCAGTATAAGGAGATTGTGTGTGCATGCGTGTGTGTGTGTGTGTGTGTGTGTGTGTGAGAGAAAGAGAGAGACAGCCAGAGATAGAGACAGAGACAGAGAGACATAGAGAGAATATGTGACACCTCCATAGGTTAAGAGGGAGAAGGTATTCCAGTAACTTTGTTTGGACTCGGCCTTTTGCCTTCTCTACTCCTCTTGCATTTCCCCAAGTTAAAGCTCAGTTTGGTGGCTGAGGTGGGCACTCATTTCAGTTGAGGTGGGCATGTTGTACAGTGTGGGCTTGGTTGTAAGGTGTAGGCATTTCAAGACCATTAGAGATGAGAAGTGACCTGATGCTGTCCTATCTGTGTTTTTCTGTCACTCTTTTGGGCTTTACTAGGTGTATGCAATCTTTGGGAGTCAGTGCATATTGTCTTGGAATGGGAGAAAGTCACCAGCTATTTTGTTTTTGACAGTTTTACTTACATGGTCATGAATGAAAAAAAAATTATCATATTATCATTTCCTGCTATTAGGATCAAGAGTTAATAGCTTGTTAAACACAGGCTTTAAGTTTTAGAAGGTGTATGCGCTACTTGGAAGAAAGAACTTTATAAAACTTACTTCTATTCCCATTCAACGAATTCTACCCTTTAAAAAATAGAAACAGAAAAGACTGGAAATAAAATCAGGAGAAAAACACTTTGACATGCAGGCTACCTGCCTGACTGTGGTGCACACATGGTATTACTGCTGCTGCCCCTGTGGCCCTGGGCTCTTTGGGTTGCTTAGATTAGGTGGGGCAACTAAAGTCGACAGTCTGCCCCCTTTTCCAGAGCCTGGGTCATCACATTTTGGTATCATGCTGGATTGGAAATCAGATAACCTTTGATCCCTGGCACAGGTGATGGCAGAAGGGAAAGTCTAACTAAAGTTGCTTTAAGCACCTCAGTCATCATAGTTAATTTTTGGTGGAGTGCAAGTTCATGCAGCCTGGTCCTATAGGAGCCATAAGTCTGCTCTGAAATGTCAGAACTCAAGCACTTCTCAGCTTTCATATTCCCACCTTCCCCACAGCAGAGGTCAGACATGCTGTCGTGAAATTTGCAGTGGGAACAACACATATGTATTTAACTTCAAGGAATGTAGACACTTCTGAGAGGGTCTTGGGGGCCTTAATAAAGCACTTCAAGGAAGCAGAGTATTGAATTAATGCTTTTTGTGCTAAAAACGTTAAGGTATTTAAATGTGTTGTTCTAATCCCAATTTGAGCCTGGGAACTGGAGGATCTAATATCTTTTATTTTAAATCCCAGGCTTCCTAGACTGCTCCATTTTTTCAGACTACTTGAGGAAGAAGCAGTCTACAGAAAGTTGCTTTCAGTGAATAGAAACCATGTGGAATTCACAATATGCAACCTGTTCAATTTTCACACCAAGCACAGTTGTCCAGATCGTATAATGTTCCACATCATTTCCTGGACCTATTAGATGTTCAGAAATTAGGCTTCTGTTGGAACATCGCTGTGATTGTACTATGTCCAGGTGATGTGATGAAATTGTCATAGATACATGTGCAGAGGCATAAATTCTGAACCAGCAAGCAGAGTATCTGTGTTTCCTAGTTGGCTCCTTCTCAGTTGCAGTGTAAACCGATCTTAGGCAGTCGGGTGTCCTCCCTCTTTCCTCAGAGCCCCTATGCAGGTCTCAGTTGCCAAAGAAGCTTTTATATCCTTAGGCAGGATCAAGTTATAAAGGTTTGTTCAGTTAATAAAAAATATCAAGTTCCCCTGACTACTCACAGTATGATGGTTGAGCTGTAACTCCTAGAAGAGCAAGCTCACAGGGCATCCTTCATCAGTGATGCAGTCATTAAGATCAGTCAGATGGCAGATAGATAGACAGATGACAGAAAAATGATAGCTAGACAGATAGATAAAAAAATCTCTAAATCAGTTGTTTACTTTTCCCCTTTATTATTCTAGTTATTATTATAACTCATTTTTTTGTTTTGTTTTGTTTTTGTTTTTTGTTGTTGAATTTTGGGTTATTTCATACAGAACATTCCAAACAATCTTACTCGTCTACATACCCACATCCCAAATGGCACCCTCCGAACCACACCGTCCCCATGCTGGA
>NW_008360316.1:2844758-2845828 GCF_000622305.1 Nannospalax galili | reverse complement strand
GGACATACAATTGGACCAGATAAACTGATTTGTTTTTACTCTTGAGGTCGTTAGAGGATTTGTTCCTCAGGGGTCCCATGGGGTTGGGAGGAGCCCCTAGCTCCTTTCTTTTACCAGCTCTTCCATGTGAGGATAGGTCAAAGGTCCTGCTCGACCATTGTTGGTTTCTCTTGGAAGCATGGAGGAAATGATTCTTCCATGTTGACCCTCCTCTTTATAGACTGGACATTGGCTCAAGTCCATCTGGTGGGGTCTCCTCAGCTTCCTTGATCAAGAGGCCAGATGACCCACCACCATTACAGGACATTTTGCGTGATGCTCATAGTCCCTGGGAACTAATCGACCCAGGAGGGCAAGGAGCAAAAAGTGTCCTTTGAATCCCTCTGACCCAATTAGTATAGATCTCAAGGTATGTCTGTTAAACATCTAAGAAGGTTAGTTCCACCATTCTGGCATTTTTAATTACTGTGTGTCTTGCAGATAAATCTTGGGTAATGACCAGTTGGTCTCAAATAAACCTTATCTAGAGATATTTTTCTTGATCTCTTATGTATAATTTGTCAGTAGATTGTAGGAATAATATGGTTCCCTCTGGTTTTCGTGACTACCTAGGCATTGTTTCTCTCTTGTATCGTCTCCCCCCTCTATCATGGTTTTCCCACTTAAGGTGCCTGCACTTCCCCCGCCTTTCTTCCTTACTAATACCCTTGCTCCTATGATCCTACCTCTGTTGAACTGCTTCTTTCTCCTTATCCCCTAGGTTCCTCATATATCCTTCCATCCCCCCTCCCCTAATCTAACCCAATTTTTATCCATATCTCCCTTCTTAAGGTCTGTTGCCTACTATTCTTCTCCTTCAGGTCATTTCTTTTCCTTTACCTCACTGTTTCCTTACCCTTACCCTTACCCTTACCCTTGTCTGTTTCCATACTTATTTATCAGAGTCTGATCCTAGTATCCACATATGAGGGAGAACATATGTCGATCTTTTTTCTGAGAAGTGTTACTTCACTTAGTATAACAGTTTCTAGTTCCATCCATTTACCTGCAAATTTCATGATTTCATCTTT
>NW_008360316.1:2842225-2842390 GCF_000622305.1 Nannospalax galili | reverse complement strand
TTTTTTAGGTTTTCAAATTTCATAGCATATAGGTTTTTAATGTATTCCCTTATAATGTTCTGTATCTTTCTGGTGTCTGTTGTGATATTTCCCCTTTCATCTCTGATTTTGTTAATTTGGAGGTGCTCTTTCTTTTTCTTTGCTTAATTGGGCTAGTGGTCTGTC
>NW_008360316.1:2839412-2841031 GCF_000622305.1 Nannospalax galili | reverse complement strand
TCTTTGTATTGCTCCCAGAACTCTCTGAAGGGCTGGTTTTGTGGACAAGAATTCCTTCAGCCTATTTATGTCATGGAAGATTTTTTAATTGATTTTTTGTGAGTATTTCATATAGAAAATCCCAATGTTATTCATCTATATACCCATATCCCAAGTGGCACCCCCCCAGAGCTCCCTCCCCACTGGAGCCCATATACTCTATCATCCCCATTACTGTCCACTGTGTTGTCAGTGCCTCCAGCCGTTCCCCAGTGCTTGTCCATCTGCTGAGTCTAGTCAACCTATCTAGAGTTCCTTGTTTTAGGAAGATCAGCTGTTCCTCATGTACCAGCAAGCAGTTGCCAATATTCCTGTAGATAAGGTTGGGGTCTGCTGTTCATTTTTCCAGTTCTATGCTGGGTTACTGTCTGGGAGTGTCTTGGGCTACCCTGGCCAACAACTCAAAGGAAGGTATCTCCTATCTGGCATTGTTTCTTGTTATGTAGCCCTTAGCTATACACATGGACTCTTAAAGAATTATATTGATGCCTTTAATCTTTGGTTATACTTTCCTTTTGGGTATTTAAGACCATGCAGTTGGACCAGATAAATAAATTTATTTTTATTCTGAAGGTCATTTGAGGATCTGTTCCTCAGGGGTCACAGGAGCTTGGGAGGAGCCCCTGGCTCTTTTTTTTTTACCAGTTGCATCTATGTGAAGATAAGTCAAAGATCCTGCTCAACCATGGATGGCGTCACTTGGAAGCATGGAGGAAATGATTCCTCTATGTTGACCCTCCTCTTTGTAGACTGGACACTGGTTCAAGTCCATCTGGTGGGGTTTCCATGGCCTCCTTGATCAAGAGGACAGGTGACTCACCACGGTTACAGGACATTTTGAGAGATGCTCCATACTCCTCTGGAACTTAGTCAACCTTGGAGGGCAAGGAGCAAAAACTATCCCTCTGACAAAATTAGTATAGGCCTCAAAATATGGCTGTTAAACATCCAAGAAGGTTAATTCAACAAGTCTGTTACTTTTAATTGCCTCAACATATATTATGTTCCTTGAGCTAGTTGTATGTCTAATTTGTCAGTAGGTTGTTGGACTAATGTGGTTCCCTCTGTTTTTTTTTTAAAACTAGCTAGGCATTATTTATCTCTCGCATTGTCTAACCCTTCCACCATGGTTTCCCCATTTTAAGTGCCCCCATTTTCCCCATTTTTCCCTTAATAACACCCTTCTCCTATGGTCCCACCTCTCTTTAGCTCCTTCTTTTCCTTTATCCCCAAGGTTCCTTGTATAACCCTCTCTCCCCCCTCCCCTTAAAGTAACCCCATTTTTATCTATATTTCCCTATTAACACCTGTTTCCTACTGTTCTTCTCTTTCAGATTCTTCCTTTTTCTTTACCTCCCAGGTTCCTTTTCATTATCCTGGTTCCTGTAGTTATGTCTGGATACATACTTATAAGGATTTGGTGCTAGGATCCACATATGAGGGAGAACATATGTTGTTTGTTTTTCTGAGTCTGTGTTTCTAGTTCTATCCATTTACCTGCAAATTTCATGATTTCATCTTTTTTTTACTGCTGAGTAAAACTCCATTGTATAAATGAACCACATTTTCATTATCCACTG
>NW_008360316.1:2837776-2839271 GCF_000622305.1 Nannospalax galili | reverse complement strand
AATGGTAGGTTCATTTGTAGTTTTTTAAGAGTTCTCCACACTACTTTCCATAGGGGCTGAACCAGTTTGCAATCTCACCAGCAGTGGATGAGTGTTCCCCTTTCCCCACATCCCCTCCAACATTTGGTATCATTTGTTCTCTTGATCTTAGCCAGTCTGACAGGGATAAGATGAAATTTTAAGTGGTTTTAATTTGCATTTCCACAATTACTAGTGATGTTGAACACCTTTTAAGATGCTTTTTTGCCATCTTTATTTCTTCTTTTTAGAACTCTGTTCAGTTCTTTAGCCCATCTTTTAATTGGGTTACTTCCTTTCTTGGTTCTCTGTTTTTTGAGTTTGTTACATATTCTGGATGTTAAACCTCTGTCAGATGTGTTGCTGGTGAAGAAATTCTCCCATTCTGTCGGTTTTTCTCTTCACTTCTTTGGTTGCTTCTTGTGATGCTTAATCATTTCTAGGAGTTTTCTGGTGGAATTTTTGGGATCTCTTAGATATAATGTCATATCATCTACAAAAAGGGAAAATTTGATCTCTTCTTTTCCAATTATTATACCTTTAATTTCCTGCTCTTTTCTTATTGCTCTTGCAAGAGTTTCAAGCTCTGTGTTAAAAAGGAGTGGAGATAGTGGACAGCCTTGTCTGGTTCCTGATTTCAATGAGAATGCTTCCAGTTTTTCTCCATTTAGAATGATGTTGGCTGTGGGTTTGTTATATATGGCTTTAATTATGTTGAGGTATGTTCCCTCCAGTCCAGTTCTCTCTAGGACTTAAATGCATGTTGAATTTTGTCAAAGGCCTTCTCTGCATCTATTGAGATGACCATGCAGTTCTTGTCTTTGAGCCCATTTATATGATCTTCTATTTTTGTGCCAGTACCATGTTGTTTTAATGACTATAGCTTTGTAATACAGTTTAAAATCTGGAATAGTAATCCCCCAGCATTACTCTTAGTGCTCAGGGTTGCTTTGGCTATCTGAGGTCTTTTGTGCTTCCACATGACTCTTAGGATGGTTTTTTCCAATTCTGTGTACAATGTCATGGGGATTTTGATTGGCATTGAATCTATACCTGGCTTTGGTATGAGAGTGATGCTGGCTTCATAGAATGAATTTGGAAGTTCTCCCTCCATCTCTATATTTTTGAATAAATTAAGTACTGTTGGATATAGATCTTCTTTAAATGCCTGGTAGTATTCTGCTGTAAATCATTTGGTCCTGAGCTTTTTTTCAGTCAGGAGATTTTGTATTATTATTTCAATTTTCTTATGTGTTATGGGTCTATTTAAGCTGTTGATCTCTTCCTGGTTTAGTTTTGGTGGTTCTCATGCTTTTAGATACACATCCTTTCTTTTAGGTTTTCAAATTTAGTATTATATTAGGTTTTAAAGTATTCCCTTTTAATATTCTGGATCTTTTTGGTGTTTGTTGTGATGTTTCCCCTTTCATCTCTGATTTTGTTGATTTGGAGGTGCTTTTTCCTTTGGTTAACTGGG
>NW_008360316.1:2815496-2829905 GCF_000622305.1 Nannospalax galili | reverse complement strand
GGTTTTCCTTTATATGTGACTTGTTGTTTCTCTTTTGCAGCTTTCAGAATTGTTTCTTTGTTTTGTACATGTAGTGTTTTTACTATGATGTGCTGTGCAGAGTTTCTTTTCTGGTCCTGTCTGTTTGGTGTTTTATATGATTCTTGTACTTGGATAGGCATGTCTTTCTTTAAGTTTGGGAAATTTTCTTCCACAATTCTGTTGAAGGTCTGGTCCATGCCTTTGTCTTGGGATTCTTCTCCTTCCTGTATGTCTATGTCACTCTTTAGGTTCAGCTCCTGAGTTTTGGATCTAGGTTCTGTTTTTTGGCTTAGGCTGAACATGCAAGAGTTTCCCTTCATCAAGCTAATGAAGTAAAAGTCTTATGTCATCATTAGTGCTAATCCAAGCAGAACTAATATTGGTGTTGTTCCAAGTGGAATTAACCAACCCAACCCCCAACAAGCCAGATGTGTGTCAGGCATTTCTTACTGATGTTAATGAATAGCTCCCCGAGGTTCAATAAACAGCTGAGTCCACCAAATGAACTTCAGGGACCCAGAAGCAAACTGCTTGCCTAATTGAGATTTGGCCTAAGAGGCTAGCAAGGGCTTAGAATAGCTCAGCCAAAAGCAGAGAAGGGCCCCTTTCTCTGGACAGCAAAGGGCTGTGATGCTCATAGCTGTGGGAAGAGCTGGCCATGTGGGGCCAGCTCACAGGCACAAAAGGTTCTCCGTGGACTGTTCCTTTGCAGATTCGTCTTTTTCTGTGTCTGTCCCAACACCTGGGTTATGTGTCCTGGTGTTCAGTGCTTGTCTTTCTTCACGGAGGATGAGGGCAAGGGGTGTGGCTTACTACCTCTGTCTCTGGTGCCTTGGAGAGAAACCACCTAGCTGGTATCTGGACATAGATTCAGATAGAAGGTCTTCCTGAGATGGTTCGCTTCACTTTTCAGCATCACGTGGATTTTCTCTCATTCTTCATCAGGTAAAATGCATCATCTGTAGACCTTGCTCCACTTGTATCGGCCTGTGTTCCTGTAGGAGCACGGTCATGACAAGAGAAACCATTTACAGCCACGTGCAGACAATGTGCACAGACACTTGCACATGTTTCAAGGACCCATGCCAGGTGTCTGGGGCCCCAAGACTAGGAATGGCACAGGGCCCAAGCTAGGAGTAGAGAACAGCTGGGGAGATGGAAGGGTGAGTGCGGCTGGCGTAGTCAAGGTGCAGAGGGCTGCACGGTAGACTTACCCCGAGAGAGGCCTGAGGGTGTGAGGAGTATATTAGGTTTTTTTTTACGTAGTCCCTTATACTGTTCTGGATCTTTTTGGTGTCTGTTTGATGTTTCCCCTTTTATCTCTGATTTTATTGATTCGGAGGTGCTCTTTCTTTCTTTTGGTTAACTGGGCTAGTGGTCTGTCAGTCTTGTTTATCTTTTCAAAGAACCAGCTCTTAGATTCATTGAGTCTTTGTATTGTTTTCTTTGTTTCTATTTCATTAATTTCTGCTCTGATTTTTGTTATTTCTTCTTGTCTGCTGGGTTTGGGTTTCATTTGTTGTTGCTTTTCAAGTGTCTTGACTTGCTTTTTTATGTCATTTACTTGTGTTCTTTCTGATTTTTTAATGAAAACAGAGCTATAAACTTCCCTCTAAGGACCGCTTTCAACATGTCACAGAGGTTTTGCTGTGCTGTATTATCCTTTTCATTTGATTCCAGGAATAATTTTATTTCTTTTTTAATTTCTACTTTGACCCATTCATCATTCAGGAGTGTGTTGTTTAATCTCCATGTGATCATGTAGTTACTAGGGTTTCTTCCAGTGTTGATTTTATGCTTTATTGCATTGTGGTCTGATAGAATGTATGGAATTATTTCAGTCTTTCTGTATTTATTGAGGCTTGTTTTGTGCCTCAGTATATGGTCGATTTTGGAGAAAGTTCCATGGGGTGTTGAGTAGAAGGTATATTCTTTGGTGCTTGGGTGGAATATTTAGTAGATGTCTATTAGGCCCATTTGATATATGGTATTGTTTAATTCACATTTCTCTCCATTAATGCTCTGTCCTGTTGACCTATCTAATGGAGACAATGGGGTATTGAAGTCCCCTACTATTAATAAGTTGGGATTAATCTGGGTCTTAAAGTCCTGTAGTTTTTTTTTTTTTTTTTAATTTTTTTTATGAAGTTGGGTGCACCAGAGTTTGGTGAATATGTGTTCATGCTTTTAATATCTTAATGGTCAATTGTTCCTTTAATCAGAATGAAGTGGCCCTCTTTGTCTCTTCTGATTAGTTTTAGTTTGAAGTCTACTTTGTCAGATATTAGAATTGCAACACCTGCTTTTTTCTTAGTACCATTCACTTGGTATATTTTTTTCCATCCTTTCACCTTAAGGTAGTGCCTGTCCTTGAAACTGAGATGAGTTTCTTACAGACAACAAAAAGATGGGTTTTATTTCTTAACCATTCAACTAGTCTGTTTCTTTTGACTGGGGAGTTCAGTATCCATTGATACTTAAAGTTACTAATGAAAGATGTATATTGATTCCTGTCATTTTGATTTCTTTTCACATTATTGGTGTAGCTGTGCCTTTCCATAGTTATGCCTTCATTAGGTTTCTTTGTGTAACCCCTTGGGTATAGTCATTCCTTTCTTCAGCTCTTCGTATTGCTTCAAGAACTCTCTGAAGGGCTGGTTTTGTGGACATTAATTCTTTCAGCCTATTTATGTCATGGAAGATTTTTCTTTCCCCTTCAACTATAATAGACGTTTTGGCTGGGTAAAGTAATCTGGGTTGGCATCTGTGGTCATTTGGAACTGGGAATACTTTGGTCTAGGCTCTTCTGGCTTTCATAGTTTGTACTGAAAAGTCAGCTGTAGTTCTGATGGGTTCTTTTATATGTGACTTGTTTTTCTTTTGCAGGTTTCAGTATTCTCCCTTTTTTCTGTACGTTTAGTGTTTTTACTGTGATGTGCTGTGGAGAGTTTCTTTTCTTGTCCTGTCTTTTTGGTGTTCTGTATGCTCCTTGTATTTGTATGGGCATGTCTCTCTTTAATTTTGGGAAATTTTCTTCTACAGTCCTGTTGACAATCTCCTCCATACCATTGTCCTGAGATTCTTCTCCTTCCTATATGCCTATGATTTGGTTTTTTATGGTGTCACACAATTCCTGCATAGTCCATTCTTGTAGTTTTAAAAAAAAATTTTTATAATCTTTGCCTGAGTGGCCTAATTTGTCCACTTTATCGTCCAGTCTTGGTATTCTGTTTTCCATTTCATTCATCCTATTGGTGAGGCTTTCTCCTGTTGTTTCTAATTGGCTTACTGAGTGTTTCACTTCCTTCTTCATTTCAGCCTGAGTATTCTTAAATATTTCCAACTCTTCTGAATTCATTCAGAAGTATATCCCTATCTTCTTTCTGTTCTTTGATATGTTTCTGTGTTCTTTAAATTCACTGAATTCTTTTATCATGTTTATAATTGTTCTTTTGAATTCCATGTCCTGTGTTATCTCTAGGGGATTCTCATCGCACTCCTTTACAGGACTGCTGGTACTCGGTGGGGGTATATTATTTGGGTTTTTTGTTTTATTATTTTTTTGCTGTGACTTTGACATGTGGATTTCTTTAGTAGTTTCTGATTTCTGTGTGAGACTCATGCCTTCCTTTGATGAGTTTAGGTCTGCTTGTTTTTGTAAACTTTATGTGCCTTTGTGGTTTACTTGTTGGGCATGGAAAGCTGGTTGGTCTAGGCTTCAGGTTCTTTCTTTTGATTTTATATTAGAATGGCTAAATTGCTTTTGTCTTGCTGCTCAGGAGTTCCCACAGAGGCCCAAGTAGGATGAGGATCAGATGCTCTCAGGATTTCTTCTAAGGTCTGGATCCCTCCAGAAAAGATGTTGCCCTCGGGAATTTGGGGGCCTGGCTGGCCTGGGACCAAGGCCCAGGAAAGATGCATGACTCCAGAAAATTGGTGGCTGTGCCACCCTAGGATGCATGGGGCTGGGGGTGGGGGATGGGGGGAGGCCCTGAGGGCTCTCAGGGACTACAGGGAGGAATTGGGTTGGTCTGGATGTAAAGGATCAGGAAGCAATGGGGAGTCTGGGCCAAGAGGTCAGTCCAGTGGTCTGGGGTGCCAAGACAAGAAACAGGCTAATGCCCAGGCTAGGAGGAGAGATGGGGCAGGGGAGATTAGATGGTGCATGAGGCTGGGAGAATCAAGGCCCAGTGGGTGCCACCAAACTAACTCAGGAAAGATGCTGGCCCCAGTATTCTAGTTTTTAAAGGAAACATTCACAGTGTTGAATTGGGATATGGATGCTGTAGAAGGATACCTTCAGGTTACTAGACTAACTAATCTTAAATTTCTTCATGTTTGAGGGGTGGGGATTTGTAGCTCAGTGGTAGAGTGCCTGCCATTGATTAGTTCCCAATAACATAACCACAAAAATAAATGTGTAGTTGTTTCAGCTCTGAGTAAGTGAGAGTTATGGTATACTTTTATCATCTATAACAGAGCCAAGACTATATCTTGTGGGTGATGAGTGGTGTGTGTACATGGCACTAAAATAATCAAACTTCATGTGATTAAAGTTCATATATTGAAAACAAATTAAAGATGATTTTTAAATAATATGCTATTGCAATGCATATTTATATAAGGAGTCTTTTTTTTAGGGAGTGGTGACTCAGCATTTAAGAGCACTGGCTGCTCTTAGAGAGGACCCAGTTCAATTCCTAGCACAGTGGCTAACAACCAGCGATAACTCCAGTTCCAGGGGGATTCAGTGCCCTCTTCTGACCTCTGTGGGCATTGCACAACATAGGTACACTTACATACATGTAGGCAATACACTCATACATATAGTATAAAAATAATAAATAAAATTAAAAAATAATAATCCTTTTAAAAGCTCTCTTCTTTTTTTCCATGGAGTACAAAGGAGAGCTCAAATCATGGCTTTGAAATTTGAGTTATGCCAGGCATGGTAACAACTGCCTGTCATCTTAGCACTTGAGAGGATGAGGCAGAATTGGGAGTCTGAGGACAGCCTGGTTTACATAGGCCATTCTGGGATACATTTTCTTTCGTGTCGCAAGGTGGGGAAAGTAAGGCTGTATGGAAATGTTCTACCCTGGAATTTGGAAACATTGTAGTTTTGAGTAATGAATATTTATACCCTCTTATAAATAAACCTTGGGACATATGGGATGTCACAGGGAGGCTAAGCTTTCTGTAATTTGAATTTAATGCATGTGTTAAATTCCTAAAGTTACCAGTTGTACCAGCAAGACAAAAACCCCAATGCTAATACAGCTGCTTACTTCTCCCTTCTCCTTTACACAGACTTGTGGTGTTTTGATCTCAGCAGCTTTCAGTACAACCAAAAGAAAAGGACCTTGTGATTGTTACTGAGGAAATGTGGCAAATGTTATGAAATCTTGTGCTGATGAGTATTTCCCAGAGGTGGCTAGATGGCATCAGCGTTCATAGCCATTTTGTGCAAAATTTTATCATCCATAATGATAAAAGTTCATCAACCCACAAATTAAACACTTATTCTACCAGGGACTTTGAATAGTTATTAGTGATGCAAGGGTGCTCTGAGGCATTAAGACAGTGGCAGAAGTGACTCCAAAGCTAAATCATTATGCCAAAAGCAGATACTGATTTGTATCACCAAACATTGCTGAGAGTCTATGTGTAAAGTCTTAGTGCCTGGTGAGCATGTATCTGTCATGCCTTCACAATGCTTATTCAGGATGATGTGTGGGGGCTAAAAGATTAGAACAGTCAGAGCGTTATGTTCTACAGAGGCAAGGGGCAGAAAAGAGCAGGCTCACGTGGCAGTCTTTCCCGAGAGAGCCCTTGTGCAGCCAGAGATAATCACTACACATTTGTCACGGGAACTGTCACAGAAAGCCTGGAATGTTTTCAAGGACCTTAGCAGGAAACAGAATGGGGACCACCAGCATGTTAGCCAGGAAGTTTGCAAGGAGTGCCTTTCCCTAGATCACAGTAAAATGAGGATTTGTTGCTTTTTATCTTCTTCCTGTGAACTATCATTCATGGAAAATTTGGATCTCATAAAGGTGTTCAGACAAGGTTGTATTCCTTTATTCTCTCCATCCATCAGTAGTCTCTCACAGTTGTCCAACAACAGCATGTTCCTGGGTCCATTATTTATGTGGAACTGTGATAGAACTGTATCCATACAGTTTACTAAGTAGAACTGTTCTTTTTATTGTTTGTAGTTATGATAAGAAGTATAATTCATCTTGGACATGATTTTGATAGTCATTGGTCACTGAATGTCTGCTGTGTAATCTTTGATGTTAGGGGTCTAGTGAGGAGGGTGCTGGTGGGAAAGGCATGAAGGCACCATCCAGGCCCTTACAAGATCCATGCAAGCTCAAACCAGACAGGAACCCACCATAGAAGGGGGGAAATGGGCAAGAAGCCCCAACCTTAGCTGGGGAACTATTGGCAACTGATGAGTACTGAGAGAGGGAGAGATGGTTTTCTTTAAGGGAGTGATGCTAGATAGGTTAGCCAGGTCCAGTGGATGGGCTCACACCTAGGAACATTTGAAGACACAGTCTTGGCTAGATAGGTCTTTACATGTATGACAGAACGCATGAAGTCTGGTGGGGGGGTACAGATAGGGGAGGGGGTCTAAATACAATCAAGGTATATGAACTTTGCAGAAATTCAATTTAAAAATTTTAAATAAAAATAATAAATAATAAAAGAAAGTGAGAAACAGTTGTTCTGAGTAAAGAGCATAAAAAAGCAGATGAGTCAGTTCAGTCATCTCAGGCTCATTTCTGGGGACCTGGGTGGCCCAGGCTAGCCTATCTGTTGTCTGTCGCCATGCTTCGTCTTTGATGGTGTGGCTGGTGGCATTTTGGAGAGAGTGCAAACTTTAATCACAGGGCATTTTTCATATTCCTGATCAAGAATCAAATGTAGTTCTGAATTAAAAAAAAATTTATTGATTTTTTTGTGACTTTCATACAATACACTTGATCATATTTAGATCCACTCCCTTATCTCCCCCTCCCTCAGTTTTCATGAATTCTCTCATGTATGTTAAAGCCCATGAGCCAAGTTGATGTCCCCAAATGTCCCTAGGTGGGTGTCTGTCCTGTGGAACCTGGTCAACCTCCCTCAAAACCAACTCTCCATCTCCCAGTAGCCATTGGTTGACAATAGTTTTGCAGACAAGGTTGAGACTTCTTATCCATTTCCCAACTTCTATGCTGGGATTTTGTCTAGTTTGAGCTGGCATTGGTCTTGTGGATGCTGTCACCCTTGCTGTGAGTTCATATGAGTAACTTCCCAGCCATCTGGAAAACTCTGTTTCTTTGTAGTCTTCCACTACCCCCAGCTCTTACAGTCTTTCTGCCGCCTGTTCCACAATAGTCCCTGAGCTCTGAGTGACAGAGGTTTGACATAGGAGTCCCATCTAGGGACACTCACTGTGCAGTCTCTTATTCTCTGTATTTTGGCCAGTTGTGGCTTTCTGGGTTAATGACCATCTGCTGCATGAGGAAGCTTCACTGGTGAGAGCTGAGAGATGCATTAATATTCTTCCTGCTCCCTGTTCCACTGTGTTCTCTGAGCCTTAGTTTTAGAGGTTGCATAGATGTGTGTCACTCAGAGCTGGACCTCTCACAGACACTTATTCTCTGTATTTGGCCAGTTCTGAAAATTTTAAGGGCTGGGAAGAACCCCCTTGTGAGAAGGCTGGTGTAGAGAGGCTTCTGGAATAGAATGGAGCCTTCTGCTACTGAAGCAGCCAGGGTGGCAGCCTGAGCTGTGGGTCACTTAGCAGTCTTTTTTCTCAGAGTATCACCCTGCCTCTAAAACCTGGTTCCTCGCAGGCCCTGTGACCTCCTCTTGTCAGGCACTATGTTCTTTAAGTGTGTGTGCAGTCAATTGTTTGGTTTGGAGTCTGGTTTGGAAGTTTTTAGATATATTTTTATTGAATTTTTTGTGTATTTCATACAGAACAGCTCAAACAATCTTAATCATCTTTGTACCCCTGTCCCCACTGGCACCCTTCCACTACCACCCCCACACACATACACACACACTACAGCCTAAAACAAGGTTTTTATATTTTTTAAAATTATCATACAAAGTAAAGGTTGACACCATTGTAGTATTTTTACACAAGCTTTGTTCTTGTTTGGCCCTTTTCTGCCACTCCTCTCTCCTAATTTCGTCCCCTCCCACACTGCTAGTTCTTTCCTCCCCTATACTCCCTTTCTGATTTTCTGTCACTTGTATTATCATTATACCTCCCCCACCGAGCACGCACATTTTAAAAAAATCTCACAGATGTTAATTTGTGTGTGTGTGTGTGTGTGTGTGTGTGTGTGTGTAGGTCCTGAAACAAGTAAAGGGGCCATGAGAGGTGAAACATATTCTTTAGTTGCTGCATAGTTTGGAAGCCCTGTCTCATAGCTTCCCTATAAGAAGGTGTCTCTCCAAGGATGTGTAAGTTTTGTGTGATAAGAGAGACACTTTGGTCTCTTTTACATCTATCTAGTGACACACTTGATTCTCACTTCTCAGTGCCTCCAAATAAACCAGTCCTAAGGCTCACCTGGATCTACCCCACTCCTGCCCACCCACCCCACACATTTTCTGTTGTGTTCTAGGGATCATTCTAAACTGTCAACATCTGCTTTGAGAACTTGGGCCCACAATGAGATGCACCACAAACTGGGGCAGGAGAATTACATTTTGAGAAAGCTGTATGTTTTAAGTCAAAGCACAGATACAGGCTGTTATAGATAGGGAAGACCACATGGAAGGGTGGACTGACCTGAACCTCCTGCAGAAATATACCACATGCATCAAGAGAAAGTACATAGACGTCCAAACAGGTGGTCAGGAGGCAAGGAAGCACCTAACAGACAGGGTGTATGGGATAATCCAATTAATTTTAGGTTTATGTCTACATATTAGGCATTTATATATCTGCTTAAAATAAGAGACTTGCCAGGCATGGTAGCTCACACCTTTAATCCCAGCACTCAGGAGGCAGAGGCAGGCAGATCTCTGAGTGATGGAGGCCAGCCTGGTCTACATATCGAGTTCCAGACATATCAAGCTGGGGCTACAGGGAGACCCTGTCTCAAAAAAGACAGATAAATAGATAAATAAATAAATAAATAAATAAATAAATAAATAAATAAATAAACTTACCTTAATTTTTATTATTGTATTTATCTATTCATTGTGTGGATGTGTATATACATGTCAGGCACATGCATGCCTTGGTGCACATGTGGCAGTCAGAGGACAACTTCAGGGAGTCGGTTCTCTTTTTCCACCATGTGGAACCTAGAGATCAAACTCAAGTTGTCAGGCTTGGCTGAAAATCCCTTTGCCCACTTGCAGGCCCCAAATAAGAGATTTTTAAAGGTATTGCAACTTTTGAAGATGAGATTATTGGCTGCTTTCAGGAAGAAGTTGTAGTCTGTTATTTCAATGGATTTTCTAGTTGAAGAAAATCCCTTCCATCATATATTCTAGCAGTGAATACTTTTCCAAGTCAAGTCATCTGATACCTTGGCAGCATTTCACTTAATAGCTTAGGCTTGGTAAAGATATATTGGTTTCTGCATCATTACAAAGAAAAGAAGAAGAACAAAGTACCACATACCTTATTGGTGTTTTCCTCTACTACGTTCATATGTGTAATACACATATAGAAAGAATATCTTGAAATACAAGCCTAAATTAATGCTTTCTAAGTTTTGGGTTTAAAGAAGACTCTATGTGTTTGCAAAACTTAAGAAAAGGAGATGAAATTTGATGATTTTGCTCAAAAATTTTTGAATCACTATGACAATTTTTTATGCATTTTATGTTGTCCTTTAAAAGTGGTTAGGAAACATTTGAACTAGAAAGAACTTTCAGTATTACTGAGGCCATTGCAAAGCACTTCAGTGTGGTCCTTAGACCAGCAGCTCAGTGGCTCAGCATTATCTGGATGCTGATTAGAAATGCCTGTCACAGGCTGCATTTGTTACTTTTCTGCTGCTGTGATAGAATACCCTGATCAAAAGCAACTTAAGGAAGAATTTATTTTGACTCCAGAAGGGATATATAGTCCCTCATGCCTGGGAAGGCACAATAGCAGGAGTGAGAGACCTGCCTGGCAACTCAGGAAGCAAAGAGATCACATTTCAACCACATACAGGAAGCAGAAAGGGAGAGCAGGAAGTGGGACCAGGCTTTGATACTTCATAGCCTGCCCCAGTGACATAATTGCTCCATCAAGGTTCCACCTCCTAAAGGTTCTGTGACTTTCTCACTAACCAGGGACCAAGTATTCAAATATATGAGCCTGTTGGGGATATTTCTCATTCAAACCACAGCATAGGCCCTTCCCTGGCTTTCTGAATGAGGGTCTATAGATAACTTTGGTGTACATTTTACACTTGAGACTCACTGATCTAGGCTCATGGCCTTCAAATTTCCTTTAATTATTTATCATTTGCAAGTTCAGCTAATGAAAGTGTTTGGTGAATCTAATAGGTTGGTGTTTGGGATCTGCCTGACATTCTCTTGGATATTCGTGGGTGGAACCTTTTCAACCCCTGTGGCTCAGGAGAACTTTGTGTACCAATCCATAATCTTAGATACAGTCCATGATAGAAAGACAGCTGAGCCCTGAGCAGGAATGGGATTTGCTTCAGTTTACTTAGACTATACAGACCAACCAGAGCTTTTATAGATCAGGCAAATTAATATATGGCCATTAACTCTGTAGAAATGGTCGCCTATGGTTTTACTTAAGTGTTACGGTCTAGCTCTGAAAGTTTAGGAACACATAAAGTGAGATATTCTACTATTCTTAACTTTCTAAAATGTCCAGACTCCTCATTTGCAAATCTATTATGTTAGCCAAAAAATGGCACAGACTGTCTCTCCAAGTGATTGAAATTTTTTAGTTTGTATTTTTATTCGTAATGCACTAAAATTGGTTACAGAAGCATGCCAAGCACCTTGCTCAGCTCAGATGTGGTCTGGAGTTCTTATTTTATGGGGGGAATGTATTATATGCTGGGAATGCTTATTAAGTCTGGCATGTGATTCCAGGTCACAAATTAAGATGAAGAAAGAGCTCGTTTCTGCTTCATGGTAATGTGGCATACAAAAGTGCTACATGTGGCTGTAGCGTAATGGTGCCTAGACAGTTATATAGAAATTAGCTGTTTGACATCTGTTTTGAACCCCTAGCATGTGCAAGAATTATATTTTCTCAAGGTATTACAGCTGAGGGCATAATAAATCCTTGATGAGAATTTCATGCTCCTAAAACACTGGAATATGACTTGTTTTATATGCCTCTTACTTTTCCTCATTGGAAAATAGCAGCTGTTGGATATTCCTGGAGTATACTGTAGCGTACTGTAAGCTATTACAACTGTGGCCTGCCTGGCTGACTTCAGATCCAAATTCCAGAGAGGCACACTGAATATATTTGTTGACTTTCATCCATCTCCTGTTTGTTGTCTTATCACTGAATCCTCTATTTTAGCCAGCTTTGTGTTACTGTAATAACATACCTAAGCTAATCAAGTTATAAGGAAGGAAGGGATATTTTGGCTCACAGTTTTGGAAGTCTCAGTCCATTATTGATTAGCCCTGTTGTTTGGGGCCCATGTGAGGCATAACACCATGACAGGGAGAACATGTCAGACCAAAGACATTCACCTCAAGGCTAGGAAATGACAAAGAGAAAGAGGAGGAGAGTGGTACTACCACATCTTGAAGGTGTGTCCCCAATGATTAAAAGACCTCCCACTAGGGATCATCTTTTAAAGGCTCCACTATCTCCCAGAAGCTCCAAGGTAGTAGCTAAACTTTTAACATGTAGATCTTTGTGGAACACCTTAAGATACAAACTAATACATCCTAACAGAAAATCAACAATTTTTAGCTGAAACAACACCCTTGCTCTGTTTAACTCCCTCCGAATTCCATGTCCACAATTCTTCTAGCCCCTACTAGAAGTGTGACATGAGCAACCTTCTTCCCCATGAACTTTCTTTCTCTCTACACTGTCAAGTAATCAAGCTTGGTGATGATGACATATAGGCATAGGGAGTTGCAGCCATGGGCCTGCCCAGTGCTGTTCAAGCTTGCCTCCTGTTCTCTTGTGTGAGCTTTATAGATGCAGAAAAGCTGAAATTTAAATGATGGACTTATCAGGTGAAGTCCTGCCCCACAGTGTGAATGACCATATAGTGAGTGACTGATATCATAAATGAGAGGAGAGTGATTTATGCTGAGGTTCCCAGTCTTGGGATTCAGTATTCTTACTGTTTGAGTAATTCTTTTGTAAAACTCGTGAGTCAAAGGAAAAACAGAACCATGTCTCTAATTCTTAAGTCAGTGTGATAAAATATTCCAAGAAGTATTTATAACCTAATAATGTAGCAATAATGCATATACATTTAATGACAACTTTATTTTCTCCATTCTTAAATAATCCTGACCATTTTCCTATGGTGGTGGTGGGCCATGGAGCATTGCTCAGCATCTCAGACCTTAGTGTTTTGCTTCCTGTTCTGCACCAACTTCCAAAGGCATTGCTTTCAATCATCTTGAGGCTAAGAACTCAGCTGCTGTAAGATCCATTCTAAAAAGACACATCGCATGACGTGATGTTAAGTCTTTGAGCCACTTTTAGTGGAGCGCTTTTGCAACATTACCTCAGAGATGTGGCTGCTTTTCCTCCGGGTATTTCCAGGGTACCCGCCCACACTTACCTACAATTTGGGAACCCATAGTCAGATTGCATGCAGTTCTCTCATGCCTGATTTTTTCCATTTTCAACAGCTGAGGTTTTGCTGTGCTATGCACTAGGAGATGGTGTTTGCCTCACATTGGCTACTGAATGCAGTGGTTGCTGTGTATACCCATCATGACTTTCTGATAAGGCAGGTGGTTCTAGCTTCCCTCGTGGACTGGTAAGATCACTCTCCTGCTCACCTGGTTACTGTGGGTGCAGGAGAAGGTCATACTTCGATACACACACAGGTTGTTTTCGCCAAAATATATTTGAGTTCAGAAATAGAGGAAGAAATCACCTTTGTGAAGAGGATTAGAACTGTGGGCTGTCCCTTTTCTTGGCTCCAAGTGGCAGTACAGAAACTTTAAGAGACTAGATACAGCTTAATATCCCTATCTGTTAAAACAGCACTTGGGAGGCAGAGGCAAGTGAATCTCTTTGAATTCCAGGCCAGCCTAGTCTACATAGTGAGTTCCAGGCCAGCTGAGGCTACAGGGAGACCCTGGCTCAAAAAGACAAAACAAACAAACAAACAAAAAAACCTGCTAATGTTTGCCAGAGGCTTGGTGATCCTCAGTAGTAGCCTTCTAGGAACCTCAGTTTAGGCTGTAGGCACGCTAGTCTAGGGCTCAGTGTTCTGCTTGCTACTGTACTTGGAGGCCTCTATTAGTTTCTGTAGTGTGTGTGTGTGTCTGTGTGTCTGTGTCTCTGTGTGTGTGTGTCTGTGTGTGTGTCTCTGTGTGTGTGTCTGTGTGTCTGTGTGTGTCTGTGTGTGTGTCTGTGTGTGTCTGTGTGTGTGTGTGTCTGTGTGTGTCTATGTGTCTGTGTGTGTCTGTGTGTGTGTGTCTGTGTGTCTGTGTGTGTCTGTGTGTGTCTGTGTGTGTCTGTGTGTGTGTTGCATGCATGTGTGGGGGTGTATACAGAATATGTGCATATCATATGCATATGTGTGTGCAGTACATGTATGGAGGCCAGAGGTGGACATTCAGTGTCTTCCTCTTTTGCTCCCCGTCTTATGTTTTGGCAGAGTGTCTCACTGAACCTAGTTCTCCTGACCTCCATCTGCCCTGACTGCTCTGCAGACACATATTCAGCTCTAGGTAGAGATGGCATCTTTCTTCTTTCCTCTTAGCTGGTCTCTCTCTTCCCTTTCTCATGGTCTGCCAACTTTCTTCCTTTATATAAATTTTCTAGAAATTTCTTTTGCCACCTCCACACTATACAAGATGTATAGCACAGCACCACACAGCAGGGGTCCCTACCAATGTTTTGATTTATTGGGAAGACATTTTCAAAGATCCCAGTAACTAGCTTAACTGTGTTTGTTATTGGGTAGTGCCTGTGAGCCCTGGAGGGTTTGCTTGGTGTGAGGCTACACTCAGCAGGGAGATGGCAGACAGGCTGCATTTTAGGCTGGTTTGGAACTGTGTATTTCATCTGTGAAGTTGGCAAACACTTGAAAGCCACAAGCTTCTGTTTTCTGAAAGCTTCTTTGCACATGAGCATAAAATATATGTGCTGGATTTGGAGACTGTCCAGTAACTGCCTTCAGATGGAGCCCTCTGTGCCTGCAACTGTTTCCTGGGGAAGGGTGGCTGCTGTGC
>NW_008360316.1:2801890-2815410 GCF_000622305.1 Nannospalax galili | reverse complement strand
TCTCTCTCTCTCCCTCCCTCCCTCCCTCCCTCCCTCCCTCTCTCTCTCCTCACAGAGTGTCCCCTCTGCAGAAGTCTGAGATTGTGGACGTTGTGAAGAAGCGAGTGAAAGCCATCACCCTGGCCATTGGAGACGGTGCCAACGATGTAGGGATGATCCAGACAGCCCACGTAGGGGTGGGGATCAGCGGGAATGAAGGCATGCAGGCCACCAACAACTCGGATTATGCCATCGCACAGGTTAGCCGTGTGGTTTCCAGTTGTCCCTCCCTGTTGATAGCTGAGCATGAGAAACCAGAACTCAGCCCCAAGAACTCTCTCTGCCCTGGGAGGTCACCATCTAGATGAACTGCTAGTGTGTGCAGATCTTACTGTTGTCTTGATCTTGAACTGTTTGAGACTCCTTCCTCTGGGTTGGGTTTCCCTGGGCCTCCAGTGGGCCCCACTGCTTTGTCATCTCAGCCACATGCTTTCCTGCCAGACATGTCCCTGGGCCTCCTAAAAATCACCTCTCATCCTCCATTCCTGCTTCTGCTGCGGGGCTTTCTGGTGTGTGTCACTTGCCGAAGAACAGCAGTGCTCAGAACACCGTTCTCTGCCATCCTATCAGTCTTGGCATCGCCCTTCTCCCAGAAGGTACTCACATGCACTGGGCAGGTATTTAAGGTCAGGGAGAAGCAGTGATTTATGGATGTCCCCTCTTGGTAGTTATGGCTGGGTACAACCCCAGACCCTTGCTGTGGGATGAATTGGGGGAGCATGGGCGAGGTGACCACATGGCCAGGAACAATCAGCTTCCTGCAGTCAGGACAAGTTAAGTCCATTCCTCTCTGAACTGAGTGTTGTCCACATAGGTTTGATGTGCTTTGTGATTATCTAACATGAGGCCTAAAGATCCAAGAAGTGATCAACCCTTCAAGATAGCCACTAGATGAAGGGGCAAACCCAACCTCATGACTCCCAGGGGCATATCTGGACTCTCTGGCCTACTAGATCATAGTGGTCTCTGCAGTCACAGGCAAATGCCTGCCTTGCTGTAGTACCAGCTCCGTCCTGCATCCTTAAGTAGTACGCTTTTGATCATGTTACCCTAACTGCTTTATTACAAGGGGCAGTGGCTTTGTCTCCCCTTTAAGCTGAAATTAGGAGCTGCAGAGATAACCCAGCAAACTTCCTGCAGGGCTGTGGTCTGCTCCTCTGCAGCTCAGGACTCCCCAGCCCTGAAGGACGCTGTGTCCATCACTTCTCATGTTTCTCCGTAGCTTGAGGTTCTGCCAGTACAGCAAGGAATGGCCAAAGCCACACAGCTCTGAAGAGTGCCTGCTAATATTATTCCTTTGTTGACTTCAGATCCTTGAGCTGACTCCTAAAGGAGACAGAAGCAGGAGTTCTGATTTTACAGGTGGGAAACATGAAGGTCTTACACATCCAATGACTGACCTCAGGTCTGAGTATATGTCCAAGATCAGAGGACAGCAGACCTGTGTGAACTTGGGGGCCACCTCGCACACCTGCTCAGTTACTTTCCTGAGTCAACTGTGCAGAGGCCTGGGGGACCTAGGCTTCCTGTCCACTGTCAACAACTGGGGATGTTATACACCCCAGCATTATTAAATACTTGAGTTATAACATCATGTGACTGGAAGGGCTCTTAAGAGGTTTCCTAGGAGTTCCAGGCAAATATTTGTCTGCTTCTTTTCTTTAAAATGTCTAGAGAAGGGAGACTCCTTATTGAAACTGCATCCCAATAGGCTGTAGACTCCAATTGCTTTTCTCAGAAGGAGGCATCAAAGAGGCGTGTGGGGGAGCAGAGCTTTCTAAGTCCATTCGGGGCATTTCTTTTACCTCCAGAGTAGTAGTCGGCTCTGCCAAAGTAAGAAAAAGCAGCTATGTGTGTCTAGGTCATGGGTTTTCCTGTTCGTGGTCCTGCCCATGATTGGCGTGGGGGTGCTGATATTTCAGGGCTGAGTTAGTGCTGAGCACGGGACACTAAGCTGCTCTTTCCTTAATGAGTACACCAGAAATGTCACAGTTAAATGACTTCCTCTCCCCCTCATTATAACCATGCCCGACTGAAGTAAATACTGTGTGCTTTTTATCTGTTCACTGTGGTGTGGGTGAATACATTTTTTAATTTCATCTTTGGGGAAGCACCCCATAAGGTGAAGGAAAGACAGATACTAGAAAAGTTCTGCAGTGAGGAGAGCTCTGGTCCTATTCATTGCTGCCTGCCTCATGCTTTACACTACGGCAGTCCCTGGACAGATGACTGGCCACTGTTTGCCACCTGACCTGGGCAGGTGGACTGCGTGGTGCCAATGCAAGTCCACAGCCCTTAGCTCCCCGTTCACCAGAAAACATTCCACCTGCCCCCTATTATCTTCTGTCCCCTGCGTAGCCTTGGGACAGCATTGATTTAAGATATTTCCCATTTTTTCCTGAGAGCAAATCACTGTAACACTCAGGAGGCTTCAGGAAGACTCTAGCAGATGTTCTTTTGCCTGTTGAAACTTAACACCAAGGGCCAGGTCAAGTGTGGGCTTCCTTTGTACTTGTTTAGATGGCTGTTTCATGAGTCCCCCTCCCCTTTGGTATACTTAATGAACTTTGATGGGCAGTCTTATTTTTCCCTGTGCACCCACTTCTGCCATTTTGAAGTCGCCCCCTCAATCTGGAAGTACAAGGTGTCTTCTTGCCCCCTTGGGTGTCTGGCAAAACTCACTTGAAATGGGACTTTCCTAGGATATAATTCTCTTCTCTGGTGCTAATGGAAATTATAATATAGTTTCCGCTCAAAAGGAAAAGTTTTTTTTTTTTTTGTCAGAATCTTTCTTTTCTGTAGTGAGTTAAATCAAATTTCCAGAGTCATCTAAAATTAGCAATTGAGTTTACAAGAGCAAAAGAACTTTTTTTAAGTTTCTGGGATGTTCGCAGTACAACCCAATTATCACTCCCAGAATCTAAGAGCGTTAAAGTGGATTTCCTCTGGGACAGGAACAGGGACCGACTAACACTGTGACTTAGCATGGAGGAGCTAATTGTGTGCACGTATGCATGTGTGTGCACCTGTGGATGTCAGAGGTCAACATTAGATATCATTTTCATTCAGTCTGTCTTATTTTTTGAGGCAGGGTCTTTCACAGAACCTGGAGCTTATCCATGTGGCTAGACCACTTGACTGGCCTGCAAGCCCGAGGGACTCTCCTGTCTCCATCTTTCAGCACTGAGATTTACAGGCACACACCACCATGCCTGGCTTTTTACATGGATGCTGTGAGTCAAACTCAGGTCTTTGTGCTTATAGGGCAAGCACTTTTACCAACTGAAGCATCTTCCTAACCCCTGAGCTCAATGTTTTCATTCAAAGTCAACTATATTAATCTGTTTTCCATTTTTATAACAAAACACCAGAGGTTGCATATAGCTCATGGTTTTGGAGGTCCAGGAGCATGGTACCAGCATCTTTGAGCTCTGGTTGATACCTTCTAGCTGCATCAGAGCATAGTGTCACCATGGGAGTTCATGTGAGGGGGTGGTCACATTGCAAAAAAGGAAGGTAAACAGAGAGGGGAGGGACCAGGCTTGTTCTTTTTTACCAGCCCCCTTCTCAGGAACTACCTGGAGCCCCATGGGAACAAATTTTTTCTGAGAGTAGCAATTGTAATGGTTCTGCTTCTTAAAGGTCCCGCTACCTCTTACAGCACCACACTGAGGACCAAACTTCCAACAAGAACCCTTGGGGAACAGACCACATCCAAACCATTGCAGCCTCCCCAAAGGAAAACTCAAGTATAAGTTTAAGCAAGATTTCCCCTATGTTCATTCTTCCTAGATTATGATATGAAATGAAAAAAAAAAGACGTTGTTTTCCTCCCTTCAAATCAAGGGTCACACATTTTAAAACCTTCTGGAAATAGGAAACAGAAAGCAAAGCTGCTCTCAAGGGAAGCAAAGGAGATTTTAATTTAAGTGGCAGCCAAAAACCTCCTGCCCCAGCAGGGCCCAAGGTCATTGGAACATTTGTGGCTCAGTCTCAGCCTGCAAAAGCCCTTATATCACTCGCACACAGAGCCAGTTAGTTGCCCCTGAATGCACAGCAATAGATAAAGAAGGACTGCATCATGGGGGTAGAAGTGGAAGCAGCGTGTGTCTCTCTGTATCTGTGTGCTTGTGAATCTGTCCACGTGCCTCTATGGGGGTTGAGGGAAGTATAATTGTTTTTAATTTGCAAACTGTCAGTGGGAATGGTGTGCGTGCTCATGTGCATACATAGTTTTTATTTTATTTATTATTTTTATTTTATGTGTATGCGCATATTGCCTGCATTTATGCAAGTGCATGCATGTTGTGCAATGCCCATGGAAGTCAGAAGAGGGTCAGATCCCCTGGAACTGGAGTTTCGGATGATTGTTAGCGGCCATGTGGGTGCTGGGAATCTAACCCAGATCGTCTGCAAGAGCAGCCAGTGCTCTTCACCACTGGACCATCTCTCCAGCCCCATGTCACATCTTTTATTTTTTTTTTAACAAAGCCTCTGTTTATGAGTGTCCCCTGCACATTACTCCTAAGGTCATCATAAAATCGGTGGTGGATTTTGTAGAGGTGTCCCATTCTGATGTCCTTTTCTTCCAGTTCAGATAGTCACTTTCTATTCATAATTAAGACCCTGAAAGGGACTAGCTTATAGAGTCCCAGGCTAGTCAAGGTGAATATGTTTGGGGAAAATAACAGGTCAACTTGAGAGAGTGTCCTTGTTTCCAGCTGCCCTGAAAGCACCATCCTTAGGGAGCATTTTTCTTGAGTGAGCTGAGGATCTAGTTTCCTCTCCCTTCCCTGACTGTTTTCTGGTAATAAGTACACTCTGGTTTTAGTCTTCAATGGCAGGCTGCTCTGAATCTTGTCACTGCCCTTTTCAGTTTTCCTACTTGGAGAAGCTGCTGTTGGTTCACGGAGCCTGGAGCTACAACCGGGTGACCAAGTGCATCCTCTACTGTTTCTACAAGAACGTGGTCCTCTACATCATTGAGGTAAGGAAAGCACTCCCTCCCTTGAAGAGATAGGCTTTTGGGAGAGATATCTTTAAATATTAAATCCATCTCAAGGAAGGTTTTTGTTAATGTAAAATTAAACATTCAGCTAGGACTTACTAAAATCTGGGTTGTGTATAGGCCTTCTTTGAAAGTTGGCTGCACCATGGGACTAGTAATGAGTACCCAAGGCCAGGTGCAACTCTCTTCCCTGCCTATCCGTGCCTTCCTCCTGAGCTTCACCTCAACCCCTCACTCCCATCCTGTGCCCTTCTTCTTTGCCTTTGTTTACCTGGTAACACAGACCATCCCTGTTGCTCACTGCCTCCTCTTGCTGGGTAGCCTGGGACCAGTGTGGTCAGGGCCAGGCAACAGAAGCATCCATCTTTCTTGATGGTGCTGAGACATTTCTTGGTAATCCATCCCATGGTTTTCTTGTCTTGCATGAGCAGGGCCTGATTTCCTGCTGCATTGCTCATGGAAGCTGCTGTTTCCTGAACAGTCCCTCACTGCCCCTGGGATATTTGGATGCTAGGGTTCATGAGACAGAGGTGTGGGAGTGAGCAGGGCAACTGTGAGGAAGCATTTGCCCTACAGTTTTCCAAGATGCTAACTCATATACGAGTGAAACATATGTGCTTGCTAGAGGGCTGCGCCCCAGAAGTGGCGAGGGCCCTTAGGTTTGCTGTTAGTGCTAGTTGCTTCTGTTTCCTGAGAACAGCTCTGCAATAGTGTGACTTTGAGGTTGCCTTGGCACTGGATTGCCAAATGTATTTAGAAAAGAGGAGGTCTGAGGATGTTGCTCAGTGATAGAGCATTTGCTTAGCATGTGCAAAGCTCTGGGTTAGTTCCCCAATCATCATCATCATCATCATCATCATCATCGTCATCGTCATCGTCATAAGAGAGAGGGAAGTGGACTCCTAAGTTAAACTTGTCTACTGTCAGAAGAGACCATAAGAATGTTTAGGCTAGGCATACCTAAAACACATATCCATAATCCAAACACTTGAGATATGAAAGCAGGAGGATCAGGAGTTCATGGCTGGCCTCAGCTACTTAGTGAGTTTGAGACCAAATCAGGCTACTTGAGATCTTGTCTAAAAGGAGGAGGAAGAGAAGGAGGAGGAGGACGAAATGGAGGAGGAGGAAGAGGAGGATCTTTAGAGCAATAAAAAACAATGTTACTTGTGTTTTAATATCTCATATTAATATTTCATAATAGTATGGTATAATTTTTCTATTTTTTTAACTGTCGGTACAAATAATTTAACAGGTGGCTTGCAAATGTAACAGTGACTAGCTACTTCTTCCTTACCTTGTTAACCCTTTCCCAATGAATCCTTCAGGTCAAACACACAGGTTCATGTCACTCATCTGGTAACTAAACTAGAAAGGAGAAAAATTTCCCACATTGTACAAGTTGTTCACTGTAAAAGACTACCCAGCCAAAGGCACAAATGGAGCAGAAATATAGCTTGTGCTTTTCTGTCCTCCAAATCTGCCTAGAAATGGCCATGTATTTTGCTACTTTGCACAAAGGGCAGCTTCTTCGCCCCACCGCAGGCAGGACATGGCTAACTCTGCAGAGAAGATGGCACCTCCTGTGCACCCAAAGCTTGCTATGTGCTAGGACTACCCCAGATTCTTAAAAGAATCTTACAGGTCCTCAGAAGAGACCTGGCCAGTATCCACAAGCCTTGCCTGTTCTTAACTTGAGCATTGAGCCCTCTGTGTGAAAGGTCCTGTCTGCTTACAGTAAACAGTAAGCATTGTTTCTCCAGGAAGAAAATGTATAGCAGAACCTTGAGAGGTTTACAGGCTTTATTGCTATGTGTTTCAGGATAGAGAGGAGGTTCAAATCTATATTTTCAAAAACGACCCGTACTTTGTTTGCCTGTCTTGTTCTTCTGCCCCTGGGAAGAACATGTCCATAATGGTAGAGTGAGTTTTGTAGTCACTATCTTCCTGCTCTCATTTTACAATTCCCCTTTGGCATTTAGAGATGTCTGCCTCCCTCTTCTTAGCCTTTTATTCCCCACACATGATAGGAGTCACTCCTTAGTGTCACTTGGGGTCATAGATAACGGGAGGGAAACTGGGATCCTGATTCCTATGCATATCCCAAGTTTCCCAGTACTCTGTGTTCCTGTAGCTGTTGGTTTTGTACAGCTTCTTAATCTGTTTTCTCTCACCATCAGCAGATTACTGATAGTCTAGACTTCTTATCAAGACGCTCTGCATGGCGCTCCCAACCCTTCTGCTTCT
Organism: Nannospalax galili; assembly: GCF_000622305.1. NCBI lineage: Eukaryota > Metazoa > Chordata > Mammalia > Rodentia > Spalacidae > Nannospalax > Nannospalax galili. Next base: position 2,808,116 of record NW_008360316.1, on the reverse strand, counting down.
CAGAGCATCTGTCAGGCCCATCTTAGTCATTTACACCTACTATCTTGTTTTTTAACTTCAAGTGGGCTGTGGCTGAGTAGAGTACACATTTGGTCTGTCTGAAAAGTACTGCTTGGAATGAGGACCTAAAACAAAGGCCTCAAATGCAGCTTTTGGCTGTACCCAAGAAACAATTGCTAAATGATCCACTGTAAATGGCCTTTCCAAACGTTCTTTAGAAAGGTAAAAAATATAAAAAGTCTCCACAATCTGTGTCTACTTTTCTGTTTAGTGTTTCTGGGAGATTCTAATTTGGAAACCAAGAAAACAAAACCCTTGACTTGTTCACGGTCAAAGCGTCAACTCAGATAATGCTGATGCCAAATTCCTCCCTGGCACCAGCCTGCACTTTAGATGTAATTTTTCAAGTAGGAAGGTACTGCTTACATACTATTTCAGTGTGTTTTGAACTTCGCTTTCAAAGATTATTCCAAGTTGATTTACACATTTGCAAAAAAAAAATACTAATGATAGCCTAAATTAACTATTTAGTAAGACTAAACACGTTACTTATTTCCCTTAAATGGTTGTCTTGTACCTGAAGGAGAAACTTTCACAATAACAACATGCGTTCATTTCACTCTCGGTTATATTGAAGCAATATAACCAATCATTTAAAAAGATAGTCTCAAAGCAATGCATATACACTTTATGGCTTTAACTGGTATTTTGAGCCTGATCATTATATAACTGAAATTTTCAATGAAGATCATGACATAATGGAATCTTCTATTTGATATGCTAATCTAGAAAAATGGGTTTTTCTAGCCAAGGAGCATATACACTGTTCTTAGTGTTACATGGAAAGTAAGCTGAAGTTCCCACTTCTCACCCAATGCCTTGTATATTATCTGCCCTCACCTTTTCCTCTAAGTTACCCATAAGTGTTTTTGGAGAAATGTCCTCATACTGTGGAATGTGGACTGCAATACATGTTTCCCTTTGAAGCTTATTTGGAAACCATTCTCCATTCCTGTAGATAAACCCCAGGGCAGGCCGTCTTACTGTGTGACTCCCTACAGCCCATTTAGTCCTTCCTGCTTCATTGAGAATTTGTGTCTGTGCTGGTCAGTTTTTACTATCAACTTGACTCAACCTACAGTCACCTGTAAAGAGTTTTGATGAGGACTGTGGGCATGTCTGTAGGGGATTGTCTTGTCATTGATATAGAAGATTGTAGACAGCACCATTTCCTGGGCTGGGCCCTGTGCTGTGTAAGAGTGGATGATGCTAGCTGAATGTGAGGAGCAAGCAGGCAAGGATGTGTCATCTCTCTCTGCACTTTACTGGATGTGATGCTTTAAATTCCTGCCTTGACTTCCCTGCAGTTAAGAGACTATAACCTGGAATTGTAAACCTTCCCTCCCCTACGTTGCTTTTTTGTCAGGGCATTTGTCACAACAGAAATTAAACCAGAACAGCATCCTCCCCAATTGTACCACAGGAAACCTGGTGGAATTATGACTTTCCCTCCCTTTGGCCATTAATGTTTCAAAATGACATTGATCTAGTTAATCTGCCTCACCAGTGTGCCTTGAACAGAACACATACTTGATTTAAGGATCTTTATCTGGGCTGGAGAGATGGCTCAGTGGATAAGAGCTCTGACTGTTCTTGCAGAGGACCTGGGTTCGATTCCCAGCACCCATATGTTGGCTAACAGCTAACTGTAACTCCAGTTCCAGGAGATCTGATACCCTCTTCTGGCCTCCACAGGCATTGTGTGACTTGGGTGTACTTACATACATACAGATAATATACTCATACACATAAAATAAAAATAATAAAATTTTAAAAAGGATCTTTATTTGTACAATAGGTTCTTTGTTACTGACAGATCTTACTTAGTACTTGTTGAATACACCACATAAAATTTATTCAGGCCATAGTAACCATTAGACAAAATAACACACCCTGAGGTTTGATAGTGGCCAGACAACAGATAAAACTAAAAATGGTATGCATCATTTGCCTTCATCCTTTGATACCACCTTAATTTAGTACTTTTGTCTTCCCAATTACTGTACTTTCTCAGCCCTCCGTAACATAGCCAGGATGGGGTTTCTGAAACATATACCTGTCCAGTTCCAGTGGCTGGCTCAGTGTTTGGTAGAGAGTTCCTTAGCAGTACTAGCAGTGAGCCTGCCAATGCGCTGCTGCAGTCAAGCCCTGCACAGTTCCCTGGGGCTCCTGATGACCTGTCCTCTTGCCATGCCATCTGCATGGCCCCCTTTGGCCAAAGGCCCACTCCTCACCAGCTCTGCTCCCCAAGGCATCTGCTTCCTTTGTTTTTGACCAGTGCTGCTGAATTATAATTAACATTCAGAAAGATAAACCCTTTGGAGTATATTGTTGTATTAACTAAAACTGGATTTTTATTAGAAACAAATGCAGTTTTCCGTCTGCCTCTGACTCCCACAGGCGATGAGTGTCACAGAGAGCTTTGGAGAAGGATGGGGTGATGTCTGCACAGAGATGGGAATTCCCAGAGCTGTGCACTTTAAAATCACTAAAACGGTAGACTGCTAGACTTATTTTAGCACAACTGAAATAAATGCTAAAAGGAGAGAAAAGAAGGTTGACACGCCTTGCTGCCTTAGTCACCTTGAGAGAAATGCAGTAGAAGGGCAGATCCCACGAGACGGACCTAGACTTTCATTTTATATTACACCAGTTACATGCTGAGTTTTGTAGCAGCAGTGGATGGGCTGTGCTCAGCTGGTAAAATCCAGTTTGGGACTAGAAGACTGAGATGCAGATGGGCTTCCTAAAGCCAACAGGAGAGAGGGGTCCAGAATGGAAATGAAATAGCAAAAGCATAGAGCGAAGGCTCACTGGTGTATGTGATAGGAACAGCTGAGCTGTTCTGTTGCTTTAAGAAACTGAGATTCCTTTTCCCACTTTGGAACAGGCAAGTTATGTGGTTAAAGTGAAAATTTGTCCGTCGATATGTAGGGCCTCTAGAGGATAAGCAGAAAACTTAGATGTCATTTCATAATGTTAAACCTGGGTCGACCATGACCCTTATATAACTATCTTCCCATATAATTTGTGAACAGAAGAAGGGAGCATAGTTTTTTAAACCCCTTTGATTTTTATAAGGAGGATAGTTTGCCTTAAATGAAAAGTTGAGGGTGAAGAGGTCAGAGAAGGGTACATGGATGTTTTTGACATCCCTGTGGTATCTCCTCAAGAGGAGGCTGACTGTGAATTCTTTAAAGATCACTCAGTTGTTCAGAGTCTTCTAGATCAGGTACACCTTGAAGGACCAGCACCAGCAACATTTTAAGCATTTTCTAGGATGGGTTTTGCCCACGAACTTTCTGAACCCTTGGAAAATGTGTTTTGGGAACAGATTTTTTTTAAATTTAATGATCACGATATTTAAATAGATTAATAGGACCATTACTTGGATGTAACTTATGATGTAAGAGACCATGATAGAGGCATCAAGTAGACTTCGATGTCACATAAGAAAGATGACCACATTACCTTAGAGATGAGACCCAGCTCCTCATGATGCTAGTTGCTGCCCCCTAATAATAAAGAGTAACCATACAGTGAATATTTATGAGGTGGATTATGCAGGATTTGGAGTGTTTGCAATATTTTTGACAATGTGTGTAAGACATTTTAGTGTTTTCTTGTGGCTCATTAAACTGGTATGGGATAAATTCCAGGAATTGGGATGCATATTTATCAGCATGAAGTTCTGAAAATATTACTACTGAATGAAAGAAATTCTAAGACCATAGCAATTCAGACACTAAATGAAGCCATCACCAACAGAATTAAGCCAGTAGCTACTGAAAACCTGTCAATATCTGACAAGCCTCAAGCAAGCAAATAAACCGAAAAACTTCTTCATTATAATACTCCAGAGCATGACCAAATGCTTAGCAATGTTTTGGGCTCTGGGTCTTCGCATTTAAAAAGAAAATAATTTATGGTGGTTTTCTCAGGATATGAGCACTTTGAATTTTTTAACTTAAAAATATATATACATATTCCTTTTAGCTGTTTCATGGCTTTGTGAAGTCACTGGTGGAAGACTTTGGGGTAAATTTTGTTTTAAATGTTAGAATCCATGGAGAATAGATGTCTTAAACTACAATAAAAAATTCATCCAAGCCAGGTCTGTTGATGAAGACTTTGTAATTCCAGCTACTTGGGAGGCTGAAGCAGGAGGGTCACAAGTTCAAGGCCTATTAGGGCTACAGAGTGAGTTCAAGGCCACCTTAGGTGACTCAGTGAGACCTTGTTTCAAAATAATAAATGAAAAGACAACTGGAGATGGAACTTAGTAGTAGAATGCTCATTATCCTGTACAGGGCTCTAGGTTCGGCCCCCTCAGTAACATACACACACACACACATACACACTCCACCCAATATCACTTCCTCTTGAAAATAATGTATAGCTTAAAGATATCTCAAACACATGTTTCAGGGTTCCATAGGTTAAAGTGCTTATTGCATAAGAATAAATACCTGAGTTCAGAATCCTAGCACCCATGTAAAAGCTGCATGTGATAGTGCATGACTGTAACTCTAGTGCTGAGGAACAGGGAGAAAAACAGGTAGCTTTCTATGGTTCCTGTGGCTTGCTGACCCGACAGGCTAGTTGGAATGGTGAGCTGCAGGTTCAGTGAGAGACCTTGTCTAAAAAAATAACGTAGAGAGTGATAAAGACACCCAACATTGACCTCTGACCTCTACACATACAATATATAGGCATGTGCATCCACACATACATGTTCACATATATGAATTTAACACACACATCTGTGTTCCATTCTTTTTTAAAAATGTATTTTTATTTTATGTGTATGAATGTATTGCCTACATGTATGTAAGTGTACCCATGTTGTACAATGCCTGCGGAGGACAGAAGAGGATGGTGTTGGATCTCCTGGAACTGGAATTACAGATGGTTGTTAGCCACCATGTGGGTGCTGGGATTCAACCCAAGTCTTCTGCAAGAACAGCCAGTACTCTTAACCACTGAGCCATTTCTCCAGCTCCTGTGTTCCATTATTGACACTAGAAATGTTATTGTGGTAAAAGACAAAATTCTTTAGAGCTAAGCTTTTTTTTTTTTCTTTCATCTGTGCATCTGCCTTGGTAGAGGTGGCTTTGTTTTTCTTGATATGATTGAGATGAATGGGCATCTGTAAGATTAATGTGAATGTAGTAAGATGCCAGAGTGAACAAAGGTCAGTCTATCAGTGGGCCTTTCAGTAAGGTACGTGGCCCCGTCACCTGTGCAGACTATCCGTTTTCTATCAGAAGCTGTGTGGCCTCTGGTATTCTAAGACTAGCGGATCTAGGCAAGCTCTACCATGATTCCATCTAGCAGAGATGTGCAAGTGAGTGTGGCTTGTATCCCTGGTACCTGTGTGCACAGGGAGCCCTGTGTACACAGCCCTGATGCCAACCTTTCTCAAGAGAATCCCAGTTTATAAAGTCCATGTAAGTACTTGGGTGGTTTCTGTTTTGTGCTAGTAATTGTTGGGTAGTCATTAGAGTTTTCAAAGTGACAAAAGGAAATCATTTAAAAAGGCTTCTCTTTGGGCAACTGGAAAATTAACTTGAAATAGAAACATTCTGAATTCTCCTTTTCTTTCCTCATTCTCCAAGTCAAGTAGTCTGAGTTCAGAGTCCATGCTGTTGAAGTAGAGTGGGGATGCAGATAAGAGGCTGTGACACAGCGTGGTGACTGTTGGCTGGGCACAAGTCCTCTAAGAACTGATGCTTCATGGGGTAGCAATTTGGGTCCTGTGGGTCCCAGGATTGAATGAATTAATATGGGAGGATGAATAGGAGACACATTGAGCAGTGAAAGGGCAGGAAGAGACAGGCCAGCAAGTGTGCAGAGAGAGGCCGGCACCTGTCTTTCTCATTCAGAGTTGATTCCAGTTCTGCGATAAATGTCAAAGTTAGTGGAGGCCTGGGTAAGGAACCCAGAGGGGTTTTGTATTTCAGTTGGAAGATGGCTGTGCAACTAGTTAGCCATGTGCTAAGAATGTTCTCTCAGAGTCCATTTGGTTGCTGCTAGTGGATACAGCCATGGGTTTATTAGCACAAGGTGGAGAGGGGAAGGGGGCAGTAAGGAATCGGACACAAAGTCAGAAAGAGCTGTCTACTGGGATTCCCCAGCAAGAGTCACAGACACTCTGAACCTTATA
>NW_008360316.1:2799103-2801624 GCF_000622305.1 Nannospalax galili | reverse complement strand
CAGAGCAAGAGTACATCTCTTTCACAAGTGGGTGCAAGTTTCTAGGTTCACAGTTGAATTAATACAGATATACAATATTGAACTCAGTATAAACCCTGTGAGACATAAAATTGAATGAGTTTTTTAACCTTTAAAAAGATCTCCATTTCATTTTAAAATATACTGTTTCTTTTTTTCCTCTTTTTAACAAAAATATTTTATTTTTTTCTTTCAATTTTTTTAATTAGAAGAAGCATTTTATTACAATAGCATTAACATATTCAATAACAATTTTCTGAGCTAAGATGTATCTTTTTCAAAATTGGCTGTAAATTTTTAGGTTTACAGTTGAATTGTTACAGTTATATGATATTTTACTCAGTATAAACCCTATAAGACATAAAATTAAATGTGTTTTTAACCTTTTAAAGAGATCTCCATTTCATTAATAAAATACACAGTTTCATACAGAAAAATTCATTTTCAATGCAATTGACATTAAGATGTTTGCACATGCGTTTCTAATCTCTATATATCTGATTATTACTAGTCACACTCGGATCTACAGTCAGTTAATTTCTGAGCTCCTTTGCATCTGAGCCTGGATATAAAGTCATCAGGTAGATTTCAATGGTAATGATTTTCACATCTACAAATAATTAAGGAGCAAATTTTTATGCTTTAAAGAATTATTTTTTTAATTTTTTAAAAAAATTTAATAACTGCATGATTAGAAGAAGCATTTCATTATAGCTTTAACATATTCAGTAACACATTCCAGAGCAAGGATACATCTCTTTCAAACGTGGCTATAAAATTTTTAGATTCGCTGTTGAATTAATACAGTCATACAGTATTGAACACAGTATAAGCCCTGTAGGACATAAAATTGGGTGAGTTTTTAACCCTTAAAAAACATCTCCATTTTATTTAAAAATATACTGTTTCTTACAGAAAGACTTATTGTTTTTGCTACTAACACTGAGATGTTGGCACCTGCGTCTCTAATCTGTTTGTATCTGATTATTACTAGTCATAATCAGTTGCATTTGGATCCTTGGTGCCTGTGTATGTCTATAAAGTCATCAGGTAGATTTCAATGGTAATGTTTATCACCTCTACTAATTAATACAAATTAACATGACGTAAATTTTTATGCTTCCTCCTCAAATATAACACATTTTTTTAGTTTGTTGATTTTTTTTAGTGTGTGTATATAACACAGAACATCCCAAATGATCTTATACAACTATACACCCACTTCCCAGAAGGCACCCTCCCATACCTTCCCTCCCCACACTAGAGCCCTTACACTCTGTTACCCCTGCTTCTGTCTGCTGTGTTGTCAGCACCCCCAGCTGTTCCCCATTACTTGTCCATCTGGTGAATCTAGTCAGCCTATCTAGAAGTATTTGCTTTAGGAGGGTCAACTGTTCCTCATCTAGCAACAGCAATCGCTTGTCAGTATTCCTTTAGATAAGATTGGGGTCTGCTGTTCATTTTCCCAGTTCTATGCTGGGTTACTATCTGGGAGTCCCTTAGACTACCCAGGCCAACACCTCAAAAGGAGGTATCTCCTATCTGGCACTGTTGCTTGTTATGTAGCCTTTAGATATATATAGGGACTCTTAGAAAATTATATTGGCCCCTCAATCTTTGTTTATACATTCCATTTGGGTGTTTAAGGCCATACAGTTGGCCCAGATAAACCAGATTAATTTTACTCTTAAGGTCATTTGAGGATCTGTTGCTCAGGTCACATGGGCTTGGGAGGAGGCCCTGGCTCCTTTCTTTTACCAGCTCTGCCTATGTGAAGATAAGTCAAAGGCCCTGCTCCACCATGGCTGGCTTAGCTTAGAAGCATGGAGGAAATGATTCCTCTGTGTTGACCCTCCTCTTTGTAGACTGGTCACTGGTTCAAATCCATCTGGTGGGGTCTCCTCAGCATCCTTGATCAAGAGGACAGGTGACCCACCACAACTGCAGGACATTTTGGGAGATGCTCATAGTCCCCTGGAACTTAGTTGACCAAGGAGGGAAAGGAGGAAAAACTGTCCTTTATGTCCCTCTGACCAAATTATTATAGGCCTCAAAGTATATCTGTTAAACATCCAAGGTGGTTAGTTCTACCAGTCTGGTACTTTTAATTAGTGTATGCCATGCAGATAAATCTTGGGCAAAGACCAATTGTTCTCATATAAACCTTACCTAGACATATATTTCTTGATCTGCTATGTATAATTGGTCAGTAGGTTGTTGGACTAATATGGTTTCCTCTGGTTTTTAAAACTAGCTAGTCTTTATTTATCTCTCACATTGTCTAACACCTCCATCATGGTTTCTCCAATTAAGGTGCCCCCATTTTCCCCCTTTCTCCCTTAACAACACCCTTCTCCTATGGTCCTACCTCTCTTGACCTCCTTCTTTCACTTTATCCCCTAGGTTCCTTCTACACCCTTCCCTCCCCCCTCCCTTAAACTAACCCAATTTTTATCCATATCTCCCTTATTAAGGCCTGTTTCCTACTGTTCTTCTCTTTCAG
>NW_008360316.1:2796710-2798143 GCF_000622305.1 Nannospalax galili | reverse complement strand
TTCTCCCATTCTGTGGGTTTTCTCTTCACTTCCCTGGTTGCCTCATTTGATATACAGAACACTTTTAGTTTAATGAGATCCCATTTGTTGATGCTTGACCTTGTTTCTTGAGCAATTGATATCTGGTTCAGAAATCCTTTCCTGCACCTATATCTTTTAGGTTTTTGCCAATGTTTTCTTCTAACAGTTTCAAAGTTTCAAGCTTTACATTGAGGTCTTTGATCCATTTGGAGTAGACTTTTGTGCAGGGTGAAAGATAGGGGTTTAGTTTCATTTTTCTACAGGTGGAGATTCAGTTTTGCCGGCACCTTTTGCTGAACATACTGTATTTCTTCCACTGAATGTTCTTGGCCCCTTTGTCAAATATCAGGTGGCTGAAATTGCATGTACTCATATTTGGGTCTTCAATTTTGTTCCATTGATCTATGGGTCTATTTTTGTGCCAGTACCACGTTGTTTTTATGATTATAGCTCTGTAATACAGCTTAAAATCTGATATTCTAATCCCTTCAGCGTTGTGCTTAGTGCTCAGGGTTACTTTGGCTATCCAAGGTCTTTCGTGCTTCCATATGAATTTTAGGATTTTTTTTTCTAATTCTCTGAAAGATGTCATTGGGATTTTGATTGGCATAGCATTGAATCTATGAATGGCTTCTGGTAGGATGGCCATTTTCACAATATTAATTCTTCCTATCCATGAGCATGGGAGGGCCTCCCGTCTTCTGATGTCTTCCTCAATTTCTTTCTTTAAAGATTTAAAATGTTCATTGTAGAGCTCTTTAATGTCTGGTCAGGTTTATTCCAAGGTATTTTATTTTTTTTTTCCAGCTATTGTGAATGGGAGTGTTTCCATATGCTCTTTCTCTGATTGCTTGTTATTGGTATATAGAAAGGCTATAGACTTTTGTAGGTTAATTTTGTAACCTCCACTTTACTGAACATGTTAATAATTTCTAGGAGTTTTCTGGTAGATTTTTGGCATCTCTTAGATATAATATCATATCATCTTCAAAAAGGGATAATTTGATCTCTTCTTTTCCAATTATTACTCCTTTATTTCCTTCTCTTGTCTTATTGCTCTTACAAGAGTTTCAAGCACTATGTTAAAGAGAAGTGGAGATAGTGGACAGCCTTGTCTGGTTCCTGATTTCAATGGGAATGCTTCCAGTTTTTCTCCATTTAGAATGATGTTGGCTGTGGTTTTGTTATATATGGCTTTAATTGTGTTGTCCACAATTAAATTCTCTCTAGGACTTTGAACATAAATGCATGTTGAATTTTGTCAAAGGCCTTCTCTGCATCTGTTGAGATGACCATGTGATTCTTCTCTTTGAGCCCATTTAAAAGCTTTATGATGTTTATTGACTTATGTATATTGAACCATCCCTGCATCTCTGGGATAAAGCTGACTTGATCATGGTGGATGATCTTTT
>NW_008360316.1:2794962-2795616 GCF_000622305.1 Nannospalax galili | reverse complement strand
GTTTATCATCTATTTTGTATTTGAATTGCTATGCCTGCTTTTTTCTTAATATCATTTGGTTGGTATATTTTTTTCGATCCTTTCACTTTGAGATAGTGTCTGTCCTTGAAGTGAGATGAGTTTCTTGCAGACAACAAAAAGATGGGTTTTGTTTCTTAATCCATTCACCTAGTCTGTGTCTTTTGACTGGGGAGTTCAGTCCATTAATATTTAAAGTTATTAATGAAAGATGAGTATTGAATCCTGTCATTTTTATTTCTGTTTACATTCTTGATATAGCTGTACTTTTCCACAGTTATACCTTCATTGAATTTCTTTCCGCAACCCCTTATGTATATTCATTCCTTTCTTCAGCTCTTTGTATTGCTTCCAGCACTCTCCGAAGGGCTGGTTTTGTGGACTTGAATTCCTTAAGCCTATTTATATTATGGAAGATTTTTCTTTCCCCTCGACTATAATAGACATTTTGGCTGGGTTTAGTAATCTGTGTTGGCATCTGTGGTCATTTAAAACTGGGAATGCTTTAGTCCAGGCTCTTCTTACTTTCATAGTTTGCACTGAAAAGTCAGCTGCAATCTTAATGGGTTTTCCTTTATATGTGACTTGTTGTTTCTCTTTTTCAGCTTTCAGTATTGTCTCTTTGTTCTGTATGTT
>NW_008360316.1:2793099-2794356 GCF_000622305.1 Nannospalax galili | reverse complement strand
AAAAATAAGTCAAGAAAGAAGAAAGAGTACATGTTATTATTTTTTCTCTGTGATTTTGAGATGTGCATTTATTTTGTAGTTTCTGATTCTTGTGTGAGGCTTAAGCCTTCCAGTTTAGGTCTGCTTCTTTTTGTAAACTTTATGTGCCTTTGTGTTTTACTTTTTGGGCATGAAAAGCTGGTTCGTCTAAGCCTTTGGTTCTCCTTCTGATTTTATATTGGAGTGGCCAGATTGCTTTTGTCTCCAGGAGTTCTCACAGAGGCCCAAGTCAGATGAGGATCAGATGCTCTCAGGCTTTCTCCTAAGGTCTGGATCCCTCCAGGAAGGATTTTTGCCTCAGGAATTTGGGTATTGGACTGGCCTGGGAACAGGGCCCAGAAAAGGTGCTGGTCTCGGGCAACTGGTGGCTATTCAACCCAGAGATGCAAAGGAAGATGGTGGTGGGAAGAGGCCCCAAGCGCTCCTGGGGACTGCGCTGAAGAAATGGGTTGGTCTGGTTGTAAAGAATCAGGAAGCAGAAAGGTAAGCCCTGGCATCCAGGAAAGAGGCTGGCAGGTTGTGCAGCCCAGGGAAGCAGAGGGAGGTGAGGGTGGGTCCAGGCCCACAGAACTCCAGGGGACCTTGAGAAGGAACTGGGCCCATCTGGATGCAAGGGATCAGGAAGCAGTGATGGTTTCCCTGGTGTCTGGGGTGCCAAGACAAGGAATGGGACAGGACCCGGGCTAGGAGGAGAGAGGGGCCGGGGAGATGGGAGGGTGAATGAGGATGGTGGAGTCAAGGTGCGGAGGGCATGCTTGACCCACCTGGGAGAGAGGCTGGAGAGGTCTTGCAGGCCCAGGGAAGCAGAAGGAGGTGATGGCGGGACCACACCCAGAGGGCTCCCTGGGACCTGGAGAAGGAACTGGGTCCTTCTGGATGCAAGGGATCAGGAAATAGTGGTGGCCCTGGGCCGAGAGGTCAGCCCAGGCATCCAGGAAAGAGGCTGGCAGGCTGTGCAGCTCAGGGAAGCAGAGAGCAAAATATACTGTTTCTTACAGAAAGACTCAATGTTTAATAACACTGAGATGTTGGCATGGGTCTCTGTATGTATCTGATTATTACTAGTCGTAATCGGTTGCACTTGGATCCTTGACACCTGTGTATGTAAATAAAGTCATTGGGTAGATTTCAATGGTAATGTTTATCACCTCTACTTATTTAAATGACGTAAATTTCCATGATTCCTCCTCAATATAATACATTCTAAAATGAACTGGA
>NW_008360316.1:2787746-2793067 GCF_000622305.1 Nannospalax galili | reverse complement strand
ACACAGAACATCCCAAACCATCTTATTCAACTATACACCCACTTCCCAGATGGCACCCTCCCATAGCCGTCTTCCCCCACCTAGAGCCTTTATACTCTGTTATGCCTGCTACTGTCCTCTGTGTTGTTGGCACCCCCAGCCTAATGATGTTTTTGCAGCTGTTTTATTTAAAAGGATCATTATAAATAACCAGCATTTTTAAAAAGCTACCATATGTAGGCATTGATGGTTTAAAATGGAGAACTTGAAACTCTATAAAATGTGTAAATCTCCTTGGGATTAAAAAAAAAAAACCAAAGTCATTAGGGGACCAATAGGGCCATAGAACCTTGGGAGGTTGACCATGGCCTCAGAGCTTTACTTTGTGCTCTCTACCTTCCCATATGGCTCTGCTTGGAACCCAAGGAACACCCAGCAGGGAGGTCCAGCTCACTGCCCCTCCCAGGTTAAATTCTCAGGAATTCCAACTTGCTTCCTGTGCTGTTGCTTTCAGAGGAAGCCCTTATACAGGTCAACACTGGCTGTTTTTATTTTCCATTTTGGCTATGATTTCTCTAAGGACAAGAACCAGTTCTTTAATTTTTTTTGCCCCATACAGGACTGGAGAGATTGAACACATTGAAGTAGAGGCAGACGAGTGAGAATCTGTTGAGTTTTATGTAGTTGTTGGTAATGATGATGTTTTTTGCATTTTTGGTTGTTTTTAATTTTATTGAAATTTGTATATTTCATACAGAAAATCATCTTTATACCCCCTTCCCCTTTGGCACCCTCCCATAATTTTTTAAATTATGAGATGATTTCTTAGCATATTACATGTCTATCTTTGAGGAAGTGTCTTTCTGATCTAACTTGAATCTTTCATGGTATAAAGAACCTCTTGAGTACCAGCAGTTTATGTTAAATTTGTTTACGTCCAGGAGAACAAAGAACAATTTTGATTGCATTCTTTAAACATATTTACCTTCATCTGAGTTTTATCTTGACTAAAATTCTCAGATTTTCATTCTTGTGAAATTGACTTTACCAATTGGGTTTTTTTTTTTTTCTTAGTGTTTTTTCTTGCAATTTTTAGGAGTTTTTTGTGTTGTTCTTTATCTTTCTGCTCTTTCTTCCACCATTAGAGAGTCTGCTTATCTAAAACTTTCAACATCTAATTTGGTTCTGTGGGGCTGGAGTAATAGCTTAGTCTCTGAAGTGCTTGTCAAGCAATCATGAGGGCCTAAGTTTGGATCTTTAGTACCTACATCAAAAAGCCAGACGTGGTAGCCTGTACCTATATTCCCAGCTTTGGGGAGCCAGAGACATGAGGCTCTCTGGAGCTTGCTGGGTAGCCTCTTTAAAGACCCTGTCTCAGAAAATAAAATAAAGTGATTGAGGAATACACTCAGTGCCCACACTTGGCTTCCACACATGTACACACACACTACCTGTACATATACACCCCCAAAATAAATTCTATGACAGTGTCTGGGCCCAAATACATTGATCATGTCAGTTGACCCATTTGACTCCTAGGTAGCGCCATTCTGAGCAGGTAGGTGTCAGTGGTATTTGTTTAGGAATGATAGTGTCCAAAATTGAGAATGGAGATTATGTTACAAGTAGTAGAAAATCCTGTGGCAGCAGGAAGAATATGTTCTGTTGTGGGAGAAGATGACCATGGGAAGAGGCCATGAGAATGGCTGGTGCATCTAGCGCACTGTCCCCATGTGGAAAACCATCACCTGAATTGAAAACTGTGTGCTTGTTTGTGGAGGATCCCAAGAAGGACGCCAGTTCCTCTGCTCCTTTCTGACTCTAGCTGATCACCTTGACTTGAAAAGGAAACGTGAATCTCAGCCCATAGTTTCAAAGCACCCTGATGCATGCGAGTTTAACATAACTGTTCATGTTAGCATGCTTTCTTCCTTGGTCTTGTGTGTTTTGCTGCCTTTGACCTTTAGCTCCAATGGCTTCTGTTTACCTGCATCACGTTAAAAAGCTCACCTCTCTGTAATGTCTGCACTTTCAGTAGCAGATCGTCTCCATTGTGTCTGACCGTGAACTTAAGCAGATAGATTGGTTTGTTTGTTTGTTAGTGGTTTTTGTTGTTGTTGTTGTTGTTTTTGACATACTCTCAAGTCCAAGGTCCTGGCAGGTCAAGTGCACTATTTAAAGAAAGCTCAGGCAGAGGAGTAATGTAAAGGCTTTCCTGCCCAGGTTTTCAGATGAAGGGGAGGCAACACAGATTCATCCTATTAAACGCTCTTGTACCTGCAGAGTCTTCCAGTAAAATATTGATTAAAACGTTGGCCTCTCTTTAGTCCAGGGATTATAGGATGAAGTTTATTGTTGCTCTGTGAACAAGCTGCATTTGCTCTGGTAATCTTTTTGTCAGTCCCTTGCCAATTTGAAAGTTGTTTTTTCATAACATAAGCTATAAACTAGAAGCCTTCACCTCTTTATTAGCCTCACCATGGAGGATTTTATTATTTTGAAGGCGTTTATTAGTATGATATACCACTCTCATTTTTACTAACATATCATTTACATGCACTAAAATGAAACCTTTTTTAGGGTTCAACAAAAGCGTGCCGTGTTCACATAAAAAACAGTAAATCGCTTCAAAAATTCCCTAGGGCCCTTTGTTGTCAGTGCCCAGCCTGAGGGCAACTGGTGTGTGCTCTGACCCTGTAAGTTCTGCCCTTGTCAGAATGCTGTATAAAGAGGATTATAAGGGCATGGCTTCTGGATATGACTTCTTTCATCTGGCATAATGCACCTGAGATTCACCCTTGCTGTTGTGAGTTTCAGTAGCGTATCCTTTGTTATTTTTAGTTGTCGGGTAGTATTCCATTGCCACAGTTCAGTTATCCGCTCATCTGCTTAAAAAGCAGGGCATTCTCCACTTTTCACAATTATGAGTAATTCCTACATATTCACTTACTTTCTTGTTTTAGCATAGACAGATTTTCATTTCACTTAGTTAATACCTAACACTGGGCAGGCTGGATTGTTTCCCTGTGGGGAGTCATTCCGTGAGCTCATTTGCCATCTGCATATCTTCTTTGATGAAGTATCTGTTAAATCCCTCACAGAACTGAAGACTTTTTTCCGTGTATTCACTGTCCAGCGTTTCCCCTGAGAGTAGTCTGCAGTGTAATGACTAATGAATTTTCCTATTTAATCTTCCCACAGCATTTGCTCTTTAAACCCAGTTCTCATTTCTAGACAAATTCCTACCCCAGCCCCAGTCTCTGCAACTGCCCAACTGTATATGAAACCAAACGGAGGTCCATTTTCACTCCAGGCAGCAAAAGGCAGAGTTCCTGCACCTTTCTGCCTTAGCTGTGTTCCAGGAGGGAAAAGTCAAGCAACAACTAACTTTGCCTAAGGGCATCTGGCTCAGTACCACAGTGAATCAGGTCATCTGCCTCTCTGGCATCAGTTTTCCACAGCTGGAGAGTTCTAGTAATAGATGCCTAGCCCCCTGCCCTAGAGACTAGGAGCCCAGGACCAGGATGTTACTGGACTCTAGGGAATTCTACAGTTTTTAAGGAACTGCTTGTGTAAAAGTATGAAAAGATGGCAGTAGAGGGGTGGGTTGTCCTGTGCCCAGTCCTGTCTCTTCCTGTGGAGAAGAAATGCCAGGAGCTGTGGACTTGGCTTCTCCTTGGACTACTCCAACTTTGGAGGTCTCATGGTCACAGGGCGATCCTCTGCAGTCAAACCCTGGGGGACTGAGCTTCCAACTCCAGTGGTGCAAACTTGGACCCAACTTCCTACCTCATCCTCAGTAAATGAAAACAGTAGATGTTCACACTTCAAAATGTTTGTGAGGGTAAAATGAAATCACAGGAGAACCTTTGGCATAGATCCAACACAGAAACCCTCAGCATAGCCACTGGCATCATTTTGCAGTCGGTAATATCTGACACAAGATGCAACTATAGCATTGTCAAGGACATGTGCCATCCCCCCAATTCAAGAGTCTGTGCCCAAAACATTGTGGTACTCATTGGTCATCTGCTGGAAACCTGGGGAAGGGGTGGTTCTCTCCTTACTATGCCTTTAGACAACTCTGCCTTAAGCACAGCTGCTAACTAGATATCACAACACTGTCATCACCGCAAGTAAATAACCATGAGCACCTCTGTTAGGTTAAACTGACCTGTCTCCATTGCTAATAACTGAGACACTAACAAATATGAGAATCCCATGGATCCCTGTTCACAACTGAGAAATCATTTTTTCTCACATTATGTGTCCTTTTCTTTACTGACCCAAGGTGGCATTCAAGAACTCTGTTATTAGCCTAGCTCTTCAGCACTATCACACTTCGAGTTCCATAAGAGGAGGTAAAGGAAAACAGGAAGCTGAGGTGCTGTACCCCTCCACCTTCAACCCCCTAGCAGACCTGAGTGTCCTAGTTCTTCATTGCTGTGACAAAATACTCTGACCAATACCAACTTGGGGAGGAAAGGGTTTATTTATCTTACATCTCCCTGGTCACAGTTCATCAGGGAGCCCAAGGTAGGAACTCAGGGCAGAAACCTGGAAGCAGGAGCTGGAGCACAGGCCATGGAGGAATGCTGCTTCCTGGCTTGCTCCCCTGGCCCCTGCTCAGCCTGCTTTCTTATGCAACACAGGCCCACCTGCGAAGGGGTGGCATCACCCATATCACTCATCAAGAAGATGGCCTTCAGACATGGCCACAGCCCAGTCCAATAGAGGAAATTCCTCAACTGGGGCTCCCTCAGCCCAGGTGTGTCAAGTTGACACTAAAGCTATCCAGCACAATTGACCCCTTGTCAACTTGACACACAAACATCACTATTAAACCATAACTTTCCAATTTCTGTCCCCAAGATATGATGTTAATATCACAACATAAGACAGTACAGCCTTAAAAACCCCACAGTCCTTAAAAAATCCAAACACTTAAAAGTTCATAGTCTCTTAACTGTCGGTGGACTTCTGTAAAATCCAAAACAAGCACTGTCTTATTTCAAAGGGAAGAATCGGGCATAGCTAAGCAAAACCAAAGTCCAACAAAGTAGCTCAAGGCTGGACATCTGGGACTCACTCACGATCTCCTGGCCTCCAGAGGGTTCCGGCAACTCCACTTCTCTGACTCTGCCGTCCACAGCACACACAGCTTATCTTGCAGGCCCAGGGCATCTCCATTCCACACCTACTGCAGTCCTTGGTGGTCATCCCACAGTCCTGGCATCTCCAAAAACCTGGGGTCTCCACTGAAACTGAGGCTACACCTTCACCAATGGCTTCCTCTTGCCTCTCCAGGTGCAAAGCCTCAGATTCTCTCCATGACCCCTTCA
>NW_008360316.1:2782426-2787582 GCF_000622305.1 Nannospalax galili | reverse complement strand
AGAGGCTCGGGTCCCCTCTGTGTGCTGACCCTGAGGAAATACCTCCCAGAAGATTTCACCTCAGTGATGCTGGTCTCTTGTTATTTACATCTGATTCTTCAGCCCCAGCCAACCAGAACCATAGATTCTAAATCCAAAATCTCACACAAACGCCCTGATAGTCTCTGCTTCCCTTTGAAGATTCACAAGCCAGGCCTGCATCTTCTATAACTGTTCCAAGTTCCACAGCAACAAACTCTGAGTACACAATTGCTTTTCCAGCCCAAAGTTCCAAACACTTCCACAGTCCTCCCAAAAACACCAAGGGAGTGTGTCAGTCTGTCACAGCAATATCCCACTCTCTGGTACCAGTTTCTGTCCTAGTTTGTTCTTCATTGCTGTGACAAAATACTCTGACCACTACCAACTTGGGGAGGAAAGGGTTTATTTAGCTTACATCTCCCAGGTCGCAGTTCATCAGGGAGTCTAAGTAGGAACTCAGGGCAGGAACCTGGAGGCAGGAGCTGGAGCACAGGCCTTGGAGGAATGCTGCTTACTGGCTTGCTCCCCTGGCCCTGCTCAGCCTGCTTTCTTATGCTACATAGCCCACCTGCCCAGGGGTGGCACCACCCACAGTGGGCTGGGCCCTCCCACATCACTCATCAAGAAGATGCCTCTCAGACATGGCCACAGGCCAGTCCAATAGAGGCAATTCCCCAGCTGAGGCTCCCTCAACCCAGGTGTGTCAAGATGACACTAAAGCTATCCAGCACACTGAGGTACTAGACCCTTTCTACCTTCAGCCTCTCCCCCAGCAGTTTCATGAACCTGGATTTCACTATAATAAAGGAATTTGTTTTACTGATGTCTCTCAAAGCCAAAGCATCTTGTATTGACCCAAAGTGTTCTCAGAATTCACTGAGTCAGAATGTCTGCTGTCCTGGAAACCAGCTCTAAGAAACTACTGATGGGCTGAAAAAACACTCTTCCTCTCTCCCTGAGGCCCTGGTGGTAAGATAGTAAAGATAATGTTCCTGTTTCCAAGGTGGAGAAAGTGCTATGTTAATCTTTTCCACCAGGAACAATTGATCCTTGACTGATGATGAGATTTTGTCCTGATAAACTCATTGTAAGTTAAAAATACCATTAGAAGCATGTGTAATCCATCCAAACTACCACCATCACATTTCAGCAGCACAGCACACTATAGAGTGCTGGTTGTTTCCCCAGTTGATAGTAGGACTGACTGGAAGCTGTGATTGACATTGCTCCCCAGCACCATGAGAGAGACTTCAATCATCTATCAGAAGCCTGAGAAAAGATCAATATTCAAACTCCAAAGTGAGGTTCTAGCAAATGCCTATGGCTTTTATATTAGAAATTTGAAGACTTGTGAGTCAAACCATCCTAAATCCAGAATACCATTTTTATAGACCTAGTGGGTCTGGAGTTTCATCATAAACCTTACATGACCACACCTTATAGGGGACTCTTAAACCACAGCTGCCTTGCAACCCCACCATAAGAACAAGGAACAGTGGGTATATTTGGTCACTAGTGTTTATTAATATGAAGATGGAAAATAGACATTCCTAGACTCATTGTTTTTCTGGCTAAGTTTGTTTAAATTTTATGAAGCCTAGGTGCATTTTGTACATGGTAACCTGTTTATTTGGGAGGTGGAAAGCTTGCAAGAGAAATCTCTCCTCCCCAAAGTTAACCTAACTATATTCGGTTTGTAGAAATGAAGCCAAAAAATTGACTTTTTGTGCTAATTAACGTGCCAGAACCTAAACCTAGCAGCCTTACAGAGCAACAAGTGGCATTCTGTCTGTGTCCATGACCTAAGTGGTTTAAGTCCATTTTAGGAACTAGAAAAGGAAATGAAACAAAGCAGGCTTCACCCTCAAGCCATAAAAGTTGCTCATCATAAACCTCACATGACCAATACATTAACACCAGACACTGATTATGGTGCAGATCTACGTAACACATAATTTAAGTAAAAATTTCAGTTTTTACATCCAAAATAATAAAAATAGCAAAAATAGCAAGACTGCTGTGTAGCCTTTCTTGGCAGTGACTGTTGTCTGCTGTGCACTCCCAATGTGACAGGTTCAGTCTCAGAGAGGACACTGTCCCTGTGGCACTGTCCCCACCATTGATATGGGAATATCAGGATGTCTTTGAGAGCAACAGAGCCTTGCTCACAGCTTTATTGTGCTTAGCTTGAGAGGCTGGGGTTCCAGAAACTCAACAGCCACCAGAGCACCTCAAGACAGAGGCTTTTGGGTTCTTGTCTCATGAATTTAAAGAATGAATTCTTGGACCACGGAGTATGGGTTTTAGAAAGAACTGTTTTATTATTGGAATATTAGGAGAAAGAAGGAAGAGTTAATAAGGCCTTGGTGGATGGAGGAATGGGGTTGGGCATGAGCTCATTAGTCCAGTTCCCATTCCAGGTGTCCAGGTCCCTCAATGTTCTGGTCACATCCTCAGTATGGCTTCCAGAAATGGGGTATCCTTTAGGGAAAAGATATGAGGAAAAAAACAAAACCCCCTTTCTGACACCCCAGTCTCTGACTATGGAGGAACCAGAGACATCTTTGGCTTAGATACTTCTGGCATCTCTGGCCTCAGGCAGGTACAAGTGTACTGGCAGGTCCAAGGACATTCCCAGCTCTTAGCCAAGAAAGAAACCAGTCACCTTTCTTTTGAGTTCTTTTTACCCCGAACTACCGCCTGCTCTCATCACTGTGTTCTTCAAGGTCCAGTCCAGTGCCTCAGCCTTACTACCGTCTACACTGCCCTTCCTGAAGCCTGTGACCTTTGCTTCTCTGACCTCACACCATGGTGAAAGCACTTCTCTGAAGCATTTCCAAAGTGGTTTGTAATCCTTCTAACTAGACTGTGACCTCCCTCAAGGGCCAGAGCTACACATTTTGTTTATCTCATTAATTAGCTTCAAGGCGATAGAAAGTGGCAATCAGAAGTAATATGTACTTGACCGGTCTATAATTTATCTAATCACTCACTGACTTTGGCAATCCTTGGGAGCATTTGTCACCTCCTCTCTTGGCCTTTGCTGGTTTGTATGGGGCTCGTGGGTACCTCCTGGCCCTGCCCGGCTCTGGATATAGCTATCTTCAGACATTTCTGGCATTTGACACTGGAACTTCAGTTTTGAGTTAATTAATGAAAATGTGTGGCTATGTGGCTCTTTCTGACCATTACTAAAGAATTTCCTGATAGTCCTGTTTATAGAGAATGCCTGCTTATCTGCCTTTTCCCCCTAAAGACTGCGTACACAGTTGTTGTTGTTGTTGTTGTTGTTGAGTCTCTGTCTCCTGTATCTCATCTCAGACTTGGTGTCAGTTCTTGAACTTCTGATCCTCCTGCCTCCATGTCCTGTATTGGGGTCATAGGTGTGCATTACCATGCTGGATTTAAGCAGTGCTGGGGATCAAACCCAGAACGTCAGGTATGCTATGCAAGCGCTCTATTAACCAAGCGACATCCCTGCAAGCTACTTTTTTATATTATGAGTTGTCTCTATTTTAGATGTATATTGTATATGTATATGTGCTTTTAAACTCCTGAGTGAATGAGAGCATATTAGAATATGTGTATATTTACATACAAACAGATTCATGTATGGTCCACATACAAGCACAGACCATCTTTAGGTTTTCTTAGGGGAGACATAGCATCCTTCCTTTTCAACTCTTTTTAAAAACATTTTATTATTATTTTTTAATTATTTATTTAATAACCACATACTTAGAAGAAGCATTTCATTACAACAGCATTGACATATTCAATAACAATTTTCTGAGCTAAGATGCATCTCTTTCAAAATTGGCTGTAAATTTTCAGGTTTACAGTTGAATTGTTACATTTATAGAATATTGTACTCAGTACAAACTCTATAAAACATAATATTAAATGAGGTTTTAACCTTTAAAAAAGAACTCCATCTCATTAATAGAATACACAGTTTCATACAGGAAAATTCATTTTAAATGCAATTGACATTAAGATGTTTGCACATGCATTTCTAATCTCTTTTTATCTGATTATTACTAGTTACAGTCGGTTACTTTGTGAGCTCCTTGCCATCTGAGCATGGATATAAAGTCAAGTAGATTTCAATGGTTTTCACACATACTAATTATTAAGGAGGAAATTTTTATGCTTTGAAGAATTATTTTTTAATCATTTTTTTAAAAATTTAAATAATTACATGATTACAAGAAGCATTTCACTGCAGCTTTAACATATTCAGTAACACACTCCAGAGCAGGAGTACATCTCTTTCACAAGTGGCTGCAAGTTTCTAAGGTCACAGATAAATTAATAGAGTTATACAATATTGAACTCATAAGCCCTGTAAGACATAAAATTGAATGAGATTTTAACCTTTAAAAAATCTCTCCATTTCATTTTAGAATATATTGTTCCTTGCAGAAAGACTCATTGTTTTTGCTACTAACACCGAGATGTTGACATATGCATGTCTAATCTGTATGTATCTGATTATTACTAGTCATAATCAGTGTGTTCGGTTGCACTGAGATCCTTGGCATGTGTGTATGGATATAAAGTCACAGGGTAGATTTCAATGATAATGTTTATCACCTCTACTAATTAATATGACGTAAAGTTTTATGTTTCCTCCTCAAATATAACTCATTTTTGAAAATTTGATGTTTCTTTGTGTGTATATCACACAGAACATCCCAAACAATCTTACTCATCTATATACTAACTTCCCAGATGGCACCCTCTCATAGCCTCCCCCCCAACTGGAGCCCTTATACTCTATCATCCCTGCTACTGTCTGCTGTGTTGTCGGCACCCCCAGCTGTTCCCCACTATGTGCCCTTCTGGTGAATCTAGTCAGCCTACCTAGAGGCCTTTGTTTTAGGAGGGTCAGCTGTTCCTCATCTTGCAGGAATCAGTTGTCAATATTCCTTCAGATAAGATTGAGGTCTGCTGTTCACTTTCCCAGTTCTATGCTGGGTTACTATCTGGGAATCCCTTTGGCCACCCTGGCCAACAACTCAAAAGATGATATCTCCTATCTGGCATTGTTGCTTGTTATAGCCTTTAGTTATGCATATGGACTCTTAATAAATTATATTGGTCCCTTTAATCTTTGGTTATACTTTCCTTTA
>NW_008360316.1:2781974-2782150 GCF_000622305.1 Nannospalax galili | reverse complement strand
TCGGCCTCCTTGATCAAGAGGACAGGTGACCCACCACAATTACAGGACATTTTGAGAGATGCTCATAGTCCCCGGGAACTAGTCAACCTAGGAGGACAAGGAACAAAAACAGTCCTTTATGTCCCTCTGACCAAATTATTATAGGTCTCAAAGTATGTCTGTTAAACATCCAAAGT
>NW_008360316.1:2777547-2781624 GCF_000622305.1 Nannospalax galili | reverse complement strand
GGTTCCTTGTATACCCTTCCCTCCCCTCTCCCTTAAACTAACCCAATTTTTATCCATATCTCCCTTATTAAGGCCTATTTCCTACTGTTCCTCTCTTTCGGGTTCTTTCTTTTCCTTTACCACCCTGTTTCCTTCCCATTATCCTAGTTCCTATAGTTATGTCTGGATACATACTCACTTATCAGGGTTTGGTTCTAGGATCCACATATGAGGGAGAACATACATCCATTATTTTTCTGAGTCTGTTACTTCACTTAGTATAACAGTTTCTAGTTCATCCATTTACCTGCAAATTTCCCGATTTCATTTATCTTTACTGCTGAGTAAAACTCCTTCATATAAATGAACCATATTTTCATTATCTACTTGTCAATTGAGGGACACTTAGGTTTCTTCCATCTCTAAGCTATTGTGAAAAGAGCAGCAACAAACATGGATGTACCAGTGTCTCTGCAATAGGATAAGTTCTTTGAGTATATGCCAAAGAGTGGCACAACTGGGTGGTAGGTTCATTTGTAGTT
This sequence comes from Nannospalax galili, assembly GCF_000622305.1. Classification (NCBI taxonomy): domain Eukaryota; kingdom Metazoa; phylum Chordata; class Mammalia; order Rodentia; family Spalacidae; genus Nannospalax; species Nannospalax galili. The sequence continues at coordinate 2,781,103 of NW_008360316.1, read as the reverse complement.
TTTTAAGAGTTCTCCACACTGTTTTCCATAGGGGTTGAACAAGTTTGCAGCCCCACCAGCAGGGGATGAGTGTTCCCCTTTCCCCACATCCTCTCCAACATTTCGCATCCTTTGTTTTCATGATCTTAGCCAGTCTGACTGGGATAAGATGAAATCTTAAAGTGGTTTTAATCTGCATTTCCCTAATTATTAGTGATGTTGAACATCTTTTAAGATGTTTCATAGCCATCTTTACTTCTTCTTTTGAGAACTCTCTGTTAAGCTCCTTAGCCCATCTTTTAATTGTATTGCTTCTTGTCTTGGCTCTCTGTTTTTTGAGCTCGTTATATATTCTGGATATTCAACCTCTGTCAGATGTGTCACTGTTGAAGATTTTCTCCCATTCTGTGGGTTTTCTTTTCACTTCCCTGGTTGCCACCTTTGATGTACAGAAGCTTTTTAGTTTAATGAGGTCCCGTTTGTTAATTCTTGCCCTAGTTTCCTGGGCAGTTGATGTCCTGTTTAGAAAAACCTTTCCTACACCTATATCTTGTAGGTTTTTCCCAACGTTTTTTTATGTTTTATGCCAATAGTTTTATGTTGGGGTCTTTGATCCATTTGGAGTTGACTTTTGTGCAAGGAGAAGGATAAGGATCTAGGTTCATTCTTCTACAGGTAGAAATCCAGTTTTGCCAGAACTATTTGTTGAAGATGCGTAGGTTATTGCCAATGCTTTCTTCCAACAGTTTCAGAGTTTCAGGCTTCTCATTGAGGTCTTTGATCCATTTGGAATTGACTTTTATGCAAGGTGAAAGATAGGGGTTTAGTTTCATTCTTCTACAGGTAGAGATCCAGTTTTGCCAACACTGTATGCTGAACATGCTGTCTTTCCTCCAGTAAATATTCTTGGCTCCTTTGTTAAATATCAGGTGGCTGAAATTGCAATTACTCATATTTGGGTCTTCAATTTTGTTCCATTGATATATGGGTCTATTTTTGTGCCAGTACCATGTTGTTTTTATGACTATATCTCTGTAATACAACTTAAAGTCTGGTATAGTAATCCCTCTAGCATTGCTCTTAGTGCTCAGTATTGTTTTGACTATCCAAGGTCTTTTGTGCTTCCATATGAATCTTAGGATGTTTTTTTCCAATTCTGTGAAAAATGTCTTGGGGATTTTGATTGGCATTGCATTGAATCTATAAATGACTTTAGGTAGTGTTGAACGCCCCCCAAGCCGGCTTGGGTCTTCAATAAAAGAAGAGTCAAGACAAAGGTCTTGATTTTATTATAAAAAGTTTAATTCTTAACAGTCAGGTGACCAATCACAGAATGGCTTCTTGTTGTGAGGAACACAGATCTTATATAGGAATCAGATTTGGGGTAACCAAGGAGTCACCAAGGATATATTACTAACAGAAAGTAACTACGGACGTAGCACATTGCTGCATTACCTCACCAACTCCAGTGCCCAAAGACCGAACCAAAACTAACTTTCTAGAAGAAAGTTATCATGGAGACACAGCCTGTCAGTTCAAACCGCTGAAGCAGAGAGCTCAGAAGCTCTTAAAGTGGCACTCTTCTTTTTTCCTATGCTCATGTTAAGCATGGCTCGCAACATGGTAGGTTGGTCATTTTCACAATATTAATTCTTCCAATCCATGAGCATGGGAGGTCCTTCCGTCTTCTGATGTCTTCCTCAATCTCTTTCTTTAAAGATTTAAAATTTTCATTGTAGAGATCTTTAATGTCTTTAGTCAGGTTTATTCCAAGGTATTTTTTATTTTTTATTTTTGCAGCTATTGCGAAGGGGAGTGTTTCCATGTGCTGTTTCTCTGATTGCTTGTTATTGGTATATAGAAAGGCTACAGACTTTTGTAGGTTAATTTTGTAACCTGCCACTTTACTGAACGTGTTAATAATTTCTAGGAGTTTTCTGGTGATTTTTGGCATCTCTTAGATATAATATCAGGGATAGTGGGCAGCCTTGTCTGGTTCCTGATTTCAATGGGAATGTTTCCAGTTTTTCTCCATTTAGAATTATGTTGGCTGTGGGTTTGTTATATATGCCTTTAATTGTGTTGAGGTATGTTCCCTCCAGTCCTATTCTCTCTAGGACTTTGAACATAAATGCATGTTGAATTTTATCAAAGGCCTTCTCTGCATCTATTGAGATGACCATGTGGTTCTTGTCTTTGAGCCCTTTTATATGATTCATGATGTTTATTGACATATATATATTGAACCATCTCTGCATCTCTGGGATAAAGCCGACTTGATCATGGTGGATGATCTTTTTGATGTCTTCTGTATGCGGTTTTCAAGCATCTTGTTGAGAATTTTTGTGTCTATGTTCATTAAGGATATGGGTCTATAGTTTTCTTTTTTGGTTGTATATTTACCTGGCTTTGGTATTGGAGTGATGCTGGCTACATAGAAGGAATTTGAAAGTTTTCTCTCCATTTCTATCTTTTTGAATAAATTAAGTCATATTGGATGTAGATCTTTTTTAAATGTCTGATAGAATTCTTCTGTAAATCCATCTGGTCCTGGGCTTTTTTAAGTCAGGAGATTTTGTATTTCTCTTTCAATTTCTTTTTGTGTTATGGGTCTGTTTAAGCTGTTAATCTCTTCTGGTTTAGTTTTGGTGGTTCCCATGCCTTTAGATATCCATAATTTCTTTTAGGTTTTCAAATTTTGTAGCACATAGGTTTTTAAAGCTTATAATGTTCTGTATCTTTCTGGTGTCTGTTGTGATGTTTCCCCTTTCATCTCTGATTTTATTGATTTGGAGCTGCTCTTTTTTTCTTGTGGTTAACTGGGCTAGTGGTCTATCAATCTTGTTTATCTTTTCAAAGAACCAGCTCTTGGAATTGTTGATTTTTTGTATTGTTTTCTTTGTTTCAATTTCATTCATTTTTGCCCTAATTTTTGTTATTTCTTCTTGTTTGCTGGTTTGGGTTTCATTTGTTGCTTTTCAAGTGTTTTGAGTTGCAACATTAAGTCATTTATTTGTGTTCTCTCCGATTTTTTGATGTAGGCACTTAGAGCTCTAAACTTCCCTCTAAGGACCACTTTCAGTGTATCCCAGAGGTTTTGCTGTGTTGTATTGTCCTTTTCATTTAGTTCCAGGAGTACTTTTATTTCTTAATTTCTTCTTTGACCCATTCATCATTCAGGGGTGTGTTGTTTAATCATCATGTGTTCATGTGGTTATTGGGGATTCTTCCGGTGTTGATTTTAAGCGTTATTGCATTGTGGTCTGATAGAATGCATGGAATTACTTCAATCTTATTGTATTTGTTGAGGTTTGTTTCGTGCCCCAGTATTCGGTCTATTTTGGAGAAGGTTCCATGGGGTGCTGAGTAGAAAGTACGTCCTTTGGTGCTTGGGTGGAATACTCGGTAGAGGTCTGGTAGGTCCATTTGATATATATTGTTTAATTCAGATGTCTCTCTGTTAACTCCCTGCCCTATTGACCTATCTAATGGAGACAGTGGGGTATAGAAGTCGCCTACTATTAATGAGTTGGGATTAATCTGGGTCTTAAAGTTCTGTAGTATTGTTTTTCTGAAG
>NW_008360316.1:2759289-2777467 GCF_000622305.1 Nannospalax galili | reverse complement strand
TGATCAAAATGAAGTGGCCCTCTTTATCTCTTCTGATTAGTTTTAGTTTATCATCTATTTTTTCGGATATTAGAATTGCTACACCTGCTTTTTTCTTAGTACCATTTGCTTGGTATATTTTTTCCATCCTTTCACTTTAAGATAGTGTCTGTCCTTGAAAGTGAGATGAGTTTCTTGCGCACATCATGGAAGCATGGAAGGTTTTTCTTTCCCCTTCGACTATTATAGATATTTTGGCTGGGTATAGAAGTCTGGGTTGGCATCAGTGGTCATTTAAAACTGGGAATACTTTGGTCCAGGCTCTTCTGCCTTTCACAGTTTGCACTGAAAAGTCAGCTGTAATCCTAATGGGTTTTCCTTTATATGTCACTTGTTGTTTCTCTTTTACAGCTTTCAGTATTGTCTCTTTGTTTTGTACATTTAGTGTTTTTACTATGATGTGCCATGAAAAGTTTCTTTTCTGGTCCTGTCTGTTTCTGAATTTGTATGGGCATGTCTTTCTTTAATTTTGAGAAATTTTTTTCTATGATTCTGTTGAAGATCTGGTCCATGACATTATCTTGGGATTCTTCTTCATGTATGCCTAAGATTCGTAAGTTTGGTCTTTTTATGGTGTCACACAATTCCTGCATATTCCATTCTTGTGCTTTCTTAAACTTTTCATAATCTTTGCTTGAGTGTTCTACTTCTTCCACTTTATCTCCCAGTCTTGATACTCTGTTTTCCATTTCATTCATCCTGTTGGTGAGGCTTTCTCCTGTCGTTTCTAATTGGCTTACTGAATATTCCACTTCCTTTTTCATTTCAGCCCGAGTAGTCTTCGATATTTCTAGCTCTTTTTTGAATTCATTCAGAAGTTTATCCCTATCTTCCTTCATCTCTATGATTACCTTGTTTGTGTGTTCTTTAAATTCACTGAATTCTTTTTGAATAAATTAAGTAGTATTAGATGTAGATCTTCTTTAAATGTCTGACAGAATTCTGCTGTAAATACATCTGGTCCTGGGCTTTTTTAGTCAGGAGGTTTTGTATTACTGTTTCAATTTCTTTTTGTGTTATGGGTCTGTTTAAGTTGTTAATCACTTCTTCTTCTGATTCTTGTGTGAGAACCAAGCCTTCAAGTTTAGGTCTGCTTCTTTTTGTGAACTTTATGTGTCTTTGTGGTTTACTTTTTGGGCATGAAAAGCTGGTTCGTCTAAGCCTTTGGTTCTCCTTCTGATTTTATATTGGAGTGGCCAGATTGCTTTTGTCTCCAGGAGTTCTCACAGAGGCCCAAGTCAGATGAGGATCAGATGCTCTCAGGCTTTCTCCTAAGGTCTGGATCTCTCCAGGGAAAATTTTTGCTTCAGGAATTTGGGTGTTGAACTGGCCTGGGAGCTGGGCCCAGGAAAGATGGTGGTCTAGGTTAGCTGATGTCCATGCCACCCAGAGATGCAAAGGAAGATATCAGCAGGAGGCGGCCATAAGCGTTCCTGGGGATTGCACTGAGGAGCTGTGTTGATCTGGATGCAAAGGATGAGGAAGAGGAAAGGTCGCCCCAGTGTCCAGGAAAGAAGCTGGTGGGTCATGCATGCCCAGGGAAGTAGAGCAAGGTGAGGTCGGGGCCAGGCCCAGAGTGCTCCTGGGGACCCCAGAAGGAACTGAGTTGGTCTGGATGCAAAGAATCAGGAAGCAGTGGTGGTTCCCCAGGTGTCTGGGGCGCCAAGACAAGGAATGGGACAGGACCCAAGCTAGGAGGAGAGACGGGTGGGAGAGATGGGAGGGTTAATGAGACTGGAGGAGTCTATTTTTATTATTTTTATTTTATGTGTATGAGTATATTGTCTGCATGTATGTAAGTGCACCCATGCCATTCAGTACCCTCAGAAGTCAGAAGAGCATGTCAGATTCCCTGGAACTAGAGGTAAGGATGGTTGTTAGCTGCCATGTGCGTGCTGGGAGTCAAACCTGGATCCTCTGCAGAACAGCCAGTGCTCTTAGCCCCTGAGCCATCTCTCCAGCCCTCCTTTTCGAGTCGTTACTGGAAAAAAAGTTCTTTGGTAACAGATGAAAAATTTTGTGTTATCAGTGAATTGGGATTTGTGGGAGAAAGTCCTTTCCTATCTGTTAGAATGGGTGAAGGCCATGGCATTTCTCTTCCTCCTGATATATTTACAATATCAGTGTCTGAAGCAGCACAGGTATTTGACTCAACAGTTCTTGCTAGGAATGTTAAAAGTATGTTTCTGGTAAACGCCGGGAGGTGTGTCCCTCACTGTGCTGTTCTTTCTCACGTGGAAGGCTACGTGTCTCAGGTCTGTTCTCAAGTTACTTATGGAACAGAGCAATGCACCCAGCAGCCATTCCATGTCAGTACCACAGTGTCCAGTGAGGTCAGTGGTGTGTTTATCCAGCTTCCTACAGATGGCGACTTGGCTTCCCCCAACAAACTATGCTGCAATATTGGATAAAATGCCAGAAGTAGAACAGCCACGTCAAAGTGCAATCCCAGGAAGATCTGTGAGTGCAGCCAGGTGCAGAAGTGACAGGGAAGCAAGGAAGATGGTTCCCCAGGAGACAGGGAGAAACCATCAGTAGTTTTTTGAACAACAGCCTCTTAGATCTCAGCTGCCAACCCATGAGACTGTACTTCCCAGGACTCAGCCCTAGTGTTCTGGCCAATGTCCAGTGGAGCATCTACATGAGCCCTGCTGAGCCAGGCTGCATCTGTGAGCTCTGAGCTAGCCACAGCTGTAAGCAGTCCTAACTTTGCCATTGTTTGAGCCACTTAGGGGAAATAATGTGTGAAGAAGCCACAGTCAACTGGAACAAATAACTGTGCTGATTTTATTTTAACTGAGTATCTCTAGAGCAAGTTTCTTCACCTGTTGGTTCCTGATCCTTCAAGTCAGTCACTTTCAAGGAAATAGAAGAATGCTTTGTACAAGATGATAAATTCCCTGAAAAAAAGAAAACCACTTTAGCTCTGAGGAAATTTGAAGCTTAACTACCACACACCAGGTAATCTGCCAAGCACTTGACACAATCAACTTTCACACCCTGCTGTCCTATTCACCTTGACCTGACCATGACCCTAGAAGAAACTATTTCCTGCTAACTGAAAACTACTTTGTTTCCTACTCCACTAGTCAGCTTTCTGTTACTATAACAAATACCTGAGATACAAATTAAGAAGAGAGAAGGCTTATTTTTGGTTCTATGACTGGGCATACCCTATGCTTTCAGGACTGTAGTATGTGTGTTGAGGGGAGAAGCAGCACAAGATGGTAGACTACATAGTGTAACCAATTGCTTATCTTATCACAGGGATACAAAAAACATGAGAGAAAAGCCAGGGTCCCACAGTCTCCTACAAATACATGCCCAGGTGACCAAACACTTTGCAGTAGGCTCCACTTATCCATTTCCTCCATATCAAGATAGCACCAGGGTGGGGACTAAGCCATTAACATATGGACCATCAAAGGATGTTCCAGATCCAGATTCCAGCACCTGCAGTTGGCACTATATCAGCATTTCCACCTTTGGTGCTGTGTGTGGAAAAAGCCAAACTAGGGCTACATTGAAAGGGTTGTCTGATGTTTTTCTGGTATTACACCCAGGGTAATAACTTCGAATATTTTTACTCTGGAAGACAGGTTTACTCTCCAGGTCTTTAAAATTGTCACTTAAAGATCTGTGCCCTGTTTACCCACTTTCCTGTGGCCTTGAGTCCTTGAAGAGTCCTCTGAGCAGACCTGAGCAGCTCAGGCCTGGAAGAGGGGGTCTACAGAGGGTCCCTAGCCTTCCTAGACCACCCCCCCTCCGCCAGTTCCCTTTGCTATGTGGCTGGTTTGTTTCAGAGATAGGGAATCCTGTGGGAGGAAAATGAGGGGGCTCTGGAGAATTTTGGGAATAGGATGTAAGAGTCGCCCCACAATGGTAAGTGGCATGTCTTCAACAAAGAAGAAAGGAGATAGGACTCACAGCACCTTGATAAACAGTAGCAGTCTCACATCAGGCTGACCGCACAGTTACTGTACCGTAAGCAATCCCCTTTCTATGTAATGACTCAAGAAAAGTGCAGGCTTCATCCACACAAACACTTGTGTGTATTCAAGTGGCTGTATTTCTAACTGCCTCAGTTGGAAACAACCACCTATCCTTCCCCTGAGAAAAGAACAAATGAGCTGCACAGTGGAATGCTACTAGGCAGTAAAGAAGAAACCCATTCATACACAAGGCAAGGTGCTTTGTGTGTGAACACATTGTGAAAGAATGCAGTGTAGAATATACACATTTGTATGAGTTTTAAAAATAAACCTGTGATCCTATTTATTCAACATTCTGAAAAAGACAAAAGAGTGATGATAAAACACAGATCAGGGGTTTCCAGGGACCAGGGCTATAGGAGGAAGGCGACTTCGTAGGACCAGGAGGGAGCCTGGGGGTTGACAATCTGCATCGTGGCTCTGGTGAACACTTAAATGAGTGCAGCTGTCAAAACTTAGAACTATCCACTTAAAAAAGGTGAACCTTACTATATGCCAAGTATATCCATAATTTAATGAACAGTAAGATATTCAAGTAATTGTTTCTAGATATGTGAATCAGGTCAAGAGTTACATCTTTCAGAAAGGCCTCTTGACTTGAACTCTCCTATCTGTCTAGTACCATTCCCTCCTTATATCCCCTTCCTCCTCTCTTCTCACTCTCCCTCAGCTCCCTTCCCTTTCCCTTGTTTCCATCTCCCCCCCCCCCATTAATGGCATGTTCCCAACTCACACACATGTCAGCTTCATTTGGAATCTTGGTGGTTAGACAAGCTGAGAATAATCCATCCATCCATCCCTGCCTGGGTTTGCAGCCAAGCAACAGGGCTGTGATCACAATCTTGGTTCAATATCTTATAAACCAGGAACGTATCTGAAAAACTAAACCCAACCTCCTGCAGGACAACCTGAGCCTGGAGAAGTTTGGCATGTACTTTGCATGTGTGTGTGTGGAAAGCAGCAAGGCACTGCTGCCCTCTTCTCATTCTTGAGAAGTTCAATGGCTCTAGGAAGCTGGACAGGAATTTTCTTTTGCACCATTTGAGCCACCAAACCTTCATGTTCCTCATTATTTTTGACTTTCAAAAAGAGGGTAGTTAAACTGCTTGTGTTTGTATGTATTTCCTTAATCTCTAACTATGACCTTTATAGTAAATCCTGAGCCATGTACCAATACCTTCTGTGCATACTAAGCATATTCGTCTGTTTCTTTTCTGTATCCGTGCAGTGACAGCTGAGGGTTTCTTAGTGTGACAGATTGTCAGCACACTGACACAGATTGTCTTAGATGTGTATTTTTAGTAGGAATGGATGATTTTTAAGATTGTTAAGTGAGCTTTCCTCAGAAATATAATAGGGAGAAGAGTTGTTATTCCATCTGTCAAACTCAAAGGATTATTTTTCCTTTGGGAGTTGTGGTCAACCTAATTAGTATCTATTAACAAGTATGATATAAAATTTTAAAAAATCAAGATTGCTCAAAATATTCTAATATCTAAAATGAATCTGTTGATAAATAAAAAAAACAAATTTACCTCAAATCTCCTTTACTCAAGAGAGGAAAATTAACATAAAATAGTCTCACATTTTTTTTTCTGGTGCCTTATTATATTTCATTAGTTCCTTTAAAAACAGGAGCCTGGTTAACTTGGTAGATGAAGAAAGATATTTCTTTCATTTATTTGTATTTCAAGCTCAAATCTGGAGTTCACAGGTCAGGTCAGTTTTGCATATTGTATATATTTTTTAAACTGTAAGTGTGGGTGTGGTGGCCCATACTCGTAATCCCAGCATTTGAGAGGCTGAGCCAGGAAGACCCTGAATGTGAGGCCAGCCTGAGTTACAGAGTGAGATCTTGTCTACACACACACACATACACACACACACACACACACACACACACACACACACACACACACCGAGAGAGAGAGAGAGAAATAGAGAGAGAAAGAGAGAGAGAGAGCTTTTTATAGCTAGTGCTAAGTCTCCACAGTGGGGAGAGACTGTTTAAATAGTTACAAATGCTTAGAAAGAAAAGTGTATTAAATTGCTGTGTATTAAGACAGTGCTTTCAGGGAAGGGAGTTTTCAAGGCCAGTGTTCAGAAAGAAGCTAGAAGGCAGGACTTGCATGTTGGCCCTTGTTCTACCACCATCTCACTGCACTCTGGGGCCTGATGTAGAAGGCAAGCCAACTGGCCTCTCAGGGTAGTTATGGTGCTAAAATGTACCTGGGATGCAAGGCTCCACGTTCATCCTCTTGAGGTTCCATCTAGGCCTGGGCATTATATTGACACCATAGAGATGAACAGGAGGAAAGCATATGATTCCACTGATACAAGCTTCACTTAGCAAGTGAAGACACAAAGAGCCAGTCTGTGCCAGGTGCTCACATTGGGGGCTGGACAGAGCATAGTGTGTTGTGAGTGGGACAGTAAGGGGACTTGTTGGGCTGAGGGATCATTAGGACAGGAAGTGACTAGGCAGAGAAGGATGAGTTCAGCCAGGTCTGCACATAAAGGTGTCCTCATGGTCAGCTTTCCATCTCCATGATAGGACCTTACTTTCATTCTGATGTGGGAAGAACCTCATTCACACAGTCTTTGCACTTCCATTTTTTCACATACCTGTCACTAAAATGTCAGTATTTCAGACCAGTCAGCATGGCACAGTTAACCCTCCACTGAGCTCCTCTCACACCTGATAGCCCAGGTCCCTCCCTCCCCAGCACAGTCATTTTGGAGGGTGATAATTTGGGGCCTGGCAGAAGTCCATCTCTTGAAGATAATGCCCCATAAGTCTGCCTCTTTGGAGGGCTGGTATAGTTGGAGGAGGGGCTGGAAAGAGAAGTCCTTTGGGCTTGCTCTCAGCCACAATTGTAAGGACAAACAGCTCCAAAAGAAAAACCAGGCTCTGTGTGTACCCGTGAGGTCTCGTGCTTACCAATGGCAACTGGAGCCAGGTTCAAGGCAAGAATATGATTAAGCAACAAATCACCACTTTTCTCTTTGTTTTTAATTTTGTAATTCATTGTTTGAGGATTCAAATGTATATACAGTGTGTTTTGATCAAATCCACCCCACTTCCTCCCCTCCATCTCCTCCTCAACCTCATCAACTCTTCACCCTCTCACTTCATGTACTCTTGTTTTATTAACTCACTGACCCCACTCAGTGCTGCCAGCATATGCATGGGTATAGGGCCATCCACTGGAGCATGGGCAAGCTACCAGGGGCCATATCCCTGAAGAAAATGGACTCTCCCTCCCCCAGCAGCCATCAGCTGCCACTAGTTCCTCAGAGAAGGGTGGAAGTACATTTTTCTCTTCAGACCTAACAAAAAAAATCAGTGACTCTTGAAACAAAATTCAGACATCTCCAATAGAACACCCAGGTCTTCAGAAAAATGTACTGTATTTCCTACAGGATATTAAAAGGTGAAACCTTTCCTGATAAGTCAACATATTCTATAAGTTGCATCAATGGTTGCTAATAGTTACTGATCTTTCACTGTAGCAGTCACTGTTTTGGAGAGTTTCACCAATATTAATATATATACTACTCACCAGCCCAATACCACTGTCTGAATTTTACATGTGGAAAACAAGGTACCCAAGGGTTAAGGAACTTGTCCACAGTTGCATTGTGACTAGGCCAACACTGTAAACCAGACATCCTGGTTTTAGAACCCCATCTGTATATACTGCATCTAGGATGAGTGGCCTGAGAAGAGCAAGCACAAATACAGGGTATCTATGCAGAGGTGGTTGGAGAAAAGACCAGCCAACTGTTTGCTAAAGGGAGGGGTGATGCATATAGTTCACTTAGAGGCACTAGGTGAATTTTTCACTAAAAGACTGTCCCTAAGGAGGTTTGCCAAATGGAGGAGCTGAAATCTAAGGAATACAGTCTCAGCAAAAAGCCTGAGGTAGATCACAGGTGTACTGGCCTTTCTCACCTCCAGGCCCTTCAGCCACTGGGAGACTGAATACCATTGAAAATTTGAGGGCAATGAAAGGGCTACTTGACTCTTTAAATATTAGAGTTGCAGTCTGCTTAGTAACATTCATTAGTTAGAGATTGATTAGAGGAGTAAACTACTTTTAAGTATTTAGCCTTATGGAAGAAATACCTATTAAATATAAGCATACATATGTCACCTTAGAACTTGTCTTCGTGGGGCTGGAGAGATGGCTCAGCAGTTAAGAACACTGGCTGTTCTTGCAGAAGACCCGGGTTCGAATCCCAGCACCCACATGGCAGCTAATAACTGTCCATAACTCCAGTCTCGGGATCCGACAGCCTCTTCTGACCTCTGCCAGCATTGCACAACACAGGTGCACTTACCTACATGCAGACAATAAAGCATACACATAAAATAAAAATAATAAATAAAATTAAAAAAAACTTGTCTTCATAGTGGACACAGTGAATAACTGCAACCAAATGAGTAATTACAGCTCAGTGTTCGGGGTAGAGTTTCTTAGGCAGAGACCTCCAAAGCCAGCAGCTGTGTTCCCCACCCATCACTTTGGGAGAAGAAGGGGTATAAAACTTTGAAGGATATGACAAACTCCAACTTTTAAGCATGAACAAATCAACTTTGAGATAAGAAGTGGATATGTAAGAAGAAAGTGCAGAAATTCTGAGTGCTTGCTTTTCCCACATAAAGTACAGAGGGCTAATGTTTTTTTTGTACCTGAAAATGGTGTCTCAAATTGAAGGAAAGAATAGCCTGAAATCCCTGGAATCTGTGATCAGCATGCAAGTCCGTTCTGACTTACAGGAAGTGAAACAGCAGGCCAGATGCTGTAATTAATCTAGCAATAGACACATCTGAAAAAAAAAATCTGTTGACCAGTTTCATGATGAAAGTAAATGATCCCATCTTCCATGGTTGAAACTTCCCATATCTTGCCTGGCTTTAAAAGAAGAAGTGAGTTCTATTTCACGTTCATTCTTTACACCCCTTCAGTGGCTACCGCCTTATTAATGGCACAGGCTGTCAGAACCATGTAGTGTAAAATGTCACATAAAACAATAAGTGTGCGTGCAGGAATTCTTTTAATAGAAGGTAGTCTGTATGATTTGGATAGATGCAAAGGTGAGTTTGGGGAAGAGGATTAAGTTAATTCGATCTGAGCAAGATGATTCTGAACACCTTTAAAAGTTCATGAAGGATCTGTTTGCAAATTACCTTGTAAAATTTTTTCTTTGCTTAAAATGTGAACATTGACATTTTGTAACTGAAACAGCACTGCTGTGTTGTGGCATCGAGTGTGGCAGGGGAGAAGACACAAGAAGTTCTTGACTATAGAATCCAGTTTTGATGGATGAATTCACAGTTGTGTATTCTAACTTAAATAAAATATTTATATATCAGGTTTCACTGCTTTTTCAACTATAAGTAACTTATTGCAGATCTATGCTAAATCATTAGATGACAGAATTGTAACGGATTGGTAAAATGAGCTTTATATAAATGCATTAAAACTATTGTCTCAGCATTAGGGGAACATTTAAACCTAACTATAATTTAGTAGAAGTTCATGGTGCCAATTATGTATTAAACTGTACATGTATGACTAAATAATACATTCTTCAATACTTGACCTAGATCCTGAGTTATCTCCTCGTAGTGAACAGCACATAGATCTCAAGTGCTGACCTGCTCTCGATTTAGTCCAAATCAGTGTGTGACCCTCAAAGGCTGTGTTCCCCATATTTATATCTTAGTATTAAAACTCTACCCATCTTTCAAAACCTGGCTCAGATGTTGCCTTTCCCTGAAGACTTTCCTAGGTCCTCTGTACTTCCTTCATGAAATGTGTTTTAATAATTATCAGATTTTAGCCTATGACATCTGACCCTCCTACCCCATCTCTAGTCTTTTTGTCTCAGACACCAGCCCTTTTGAGTGTAAGACCACACACATTGAGACATAAGGAAAAGCATTCCATATCGGAGAAGATGATAAAATGGTCATCCGCCCCTGTAGAGAATGAGGCATATCAATTATAGCTCTCCTGGTGAAAGGACTACTTATGCTCCTAGTGTTAGAGACTTTAGCAAAACATCTTGTTCAAACTTAGACTCTTTGGTTTTGCCAGTATATATAAAAATGCCTGCCTTAACATTTGGTCATTTTCTGGGGAGCAATGAGGCATGGTGATTTAATGATATTCATAGAAAGTAGATTATTAGCTGGGAAGAATTACTAAATTTCACAACTTATATGAGAAATGTGAAGATGTAAATGTGTCTGCTTGAAAACCTTTTATTTATTTTAAAATTGTTTTGAACTTGTATTTTAATTAGCATACAAAATAATGGGTTCCATTATGACATTTTCATACATGTATATCCTGCTCTTTCTCATGTTCACCCCATTACCATTCTTGCCCCCCAACACTCCCCTTTCTCTCCCCAAATAGTCCCCCGTCTTCTTTCATGTATATACGTATATATTTAAATCAAGATTCCATATATGAAAGAAAACATGTATTATTTTCCCTTCTGAGCTTCCCTTCACTTAACATGATGATCTCTAGTTCCAATCTTTCCCTGCAAATGACATATTGTTCATGATTTTGGTCCTTGTGAGCTAGGGTCCTCTCTAGGAAGGTTGGGGGCCAGAAACCAGGCCTTCACAGGCTCTTCTCAGCACTCATCTACCGAGAGCTCATCTCTCCTGAGGACCTAAATCCTTTTTCCACAGGAGATTTTCCGTAGGAGTGCTGGTCATCAAGCCCATATGCACACTGTGATAGATAAATCCATCTTGTGTATATGTACTGCATTGACCTTATCAGTTCATCCACTGCTAGCCATCTAGGCTAATTTCATATTGTGGGTGTGCAGGTGTCTGTGTCATACACTGATTTATACGCCTTGGTGTATATACCCGAGAGCAGCATAGGATGTCTATTATATGGTAGTTCTATTTGTAGGTTTTTGATGAACATCCAAACTGACTTCCATAGTGGCTACACTAATGTATATTCCATCAGCAGTGTGTAAGGGTCCCCCACAAACATTCTTGCTGACATTTATTGTCCTATTTTTTTTAATGATAATCATTCTGACTAGGATGAGATGGAATCTCAATGTAGAATCTCTTTGTGTTTGGTTAGTCAGTTGGTTGATTTTCTTATGATGCTGCAGAGCAGATCCATGGTCTTGTATGTGCTAGGCGAATGCTCTACCATTGAACTATGTTCCCCAGCCTGAAATCTACAGTATTTAGAAACAACCCTGCTCTTAGGAAAGATTTTTGAAAAAGTTCATTTTAATCCTGACATGTAGCCTCCATGTGCATTGTGATTTCATTTTCTTTAATACTGACCAATTTCATATAATGAGTTTTGTAGCTTTGCAAATGTCTAGTAGAACAATCAAATGGAATTGATTATCTCTGCCTTTCCAGAGCTTCTATGTGTGGCTAGTTTCTTCATTTATTATTGGCTCATGGACTCTGTCAAGGGCTTTCTATAAACACATTCTCAATCTTAAAATGTCTCAAGATAAACTTCTCCCCCTTTCCTTTTAAGAAGGGTTTTCACCAACTGACATTCTGTTTACTTGCTGGGGCTCCCGAGGGAGGAAGGAGCTGAACCTAATGGACCTTGCTACTGAGCTGCCTGCCCTGGCCTGGCCTGGGGCCCCACTAAGTGACTTCTTGACTTAATGTGTAGAAAAATGAATGCTGTAACCCTAAAAAGCATAAGCCTTGCTCAACGGGGCTCCCAGTATGAAAAAAAAAGGCAAATGTTAGCCAAGCTGTAAGGGGCTGTTTGGGAGGAAAAAGGGCAAAGCATTTGGCGCTGCCGGCAGCTTTCTCGTGGTGTTTAAAGATTGTACATTGTTGAAATCCTAAGACCAGAGTGTAACTGTTAGCCAGCTCACCAAGCTTAAGCACCCAGTGACCTGCATCCATTTTCCTGGGTAATTTTTAATATCCTTTGTGGGCACTTTGCTAATGATTTTGTTAAAATATCTTTTCTTGTTTGCATCTTCATTTCCTAAAAATCCTTTGTTTTAGCCTCCACCAAGAGAAAGGGCCTCTTCTTCCCGCACACCCTTAGTTAAGGGCCATAAGGCAAATATCTTTTGTCTAGCCATAAAAGTTGTCTTTCCTGTGTATAATTTACTAAAAAGGAGTGACTTCTTTTAAATACCTCCTGCTGGAAATCTAAAGTTCGCACACGTGCAAAATATCTGTGTGTCCCAGCTGAAGACACACTAGCACTCAAAGTGATGTTTGTAAAATGACATGCTTAATTGTTAAACCAGAAATGTTTAAATTATCGTTTTGATGAAGGCTACAGATCTTATAACACTAAATTGATCAATTGTTAGGAAGGCATCATAGATACCAAATGATGCCGGTATAACTGTTTAGATTTTCTGCACTCTTTAATTTACTGTAGGCATACCTAATATTTATTTTAAAGTGAAAACAATTACAGACATTTTTAACCTTGAAGACACAGATGTTAGGCACTGGACTCTGTGTCCAGAGAGTAGATCATAAGGTGATCGGTGATGGAAGGGCAGGTCATTATTCATTTGTTTAAAGACCCATTTTGGGGGCTGGAGAGATGGCTCAGCGGTTGGGAGAACTGACTGCTCTTGCAGAGGACCTGGGTTCGATTCCCAGCATGCACGTGGCGGCTATGAACCGTCCTTAATTCCAGTTCCAGGGGAATCCGAAGCCCTCTTCTGACCTCTGTGGCATTGTGTGACACGGTGCACTCACATACATGCAGGCAATACACTCATATACATAAAATAGAAATAATAAAATATTTTTAAAAGACCCATTTCATTTCAAGCTCTGGAGATAACTGTACTTACTCTACAAAACTATGCAAAGTAAGTTTCTAGGTTGAAGTGGCCCCCAGGATTTACAGCAGGGTGAAATGAAGGCAGAAAAGTGCCAGAAACACCCCAAAGAGAGGGAGTGAGACAGGAGCAAGAGGAGGAAGAGCCTTCAAAGGACAACGTCTAGAGAGGAACCTTGCTGGGTAAAAAGTGGTGCATTGGATTTAGAGGCCTTAACATCAGTAAATCGCAGGATGCTTTTAGGGCAAAGTATTCTGCACAACACTGTCATCATGGACTCCAAATGTCATACTCTGGTCCAAACCCATAGAACTCTCTAATGTAGAGTGTGCCTACTGTAAACACGGGCCGTGGTGAATAATAATAGTCAGTATTTGTTTATCAGTCATAACAAATGTGCTACACTGATAGAAGATGTTACCAGGGAAAATTATTAATCAAAATTAAAATAGAGGAGAGAAGATATCAACTTTGTGCTTTCCACTCAGTTTTTCTACAAACCTCCAGCTAAAAAGTCAAATCTGTTTATTAGTTTTAAAATTGCAATGATGGCTAAGATAAAGGGGATGCTTGGGTAGTGGGTACACATTTGTAATCCCAGCACTTCGGAGGCTGAGGCAGGAGGAATACAAGATTGAGGCCTTCTGGGCTACAAGAGAGAGTCCAGGCCAACCTGGGCTATGTAGTATGACTCTGTCTCTAAAACAAAAACATTTTTTTTAAACAGTGGGGGCTAGATCACTTGTCAAGCATTGGTAAAGTCCTGGATTTAATCCCCAGCGATGGGAGCACTTGCCACCAAGCTTGATGACCTGAGCTCTAACTCAGGATTCACATGGGAGAGGGGTAGAACCAACTTCTGAAGGTTGTCCTTTGGTCTACATATGTACATTGTGGCACACACGTGCATGCATGTACAATGAATGACTGTATGACTGAATGAATGATGAATGAATG
Organism: Nannospalax galili; assembly: GCF_000622305.1. Lineage (NCBI taxonomy): Eukaryota > Metazoa > Chordata > Mammalia > Rodentia > Spalacidae > Nannospalax > Nannospalax galili. Next base: position 2,763,638 of record NW_008360316.1, on the reverse strand, counting down.
AATGAATGAATCTTCTTTAAAAGAAAGATGTCCAGCAGCAGCCTTTTTTCTAGGTAGGGCTGAGGATATATAGCCCAGTGGTATAGGCATGTGTATTAGTCACTTTTCTCATTGCTGTGACAAAATGCCTGACAAAAGTAACTTAAAAAAGGAAGACTTTGGGGCTGGAGAGATGGCTCAGCAGTTAAGAACACTGGTTGTTCTTGTAGAAGACCCAGGTTTGAATCCCAGTACCCACATGGCAGCTAACAACTGTCCGTAACTTCAGTTCCAGGGGATGTGACAGCCTCTTCTGTCCTCCCCGGGCATTGCACGACACGGGTGCACTTACCTACATGCAGGCAATACACACATACACATAAAATAAAAATAAAATATTTTAAAATAAAACATTCTAATGTAATCCAAAAAAAAAAAAAAGACTTTATTTTGGCCCACAGTTTGAGGGTACAGGCCATCATGGTAGCTGAAGCATGAGGCAGCTGGTCCTGTTACATCCTCAGTGAGAGATTAATGGTAGTGCTTGTCTGACTTTCTCTATTCTTCTGAATCTAAAGCCCCAGCTCCACATTTGGGCTGCCCACATTCAGGGTGGGTCTACCCTCCTCAGTTAAACCTTTTTGGAAACACCCTCATGGACATAGCCGAATGTATGTTTCCATGGGGATTCTAGATTCAGTCAAATTGACAATGAAGATAGCACAGTGTTTATGGGTTTGATCACCAGCATCCCCATAAGGTACCCTCCTGTATAAAGAGGATGTGGGGCCTCAGAGAGAGCTCTCAGTGAAAGAGTGGTGAGACGAGGCTCTCAGGGGCCTGGCTTCCAGTTCCCAATGTTTCTAGAGAGGAGACTGACTCACAAGGACCAGAAGGAATGAGTCCAAAGCATGGTGGAGGATGAATATCATAGTCCATCCCAGCATCCAGGAGGGAAGAGATTTGATAGAGACTTGGTCTATATTGATGCTTCTAAGGTGGGAAGAATAATGAAGACTTAAAATGGCTACTGATCCTGATGATGAATAGGGAGAGACCTGAAGTGGGGAGAAGGTTCAATACTGTGGCAGTTACAAAGGTGGGCCCTAGTGGTTAAGACAAGTCACTGGAGATTTTAAGATATAAACAGCCATCCTTTTAGGGGTCTAAGGATTAGTTTTCTATTATTCTTTTTCTTAATCTGTAAAAGCCAGTCTATAAGTAAAGTTATAGAGCCAAAATCTTTTTGAGTTGGAAATTTGGGTAAAATGATAGTAAAAGATGGCATGGACTCCAGACTTTAAGAAGCTTTGCAAGGAGAAAGAATTGAGAAATCTATAAACAGAAGAATATACAAGGTGGCTTGCTGGGACTGTCACCTGAGATCAGGGGTTGCTAAGTAGGAACCTAGTTGGAGAGGCTAACATTATATCATCTCTGTCTTTAGTTAGTAAGAGCTGAAGTTGTCTGATAGCTATTCAGTGTTTCACTTGTTGAATGGATGAGTTGAACTTTTGAGGCATTTTCATTTGAAATCCCCACAATAAAGTGTTTCACCTATAGTGCACTGAAGGCACCATTTTAATGCAAAGGGTCCCTTAGAAATTATCATGTCCAATTCATTCATCTTCTGAAGAAGGAGAATAACACAAAGAAAGGTTATAGGACTTTTGGAAGACATATGGCCACAGAGGGACAGAATCAGGACTAAAGCAGAGGACTTTTCTCAAGCCATCTTTCAATTCTTCCACATTGACACACAAATGGAGACTTGAATGAGGTGATTCAATGAACTCTCTGGTCACCAGCTGTAGATAGCCAGCTGGTATTGTAATGAGAGGCGAGAACTAAGCAAAGTTCTTTCATTAAGTTAAAATATAATTCATGCATCACAAAATTCATCCTGTTAAACTGAAAGCTAAGTGCTTTCAGTATAATCACAGAGGTATGCAACCATCACTCCTATAATTCCAAAAAGAAACCACATACCAATTGGCAGTCACTGTGCCTCCTCCCCTGCCTGAGCCCCTGGTGGCATCTCATCTATGATCTGTTTCTGTGGACTTTTCTCTTCTGTGTTTTTATGTGAATGGGCTCATACAGTAGGTGGCTTTTGTGTCTGTCTTTTTTCACTTCATGTGTAATTTTCAAGGTTTATCTGTGTTGTATCAAGGTAGCAGTACTTCATTTCTTTTTATGGTGAAACAATATCCCATTGTGTGAACATACCATGTTTTAAACCATCCTTTAGAGATTCACTTTCTGCCTACTATAAATAAGGCTGCTGTGGGCATTCATGGACACATGTTTGTGTGAACGTGTGTTTTCAGTTCTCTTACATGCATTCTGGGGACTGGAATTGCTGAGTCATGTAATAGTCATGTAACTCGGTTTTCAGTGTCTTCACTATTTTACATTCTCACCAGCAATGTACAGTAGTACTAGTGTTCCATGTCATCCTCACCAGCACTTGTTATTGCCTGTCTCGTTAAATTATAGCCACCCTAGTGGGCATAAAGTTCTATGCCACCAAGTGTGGATGTTCCTAAGGACTAATGATGCTGAGCATCTTTTTATGTGCTTGTTGACTGTTTAGATGTCTTCTTTGGAGTAGTCTAATCAGATCTTTCCCTCCTTTTGAAATTGCTTTGTCGTTTTTCTTGAGCTTGTAGGGATTCTTTATTTTCAACACAAATCTCTCCTCCCATTCTGTGGGTGGTCTTTTCACTCCTGGCTAGGGTACCTTGGATCGTTCTAATTTTGATGAAGTCCAGTCTATTTTTTTCTTTTATCCTCTGTGCATTTGGTGTCCTACTGAAAAAGTCATTGCCTAGCCCAATAGCACAAACGTTTATTCCTATTTTCCTCTAGAAAATTTATCTTATAAATTTGGACTCTAACTCATTTGAGGTAATTTTTTAATGTGATATGAGGTGAGTACTCATTTTTATTCTTTTCTCTGTGGTCATCCACTTGTGCCAGCATTGTTTGTTAGAAAGACTCTTACTTCCTCCATTGAATTGTGCTGGCATCCTTATTGAAAATAAAGTGACTATAAATGAGTTTATATGCAAATTCTTATATCTAGTCTATAGCCTATATCTGTCCTTTAAATTCTTAAAAAAAAAAAAAAGAACAAGTAGCCCACTAATTTATTCACTTCACTAAAACCAGGTGGAAAACAGAGAATGGAAAATATCAATCATCCTGCCACTGTAATTCTTTTGCTGTATTTCTCCAGAGCAAGACTTATGTCACCAGTCAGCTGGCTGGGAGTTCTTTTGCCCTACCCAGATAGGAACTGTGTGCGGGGAGGAGAAACTTCCAGACTGGTCTCTGAAGCTTTCCTTTCTCCCAGTGTGTCGCAGCACTGAGCAGTAGCAGTAGGCAGATGGGAGTGGCAGCAAGTGGTGCCCTCTAGTGTTGCAGTCCTCTTCTCGGCCTTTGGCATTGGGATCCACCAGCAGGTAGGTTCCAGAACCCTTATCCCTAGGCAGCAGGCTTACAGTTCTCACTTGGGATCTGGGACCTTTGAACATGAAAACATAACAGCTCTCCAGAATTCTTCTGGTGACCGGGGCCTGCAGCTCTCTTCTCTGGCTCATAGGCCTCAGCTCCTTGCTCTCTCTTGTGCTTTTCCTTCCACTGCTCTTATTCTTTCTTTCCTGGCTGCTCTTGAACTATTCAGCTGCTGCTTCAGCTGTCCAGCAGCCGGCTTCTTTGCTGCTTTCACAGCTTAGCCAAATGCTCAGCTGTCGCTGTCATGGCAATCGGCTGCTTCTGCCTTTATGCTTTTTCTGCTTCTTTCTTTTTTGTGCTACCAGCTCATCCTGTGCTACTGAAATAGGCAAGGAAGATGCCCTTTGTTGTGCCCAGCGTTGCAATGCCAGGAGAAGCAGTACAGGAAAGTGTCTTCCAGCCTACTCACTGAGTAAGGCTGAGCAGCCTACTTATGTAGCCCATGTGAAGAGCGGAGTGTTTGGGCCAGCACAGCTGTTTATTATAGACCAATTGCAACCATTTTTTTGGGCCAATTCCATCTGTGTCTCTTAGCGTCAGTCACAGCAGTTCTACTAGACTACCAGGGAAAAGTGTATCCCTCTAGCCAAGGTAGACATGGTTGCAGGGTCATCTAGAGTTCACCTAGGCTTTTGTGATCTGATACAAACTGAAAAAGCCCTGGCAGGGCTTCAGGAGCCAGGGGAAGTCAACAGTGATTTTTGCATAGTTTTTTTAATTATTTATTTAATAACCATATAATTAGAAGAAGCAGTTCATTACAACAGCATGACATATTCAATAACAATTTCCAGAGCTAAGATGCATCTCTTTCAAAATTGGCTGTAAATTTTTAGGTTTACAGTTGAATT
>NW_008360316.1:2756972-2757251 GCF_000622305.1 Nannospalax galili | reverse complement strand
CTTTAAACTAAAACTAATCAGAAGAGATAAAGAGGGCCACTTCATTCTGATCAAAGGAACAATAAATCAAGAAGATATTACAATCATGAACTCTGGTGCACCCAACTTCATAAAAACAATACTAAAGGACTTTAAGACCCAGGTTAACCCCAACTCATTAATACTAGGGGACTTCAATACGCCACTGTCTCCATTAGATAGGTCAACAGGGCAGAGACTTAACAGAGAGACATCTGAATTAAACAAAACCATATATCAAATGGACTTAACAGATATCTA
>NW_008360316.1:2739741-2756044 GCF_000622305.1 Nannospalax galili | reverse complement strand
AAATGTTGTAAATCATATAAGTGGACCCAACACAAGAACCACATGGTCATCTTAGTAGATGCTGAGAAGGCCTTCAACAAAATTCAATATGCATTTATGTCCAAAGTCTTAGAGGGAACTGGACTGGAGGGAACATACCTCAACATAATTAAAGCCATATATAACAAACCCACAGCCACCATCATTCTAAATGGAGAAAAACTGGAAGCATTCCCATTGAAATCAGGAACCAGACAAGGCTGCCCACTATCCCCACTTCTCTTTACCATAGTACTTGAAACTCTTGCAAGTGCATAGTTATTTTAAAGCATCTGTGGACAGTTCAAGAATCTGGTGCTGGCAGAAGTGTAGTCTGCCTGCTAGACTGATAATCCATTACCCCAAGCAGCCAAGGTAGGAAATGAAGTCCAACAGCTACAGATTAGAGTCACATTGTCCCTCCTACAATGTCTTTGCTCATTATGAACATCAGAAGGAGTGCCTATAACAAAGAGGAAGATGACTTAAGGACTTCATTAACATCTGAATTACTTACACTGTACTACCCTGAGGCCCTGCAACAGTTGAGTGCCTTAGTCTGGGCCCTAATATATGCTTGGAGATATTTTCATCATTGCTTTAACTCACAAGTTCCCTAATTTAAGGACAAGAAGTAACAGCATTCTGCACCAATAATAAACATTTTTTAACCAGAGTTCAAACTATTTTCCTTGTTCCCAAAATCTTTTTTAATTACCGAAATACCGACTTAATATATATCGAGTCTACTCTTTTACTTAAGTTGCTTTTTAAGAATCTTTCAGACACCTACCTCTAACACTGTGACTGAATTCTTAGACACCTCTCTGGTGGCATAAGCAGAAGCCTTTAGAGTCAAACTGGGAGTCCATATTTTCAAAGGCAAGAGATTTTTCCAGAGAATTTTGGATCTCAGGAAAGCAAACCTCAGAAGGATATGTCCTCCTTAGGACCTAGACATGGTAAACACATTTTGTATTTATTAAACTTTATCACATGGTGAATATTCACATGTATTTTAAATGATCTGACTTTGACAGTGATTTGGTTTAATAGGATCAGAGGTACAATACTGCTTTTAAAAATAGTGTCTTATTTAAAGAGAAAACTCTGTCATTTACCTCAAATTAGTATGTCACATAGAGCTCTTGATTTGTCTCATAACTGCTTGTTTTAAAATTTTTATGTATTTTTATTTTATGTGTATGAGTGTTTTGCCTGCATGAATGTAAGTGCACCCATGTTGTGCAGTGCCCACAGAGGCCAGAAGAAGGCATCAGATCCCTAGAACTGGAGTTTTGGATGGTTGTTAGCCATGTGCGTACCGGGAACTGAACCTGGGTCCTTTACAAGAACAGCTAGTGCTTTGCCCCCTGATCCATCTCTCCAGCCCTCAAAACCTGCTTTTGTTACTGGTCTCCTTTGCTCTCTCCCCTCCGCTTCATTATGAACTTCAAACTTGCTTGCAACCCATTATCCAATTGCTCATCGTGCCCCAGATGAATGGCATGTTTTACTGTAACCTGAACAGAGGGTGAGTCCCCTCCTCTTCCAGATGGCACCCCCATGCTCTATCCTTTCTGAAAAGCTGATTCTTCTTCTCCCCACCTCCTAATCCAAGTGCCCTGTTTATGTTCTCATATCCCTAAAGGTCTGGTTGACCGGTTTCGTTACCATGCCCGCCAATCCATCATGACATTGGAAGCAAAGATGGTCTCTATCTTTGCCCATAAGTCTCCAGAACTTGGAATGGAGCTTTGTCTGTAGTTGGTGCTCAATGAATGTGTGTTAATAAATGATCAAACAGTATTCCAGAGGCCAGAGCCCAGGGCACCTGAGAGGCTGTCCCACGTGTGCTGAGCCAAAATCAGTGTCCTGTCACAGGTCTCCAGGAAGCCCCTGGGAAGACAGCTCCTAGCAGCTCCAACCACTTGAATGCAATAAAGGAGAAAGTTGTTTCAGTTTTGTTTGGGTCTTTTAGAGAGGTAAGATTGAACCTCATTAAAAAAAATGGCCGGAGCAGCTTTTCCTCCTCCATTTCTGTGACCATTTGCCATTGACTATAGTAGAAAAGTACTTTTTTCTGAATGAAGCTTCCTACTTACTATTTCTGAATGCACCCTCACTAATTCATTCAACAATGTGTTTCTCTGGATTGTGAGGTAAAGTTGGTAGCCTGAGTGGCAGGGGCTCACTCCCACTTGCTTCCCAGACCTTGGGGATCATCCAGAGCCTCAGCACTTCCCTGTGCTTAGGAGTATTTGTCAGAGTCAAGATGCAAAAAATCAACTGTGCAGTCTGTCACTGCTCCCAGCCCCAATCTCAAAACCTCTGAGGGCAGAGAATGACTTTTTTCTCCTCACTTTTCCCCAGTACCTGATATAGTAACTATAGTAAAAATAAGTTGAATTAATCTCTTATAGCTGTTCAGTGCTGATAACCCTGCCCATGGATCCATAGCAGTTGCATGTGACTTTGTAATAATAACTAAAGTTCTAAAAAGTTCAATACAGGGGCATTATTGGCTTAATTAGAGAAATGGGGCAGAGAGAAAGACAGGGGGGGCCAGAAGAAGCCAGGGTTCACCTTCAGCTACAAACCAGTCAGGTGTTGTTTGGGTAGACTGTTTTTTTAAATTGATATGATGATCATGGCATATTAATTTATAACTTCAAATCATTGACCTTTACCAGCTTTGGGGAAAGTAAATATTAAAAGATAGAATTATGAATTATGGTTACACTTTATTTCATTTTCACCTTGCCTATAAAGTTTACTTATGATATTATATTTAAGATCTTACGAGATAAATCTAATAGAGCTGTACAAAATTTTTGACATTTGCTTCACTTTAAAAAAAAAGATGTATCTGTATCAAAAGACCCTTCATCTTAATTAAAAGACGGCTGCTTTCCTGCTTATTTCCCCTCTTACATAAACTGTGCTGACTGTGCTGATTGCAGTGTAATCACCCAATTTCAGTTGACAATTAGCATGGGGAAATGCACTTGGCAGTGAAACACGGCAGCATCAGTGGCATAGCTTTGGCAGTAGAAAAATGCCAAGCATAATTCAGATGTCAATGTGGACATGAACAGTTCCAGCTAGTCCCTGACTTACTCATGTCTTTAGTAATATCTAATCAATTACAGAACAGTTTTCAAATCCAAATAAAAGAATTCATTTAAAACAGTTGTAGTTCCCGAGACATAGTGCCTGTGTGTGTGTTTATATATGTATATACGGTATAGTATGAACGTATTTACACATCATTAAAAAGATATTTTTCTTCCAGTCATAAACTCCAAGGAAAATCTTGTAAATCCTTCTTCTCGATGCTATCTTTATATCGCTAAACAGTGTGCTTACATTAATGAGTCCAGTATAGACACTGCTGCTTGACTTCCTGCTTGGTGGTGGGCTTTCCCCCTCTACTGTCTTACCTCCTTGCCTTCTCCTTTCCAATAGACTCACATCTCTGATTTTTTATTAACTCACGGAATCCGTGGTAGTTTCTTTAAAGCTATGTGGCTTGTGTTCTTGACCCATGTAAAGCCAAGAAGTAGGGTGATTTTTCTTTTCTTATTCAAGTACAGTCTTCCTGTAGTTTTTTGTTTGTTTGTTTTTGTGTGTGTGTATTCATTTATTCATTCATTTTTGTGGTGTTGGAGATGGAACCCAGGGCAAATGTCCTGCCACTGAGCTAAACCCCCACTAGCCCTTGGTCTTATGAGATATAGTCCCGCTATGTAGGTCAGACTAGCTTCAGACCTCTGATCCTCCTGCCTCAGCCTCCCATGTGTTGGAGTTATAGGCGGTTACCACCACAGCTTGATGCTGTGATTTCTGTTTGCATTTCTTTTGCATCCTGTCTGAATTCTATGTACGTCTAATACTCTCCATATATTTTATTACAGTAGATGTTTTCTTAGCTCTCCCATCCATCCTCTCCTACCATTTGATGCCCTTTCCCTGAAGACCCACCCAGACTGCTTGGTCTGTAGGCCTCTGCTTGTTGCTGAATTTTGCTTTTTCAAGAGGATAATGGTTCTTGCATATCTGTCTTCTTTTATTTCCTCACTTGTGTTCATAAAGCACATATATCAGTAGATTCTTGAGTGTTACATGGGCAGTATGTTTCTGATACATCGGGTAATAAAATATCTTTATTCTGTGTTCACATTTGACTGTTAGACTAGCTGAGTATAAAATTTTAGAACTGAATTCATTTCTTCCAAAATGCTAAGCATCCTTTAGCTTCCTTCTGCCTAGCTGAAGGGATGCTCACTGTAATTTTGATTTTCCATTCTTTGTATTTAGACCTCAAAATTTTTTCTTCTTTTTTCCATTATGCTTAGTGTTCTGAAATTTACAAAGCAGTGTGTGTTTGTATGATTTCCCTTTCCTCGGTGTTCCTTTTTAACCTAGAGATGTGTTTCCTTCCATATGCAATTTTTATATTATTATTATTATTATTTTCCTTTTGCAGTACTGGGAATCGAACCCAGGGTCTTACGTATGCTATGCAAGTGCTCTCCCTCTGAGCTATAACCCAGGCCTTTTAAATTTTTGAGACAGGGTCTCTCTAGTGATCTTCCTGCCTCAGCTGCCAAAGATCCCCTGGAACTGGAGTTACAGATGGTTGTTTTAGATGGTGCTAGAAATCAAACCATTTATAACCCCAGTTCCAGGGGATCTGACACCTTCTTCTGACCTCTGCAGGCATTGCACGACACAGGTGCACTTACATACATGTAAGCGATACACTCATACACATAAAGTAAAAATAATGAATAATTTTTTAAAATTTAAATGTGGCTAGGTGTGGTGGTTCACACCTTTAATCCTAACACTCAGGAGGCAGAGGCAGGCAGATTTCTGTGAGATCAAGGCCAGCCTGGTCTACATAGCAAGTCCCAAGCCAGTTAAAGCTATAGAGCATCCCTATTTATTTTTAATGTTAGCTTAAAAATCCTTAAACAGGACAGCTGGGGCTACAGGGAGACCCTGTCTCAAAAAGACAAAAAAAAAAAAAAATCCTTAAACTCAAAGCATCTCTAGATTCAATGAAATCGCCATTGAAATCCCAATGACATTTGTTTTCAGAAATAGAAAAACTTAAGCCAGGCTTGGTCATGCATACTCGAAATCCTAGTACTCAGGAGGATGAGGCAGGAGAATTGTCAGTTCAAGGCCAGACTGAGCTAGTCGGTGAGACCCTGTCTCAAAATAAAACAGAAGGGAAGAGAAGAGAGAAATAGAAAACTTAGCCTAGATGCTGGAGAGCTAGCTCCATGGTTAAGAGCACTGGCTGCTCTTCCAGAGGACCCAGGTTCAGTTCCCAGCACCTACATCACCACAATAACTGTCAGTAACTCCAATATCACCATAATAATAACTGTCAGTAACTCCAGTTCCAGGCCTCTGTGACTTCCATAGGCATTGCATGACTAGGTGCACTTATATGCAGGCAAAACACTCATACACATAAAATAAAAATAAAATTTGAATTTTTTTAAAAAGAAAACTTGCCAAGTGTGGTGGTAGACACTTTTAATCCTAGTATTCAGGAGGCAGAGGCAGGTGTATCTCTTGTGAGATTGAGGCCACCCTGGTCTACATAGCAGGTTCCAGGTTATCTGGGGACACAGGGAGACCTTGTCTCAAAAAAAAGTTATCCTAAATTCAAATAAATGTGGATGAACTCTCAAGTAACCAGAATAATCTTGGAAGGAAAGAACAAAACTAGGGGGCTCATAGTTCCTTGTTTCAGAACTCACTGCAAAGCTACAACATTCAAAACAATATAGTACTGCTATGTAGACAGGTGTATGGACCAAAGGAATAGGAAAAGGATTAGACACAAACCCATATGGTGTCATGATTGTCAACAAGGGTGCCAAGACCATTCAGTGAGGAAAAGAATATTTTCAAGAATTTTCAAGAAAGATTCAGGGAAGGTTAGATAGAAGGGTGTTTCATGATGTTGGGTTTTTTTTTTTTTTTTTTTGGTGATTTCTTGGATATTACATCAAAAGCATGGGAATGAAAGAAAAACAAAGATAAATGGAACTTCATCAGAATTACACATTTTAGTGCAAAGTATATTATCAACTGTAAAAAGCAACAGATGAAATAGAAAATATTAGCAAATCATGTATCTGATAAGGAATTAGTATCCAAAGTAGAAAGAACTGCAACTCAATAACAAATTCAAGAAAAAGACTTTAATAGACATTTCTCCACAAAGATTTGCAAGTGTCCAAGTCTCATAAGAAATCGTTCTCAACATCATTCATTATAAAGGAGATGCAAATCTGTATCACAAGGATATCCCCCCGTTAAGATGGTATTTCTGAGGATGACACCAAAGAAACTCTGGGAGACACACATATGGTACATATACACATATGCATAAAAATAAAAGCAAACAAAAAATAATTCTTATAATACATTTCTTTATATATTTTTATTATTTTATAGAATTATTTATATATTATAGTAATATACTTCTTTTCCCTTTTTTGGTCTTTTTGAGACAGGATCTCCCTGTATCAACAGCTGGCCTGTAACTTGCTGTGGAGATCAGGCTGGCCTCAATCTCACAGAGATCTGCCAGACTCTGCCTCCTGAGTTCTGGGATTAAATGTGTGCACCACCATGCCTGTCTTACAATATCTTCTTATACTACTCCTCTGAAAGAGTAGGACAAGCAAAAGACACAGAGTGCAGCCCTCACCCAGGCTGTAGCTGGAAACAACTGATGGGGGATAAAGGGGGAACACTGGATCCTGCTTTCTTCTGACCATCCTGGTCTATGCAGCCCAGCACTAAATCTTACTGTCAATAAGTTAAGAGCATTGTTTTATTGGTCATAAAACACATGTTCTCAAATACATGCCATAGGTCCTGCCCATAAATGAAATAATCTTATACATATTTCTGCTACCCCTTGTATAATAAACCTCCTGCCACTGTTCCAACACCAGGAGACTGGAAACAGCTGTGTCATTAATGAAGGATGGCAGGGCCCAGCCAGTGACCCCCAGATGAAAGGTTCATTATTTCCTTACGGGTCTCCAGAGCTATTTGGCCCCCTAGCACGCCAACAAGGGATTTGGACTGAGGAACTGAAACCTTGGACTATAAAAAAAAATTTTTTTTTACATAGTCCTTGATACAATTTAGAATGATTATAGTATATTGTGCCAAGAATTCCTTATTAAAAATCAATTTAATTGTGCATACCCCATCTGGTCGGTATTATGGTCTTTTATGGGGGAGAAAACACGACTTTGTATTTACCTAATATTCTATAGTATAAGCATGTAATTTTGTAGAAACAGAGGCATTTCATAGTACTGAGAAATTGTTAACTTCAGACACTTTTAAAAATGTTTGCCAGACTACTCGCTTTGTAGCTTCGAGCTATAACATTCAACTTGTTGTGTCACTTGAGATTTGAATGGAAAAGAATTAAGAAAAGGTAAATTAAGAAGTTCATATACATGGACTGGAGAGATGGTTCAGTGGTTAGGAACACTTGCTATGCTTCCTGCCTCCAAAGTACCTGAGTTCAGTTCTAGGCACCCACATCTGACACCTCACAACCACCTGTAATTTCCATTCCAGGGAATCTGGCACCCACTTCTGGCCTCCACAGGCACCCACACACATACACATAAGTAAAAAAAACTTGATTTTTTTAAAAAAAGAAAATCATATACATTTTATTATTTATCTATTTAGATGTTATAACTTTTATGCTTTTTTTACAACTTCAAATTCTAGTCTTTTTAAACATAATCTAAATTGTCTGAGTATTACTTTGCATTTTTTAAATTCAAGGAATTTGGATACTAAATTTTACTTTTGGAAGTTTTGCTTTTGAGAAATTTACATTTTATTATCTGCCGAGTTCAGTCTCAACCATGTTAGCAAAATATTACAATATGTTAACTCAGAATATTACAGGAAAATATTTCCAACTAGAGTGACGGGGAGACTTGTCACCTACTCCCAACTGGATTGTACTCTAACCATAAGGGACTTGTCAGCTTCTTTAGCCTGGCATTTGAGGAAAATTTGAATGATTGTCTCAGTTTTTCTGGCTGTTCATATGCTTATGGTTGTGAAGCATTTTGTTGTTTCCATCTTAACATATCAGCAGATAGGAAACTGGTAGTCATAAATACTGATCTGATTCTGAATTGCCTTGACTTAGATGTATTGAACATCACTTCTTTGGTGGTAGAGTTCACTGTTGACAGCTGAAGTCTTTTAAGCACCTATTTAGTGTGGACCTCAGTGCCTTTCATCATCTCTGGGCTCTGATTTCATTTGTGTGATGGGAACAAATAGCTCTCTTAGCATGGTGATGAGGTGAGAGTGTTGCAAGGTTCTTGAAACAGAGAGAAATAAATAGTTACTTTTTAGCACTATCATCTTTCCATTTGTTCTTTAGAAAATAGAGATTGGGGAATGTAAGGGAGTTAGCCATTCTCATAAAGCAATCAAGAGCTCAGACGAACCGGTCTTGGGCTTACTTTAAGCTTTCCTCTTGAAGTATTTCTATTCTGTACATTCCTTACTACAGTATTCCCAGCACCGTGCCAGGTCTAAGGTGTCCTGTAGTGAATGAAATTCATGTAGCCTTTCATCACATGAGGTACCCAGATAATAATAATAAATAATAATAATAATAAAGAGTATACAAGCTAAGAGAAAAATGGTGCAGAGACAGAAGAGCAAGCTCTTTCCTTCTACATGATTTTTTTAAATTGATTTTTTGGTGTATTTCATACAGAACATCCCAAACAATCTTATTTATCTTTATACCCACATCCCAAATATCACCCTCCCATAGCCTCCCCCTCCCCACTAGAGCCCATATACTCTGTCATTCCTGTTCCTAACCCCCAGCCGCTCCCCAATGCTTGTCCATCCGCTGAGTCTAGTCAACCTATCTAAAGTTTCTTTTTCAGGAAGATCAGCTCTTCCTCCTCTACCAACAATCAGTTTCCAACATTCCTTTAGATAATATTGGGATCTGCTGTTCATTTTCCCAGTTCTATGCTGGGTTACTGTCTGGGAGTCTCTTGGGCTACTCTGGCCAATAACTCAAAGGAAGGTATCTCCTGTCTGGCATTATTTCTTGTTATGTAGCCTTTAGCTCTACACATGGACTCTTACAGAAATATACTGATCGCTTTAATCTTTGGTTTTACTTTCTTTTCTTCCATGTTTCCAAGTGAAGCCAGCCACGATCGAGCAGGACCTTTGACTTATCTTCACATAGATGGAACTGGTAAAAGAAAGGAGCCAGGGGCTCCTCCCAAGCCCTTGTGACCCCTAAGGAACAGATCCTTAAAGGACCTTAAGAATAAAAATAAACTGGTTTATTTGGGCCAACTGTATGATCTTAAACATCCTTGTACATAATTTTTAAAGGTTGAAGTAATGCTTATGTGTTGTGAGAACAGTGTTATATACAGCAAAAGATAATTTTCCCTCTGCTGCATCCATTTCTGCTCAGATAATCAATAGGAACAGTGTGACAGCCTTTCCTGTTTTTCTTTGTGTTCATAGAAATGTTTAAGTAGATGGCCTTTTCCTAGGGTCTTACAAACTCCAGATCCAGTGTACTCTATTCTCCATTTATTGTTTATGGGTTTGTGGTGTTTGCTCCTCATCTTTAACCCATCCAAGATTGACTCTGGGAGAAAATGAGCCAGAGAGTTAAAAGAGGGGGGCCTGCCTGGTTGCCACAGCACTCTTCTGTAGTCTCCATCTAGTTCTGGTTACTCTCTCTTATGATCTACTGGATGAAAGATGACTCCAAGGAGAAGTTTGGAGGTGCATTCTTACTACTGTGACCACTATTACCATTCCTCATAGCCCTGCCTCTGATTTACCCTTTTGACTGTCCCCCTTGATTCTCTGTCCACCTCACTACCTACCACATTTTAGTTTGTCAACATTGTACTGCATCTTGGGTGTTCCTTAATTTCCATGCCTACAGATTTAACATTTCTAAAAATTCTTCATAGACCTGCTACAATCATCCTTTACTAAAGAACTTTGGTGTCTGGGCCTGAGACAGCTCAGCAGGTAAAGGAGTCTGGTGCAAGCCTGAAGACCTGAGTTTGATCACCAGAGCCCACATAAAGGTAGATGGAGAAAAACTAACTCATAAACTTGTCCTCTGACCTCCACACAGTGCTATGGCATGAGTGCCCACATACTTACATCACACATACACAGTAATTATAATTTTTTTTAAAGAGCTTCAGGGACTAGAGAGATGGCTCAGTAATTGAGAGTACTGACTGGTCCTGCAGAAGACCTGGGTTCAATTCCCAGCACCCACATGGCGGCCAATAACTGCCTATAACTACAGTTTCAGTGCTGTCTTCTGACCTCCAGAGGCACTGCATAACACAGGTACACTTACATACATGCAGGCAATATACTCATACACATAAAATAAAGATATAAATAAAATATTTAAACAAAAAATAACTTCAGTGTCTTGTCTTTGCTTTTTTTCTAGTTTTGTCTTCCATTATCAACAACACTATAAAACAAAGTAATATATAAACCAGTGTTTTATTAATGAGAAATTAATTTTCAGAAACAGAATTTTTATACAGTGTATTTTTTGAACTCCTAATACATATGGCCAAATTAATTTTTTTAAGCTTGTAAAAATTTGACACTGAAATTAATGTCTTTAATTCTAGTGCATCATCTTGTACCTGATGTGCAAATTAGATTTTGATGCAATTGCCCCTTTAGTAAGGAAACTATAGGGCTAATTTATTTAATCATTCTCTGTGGTTTTCCACTTCGTCCTCGTCCAGACACCCGAGAAGAGCAGGCTTCCCCTTTCTCCCAGGGAAGAGTCATCTGTTAAGTATTTCAGCTTGTAGTTGAGATCAAGAGCAGGAACAGGTATGACCCACTGAGGATGTATAATGGCAGCCGCTCCTCCAGACGGGAGCCTGTGCAATTAGCCCACATGGTTACTGTGTTTTTGGCAGTCAGGCAGCAGTTGAAGCAAAGAAGGATCTTTTCCAAAAAGGAAAAGCCATTTAATAAGTTTGGGTCAGTTTGCTCATAACAGTTCTGTAGTTGAGGACTCAAACCCCAGGAGCTTGGCAGGCAGCAGTGCTTGGCAGGTCTCCCACAAACCTACCAGTCCGAGGCTGTCCAGCTCTGGGCTTTGGCTCCATTCGTTTAAGATCATTCCTAGTTAACAAGAAAGTTAAGGCAGAGGAATCTTTTCTCCCCTTAGTCCAAAAGAATAAAAAATAGTCGCTTTAAGTAAGCAGCCATACAAGTAACTGTACATCAGAGGGGCACAGGCCATCTGTCTGCATTGAGGGCTGTGTGTTTGGTGGATGCAGCTGGGAGCCAGTGGCCCACCAGAAATGACCTTCGTGTTTAGGAACTGGGCGGTGCCATCCTTTATATATGAATTAACATTTGTATATGACCACGTAGTGTGGATGTCTGGTTTTATAGTGTGTCAGAGAGGTGTCATGTACCTGCCTCATAAGTAAATAAAATATAGACTGAGTCCGTTGGTATAAATGTTTAAAAATACAGTATATTTTCATACTTTTCCTTTTCACCAATAGAAATCTTGCCAAAATGAAATCAAATTTGAATGTTTACAGTGGAAGAAAAAAGGAACTCATGGATTTTGAAATTAGAAGATGGATTTTGGGTTGTTTTGTTTATTTTGAGTTTCAGTTTCCTCTACCAAATAAATAGTTCCAATCAAATAAACGAGTCTAATCATCTGATGATGGATGATTTGAAAGCACATCGAAATTGAACTGGAAATGTTATGAGTTTGTTTACGCATTGCAAAAAATGGCAGCACCTGCAAATGATAAAAATTAGTGCAAACACATCAAAACTGTGAAGAATTGCCATGAGAGTGCCAATGAACAGTCAGAACACAGCCACTTGGAGGACGTGGCTAACGCTTGGCTGACCAAAGTCTCCGCTCTGAAGTGAGAGCTGTTCCAGTTGGGTTTCTTTATTGCTGTGATGAAACACTGACCAAAAAATAACTTGGGGGAAGAAAGGATTTATTTCATCTTACACTTCCAAGTGACAGTCCATCTTTGAGGGGAGTTAGACAGGAACTTAGGGCAGGAACCCAGAGGTAGGAACTGAAGCACAGACCATGAAGGAACATTGCTTACTAGCTTGTTCCCTGGCCTGTGTTTGCCCTGCTTTCTTATACAACCTAGGAACACCTACCCAGGGGTGGCGTTGCCCACAATAGGCTGGGTCCTCCCACATCAATTAGAAATTAAGAAAATGCCTCACAGACATGGCCACAGGCCAATCCATAATCTGGTGGAAACAATGCCTCAATTGAGGTTCCCTCTTCCCAGGTATGGCAAGTTGACAGCTAAAGTTATCCAGCACAAGAGCAAAGGTTTGCACACAGTTCAGATGGTTAGGAATAGTAAGTCCCTGCCCTGGAGTTAATTCAGAAGGAAATAAATTTCTTAGGATTTTTTTCCCTCCTTATTACATACTTTCAACAATATGAGTGTCTTGCTCATGCAAAGTTCACCCTAGTCTTTAAAACAAGTTCTCAATAAAGGTGTGTGTGTGTGTGTATGTGTGTGTGCATGTGTGCGTGTGTGCGTGCGCGTGCTGTTTTTAGGCTCTACATTTATGAAGTTGCTGGATTTACTTATAGTGTTACACTGGTCTCTTAAGACTTGGCCTGTGATTACACCTATGAGGTTAGGCTGTGGGAAAATTATCTAAAAAAAGAAAAACATGAAGCTTTCTGAGCCTCCTCTTCCCTATGCAATAATCACATGATCTCAGCTTTGTACACCAGTATTCTAAGTGTTATCTGGCTGGCCTTAATACATTTACTTCTGTGCAGGCTTTTTCCATAGTGTGTTACTGAAAATTGGGGCCAGGTCATTGTCAGGGGCTTTCCTGGGCTATGTAGAATGTTCAGTAGAAGAATCTTTGTTTGACCTCTGCCCATTCTGACAATTAGCGTTTTCCTTCAAGTGGTGACCATAAGGAAGATCTCAGATACCAGATTCCAGAGTGAAATGTCTCCTTATTTGAAAAACCAGTGTCTCCTCACTGGGAAACTTGTCCCTAGTTAAGAATTGCCTCAACAGTTGTATAAAGAAAATATGGATTGTTTTTAAAGTTCAAAGCATTGTAAGAGGTATAAATGACTGTCCCTTTTCCTACCCAGAGAGCACCGTGTAGAGATAATGACTATTAATGATCTTATATGTATTCCACAAAGTCATCATGTATATATGAGTATTCTCTTCTGTTTCATTTGGGACTTTTGTTTGGGGAGGTTATTTTTGTTTGGTCGGTTTTGGTTTTTGAGACAAAATCTTGCTATGTAGTTCAGGCAGACCCCAAACTCACAATCCTTCTGCCTTAGCCTCCCCAAAACTGGAGTTTTCGGAGACATGCCTGCCTTCTATCTTGATTTTTCTTTTCAGTGATGTATCTGTGAGCTTTCTTTCTGACAGTACATATGGAGCTGTTACTCTTTTAAAATGTCTATATTGTGCTTAATCAAATGATTGAATCATTCAACAGCCATCAATATATATGCATGTTCTATTTTTTTCAAATAATGCTAAAGCAAACACTTTTATGTTTTTGTGTTGAATGTTCCATGATTAAACTGTAAGATTTAAATAATTAAAGACATATTCCTCAAAGAAAAATCAAAAGAAACATTGAATGTCAAAGACAGTGCTGCAGTGTTAGCTGAGTATTAGATTGACTACTTACTCAGCCTTGTCCATAGGATAGGTAAAAAAGTGATAACCTTTGTGGGGGGTCTGTTTAATAAAAATTAGGTTCCTGAGAGCTACAGATGTAGAAGACCAAGGCTCAGGGTTTAATCCCTAGCTCCATGCTTTAAAAAGAAGAGGCCAGCAGTTCTGCTGCCCCCCCCCCCACTATTTGGTGTACTCACTAAACATGTCTTTTTCTTTTTTTCTTAAATAAATAATTTATTGAGAATGTCATACATACATATAAGGTGTTTTGATCAAATCCATGCCCACTCCCTTCCCTCCAACTCCTCCCATATCACCCCATCACTTTTTTTCTGATAACTTCATATACTCTTTCTTCTTCTTTGATTTATATGCATGTATTGCCTGAATGTAGGTAAGTGCACCCATGTTGTGCAATGCTCTTGGAGGCCAGAAGAGGCTATCAGATCCCCTGGGACTGGAGTTACAGACAATTGTTAGCTGCCGTGTGGATGCTGGGATTCGATCCCGGGTCTTCTGCAAGAACAACCAGTGTTCTTAACCACTGAGCCATCTCTCAAGCCCCAGATTTATTTTCTTTTTTATGGGGTTTTGGCTACTCTAACATTCCCCCCTCTGAAGAGGTAACCCTAAAATCTTTTAAGGATTAGATAAAAGCTCCCAAATATTTTTGATATTTTTGACCTTTGGAATGGAGTAGGTTGCTAAGAGGCCCAAGGACACTGTGAGTTTTAGCCAAGAAACTGGCAACTTTTCTTTGGTGTGGTTTTACCCTAACTGCCTTGTGAATTCCTACCTCCTATTCTTATCATGCCATCCTCTGAAGAGGTTACCCAAATTGCCAACAGGGAATCAGGATGCAGACTGCTCTGGCTTCTTCCATGTTGAACAGGGACACAGGGTGAGGCAATTGGAGTACTCTTCAGTGGGTCTATCTAGAACACTCCCAAATTGCATAACTCTTATCTCAAAGAGGAAAAGAAAGTCTTTGAATCAAGTATAGGAGATGTGAAGGAGAAGTAAAGGCAAGAGTAATTAGCATTACAAGTTCTAGACAGAGAACTAGACAAAGGTTAGAACAGGGCAATTTTCAAATGTTCGTATGAGAGTCCATTGGAATTTCTTGACAAGGGCTTCCAAAAGCATCCCTCTATTGGGTTCCTCCTCATTTTTCTTTTGTCTTCCAAGGCTGGACTCTAGAGTAATGGATTCAGGATTTGCTTTCAGGTATTTTGATAGCTGTTGGAGTGGTTAGAATCAGTGTCAGTACCCTCTCAAAGGCTTCTAGATGGGGGAGAAAACAAATTTATCCATCATTTTAGAACAATAGCTGGTTGTCTCCCTTAGCTACTACAGGTGGGCACTACAGTATTGGAGACTTTTAGTTTGTTTCGTCATTGCTATGACAAAATACTCTGACCGCTGTCAACTTGGGGAGGAAAGAGTTTATTTAGCTTACATCTCCCAGGTCACACTTCAGCAGGGAACCCAAGGTAGGAACTCAGGACAGGAACCTGGAGGCAGGAGCTGGAGCACCGGCCATGAAGGAATGCTGCTTACTGGCTTGCTCCCCTGGCCCTTGCTCAGCCTGCTTTCTTATGCAACACAGGCCACCTGCCCAGGGGTGGCATAGTGGGCTGGGCCCTCCCACTTTACTCAAAAATCAAGAAGGTGCCCCATGGACATGGCCACAGGCCAGTCCAATGAAGGAAATTCCCCAATTGAGGCTCCTTCAACCCAGGTGTGTCAAGTTGACACCAAAGCTATCCAGCACAGAGACCAAGATTTGAAGTTTTACATATGAGCAGTAGTTTCTGGTTAGGAACAATGAGAGATACTTGTCTAAATAACTTTTTATATAGACTTAAGCCTAGTATCTGGAAAGTGTAATCCCTTGAACTCTTAAAGAAATATACTGATGACTTTACTCTTTGGTTATCCTTTCTTTTTGGGTGTTTAAAACCATACACTTAGCCCAAATAAAGCATTTGAGGATCTGTTCCTCTGGGGTCACATGGGCTTGGGAGGAGCTCCTGGCTCCTTTCTTTTACCAGTTCCATCTATGTGAAGATAAGTCAAAAGTCCTGCTCAACCATGTCTGGCTTCACTTGGAAGCATGAATGAGATGTTTCCTATGAGTTGACCCCCCTCATTTTAGACTGGACACTGGTTCAAGTCCATCTCATGGGGTCTCCGTGTCCTCCCTGAACAAGAGGATAGGTGACTCAACACAGTTACAGGACATTTTGAGAGATGTTCCATAGTCCCCTGGAACTTAGTCAACCTTGGAGGGCAAGGGCAAAAAATTGTCCTTTAAGTCCCTCTGACCACATTAGTATAGGCCTCAAACTATGACTGTTAAACATCCAATAATGTTAGTTCCACCAGTCTGGTACTTTTAATTATCATGTGGTATGTAGATAAGGCTTGGGCAAAAAATGAAATATTCTCAGATAAACTTTGACTAGATACATATTTTATTC
>NW_008360316.1:2734457-2739527 GCF_000622305.1 Nannospalax galili | reverse complement strand
TTCTTTTTTTTAATAATTATGAGACATAATAGCATTAACAAATAAATTTTCCATCTGTTGTGAGAATTTTTCCTGGGGATGCTAAGCAATGCTTATTCCCTTTCAAGGTTCTAATGTCGAGCCAGTGTTTGCTTAAAGTTTTACTGGGGAACAAATGAATTTATTGAGCTTACTTACTGAGATAACTGAGGGGTTGCTGAGGTGCATGTTTGACTTGAGGGTGTGTACACTGGAAAGCCTTTACCCAGCATGGGTCATGCCTTCTCTTCCTAGCCTTCCCCAGATTATATACTTTAGCCCTCCCCAAATCCAGGAGGCCATGTGTGATTAGGGCCAAATTACATTCAGTTGGCTGGGAAGAGTGGCCGTGAAGTCCAATGACCGTGCTTGGCCCTCCTTTAATGAATGAGCACAACTGTCAACAAGCCCAGTTGTGATTATGTTTAGCAATCAGGCTCAGCTGAAGTTGTGATGATCTTAGTTATTTCACGCAGAAGGGACTGCTGTATAGCATCATCTTATTAAAAAGATCTAGAATTTAAAAGGATCTGGTGCTAGGATGCTCATACAAGGGAGAGCATATGTCATTTGTTTTTCACAGTCTGTGTTACTTCACTTAGTATAACACTTTCTAGATCCATCCATTTACCTGAAAATTTCATTATTTCATCTTTCTTTACTACTGAATAGAACTCCATTGTGTAAATATACCACATTTTTGTTAACCACTCATCAGTTGAGGGGCACTAAGGTTGCTTCCATCTCTTAGCTATTGTGAAAAGAGCAGCAACAAACATGGTTGTACAAGTGTCTCTGCAATAGGATGAGTCCTTTGGGTATATGCCAAAGAGTGGTATAACTGGGTCATATGGTAGGTTCATTTTTAGTTTTTTAAGTTTTCTGCACTGTTTTCCATAGAGGTTGCATGAGTTTGCAATCCCACCAGCAGTGAATGAGCGTTCCCCTTTCTCCACATCCTCGCCAGCGTTTGGTATCATTTGTTCTCTTGATCCTAGCCAGTCTGATTGGGGAAAGGTTGATATTTTAGGGTGGTTTTAATTTGTGTTTCCCTAATTACTAACAATGTTGAACAGTTTTTGAGCTGTTTCTTAGCTATGTTTATTTCTTCCTTTGAGAACTCTCTGTTTAGATCTTTAGCCCACCTTTTAATTGGGTCATTTGGTTTCTCAAGTCTTTGTTTTATGAATTCTTTATATATTCTGGGTGTTAAACCTCTGTCAGATGTGTCACTGGTGAAGTTTTTTTCCCATTCTGTGGGTTTTCTCTTCACTTTTTTGATTGTTTCTTTTGCTGTACAGAAGCTTTTTAGTTTAATGAGGTCCCACTTGTTGATTACTGACCTTAATTCCTGAGCAACTGCTGTCTAATTGAGAAAATCCTTTCCTACACCTATATCTTGTAAGTTACTGCTAGTTTTATTCTTCTACAGGTGGATATCCAGTTTTGCCAGCACCATTTGCTGAACATGCTGTCTTTCCTCCATTGTGTGTTCTTGGCACCTCTGTCAAATATCAGGTGGCTGAAATTGCATGTACTTGGGTTTGGATCTTCAATGATGTTCCAGTGATCTAAGTGTCTGTTTTTGTGCCAGTACCATTCTATTTTTAAGACTATACCTCTGTAGTATACATTGAGATCTCGTATAGTAATCCCCCCAGCGTGGGTCTTTGTGCTCAGGGTTGCTTTGGCTATCTGGGGTCTTTTGTACTTCCATATGAATTTAAGGATTTTTTTTCTAATTCTGTGAAGTATGTCATAGGGATTTTGATTGGCATTGCATTGAATCTATATATGACTCTTGGTAGGATGGTCATTTTCACAATATTAATTCTTCCAATCCATGAGCATGGGAGGTCCTTCCATCTCCTGGTGTCTTCCTCAATCTCTTTAATGATTTAAAATTTTCATTGTAGAGATCTTTGGTGTCTTTGGTCAGATTTATTCCAAGATATTTTATTTTCTTTGCATCAATTGTGAATGGAAACATTTCCCTGTATTCTTTCTCCAGTTGCTTGTTATTGGTATATAGAAAGGCTACTGATTTTTGTAGATTGATTTTATAATCTGCCACTATACTGAAAGTGTTGATCAGTTCTAGGAGTTTTCTGGTGGAACACTGGGAATCTCTCTTAGGTATAGTATTATATCATCTGCAAAAAGTGATAGTTTGACCTCTTCTTTTCCAATTAGTACAACGTTAATTTCCTTTTCCTGGTCTTACTGCTCTAGCAAGAGTTTCAAGCTCTATATTGAAAAGGAGTGGAGATAGTGGACATCCTTGTCGGGTTCCTTATTTTAATGGAAATGCTTCTAGTTTTTCTCCATTTAGAATGATGTTGGCTGTGGTTTGTGGTATATAGCTTTACTTATGTTGAGGTATGTTCCCTCCAGTCCAATTCCCTCTAGGACTTTGAACATAAATGCATGCTGAATTTTGTCAAATGTCTTTTTGGCATCTATTGAGATGACAATGATGTTTTTGTCTTTGAGTTCATTTATATGATTAATGACATTCATTGACTTGCATATATTGAACCAGCCCTGCATCACTGGGATAAAGCCGACTTGATCATGGTTAATGATATTTTTGATGTGTGTCTGTATGCAGTTTGCAAGTATCTTGTTGAGAATTTTTGCATCTATGTTCATTAAGAATATGGGTCTATAGTTTTCTTTTTTGGTTGAGTCTTTACCGAGTTTGGGTATTAGAGTGATGCTGGCTTCATGGAAGGCATTGGGAGTTCTCCCTCTTTCTCTATCTTTTTGAATAATTTAAATAGTATTGGTTGGAGTTCTTCTTTAAGTGTCTGTTAGAATTCTGCTGTAAATCCATCTGGGCCTGGGCTTTTTTTAGTTGGGAGGGTTTTTATTACTGTTTCAATTTCCTCATATGTTATGTGTTTGTTTAAACTGTTGATCTCTTCTTAGTTTAACTTTGGTGGTTCCCATGATTTTCAATATCCATCCATTTCTTTTAGATTTTCAAATTTGGTAGTGTATAAGTTTTTAAAATATTCCCTTATAATGGTCTGGATCTTTTTGGATTTTTTTGGTGTCTGTTGTGGTGTTTCCCCTTTCATCTCAGACTTTGTTGATTTGGATTTGCTCTTTCTTTCTTTTAGTTAACTTGGCTAAAGGTCTGTCTATCTTCTTTAGCTTTTCATAGAACCAGCTCTTAGATTCATTGTTTTGGTTTTTTTTTTTGTATTGTTTTCTTTGTTTCTACTTCATTAATTTCTGCTCTGATTTTTGTTATTTTTTCTCTTCTGCTGGGTTTGGGTTTCATTTGTTCTTGAGTTTTCTGGGTCTTGAGTTGCAGTGTTAGGTCATTTATTTAGGCTCTTTCTAATTTTTTTAATGTAGGCACTTAGAGCTATAAACTTCCCTCTTAGGACTGCTTTTAAAGTTTCCCAGAGGTTGTGTTGTGTTGTATTGTCCTTTTCATTGAATTCCAGGAATTCTTCATTTCTTTCTTAATTTCTCCTTGACCCACTTGTTGTTTAACAGTATTTTGTTCAATCACCATGAGTTCGTGTAATAACTAGGGCTCTGTCCAGTGTTGATTTTGAGCTTTATTGCATTGTGGTCTGATAGAATGCATGGGATTAGTTCAATTTTTTTGGTATTTTTTGAGGTTTATTTTGTGGCCCAGTATATGATCAAGTTTTGAAAAAGTCCCATGGGGTGCTGAGTAGAAAGTGTATTCTTTGGTGCTTGGGTGGAATATTCGAAATATGTCTGTTAGGTCCATTTAATGTATGATATCATTTAATTCAGATGTCTCTCTGTTCATACTTTGTCCAGATGACCTGTCTAATAGAGACAGTGGGGTATTGAAGTCCCCTACTATTACTGAGTTGGGGTTAATCTGTGTCTTAAAGTCCTGTAGTGTTGTTCTTATGAATTTGGGTGCACCAGAGTTTGGTGCATATATGGTAAGGATTGTAATATCTTCTTGGTTAACTGTTCCTTTGATCAGAATGAAATGACCCTCTTATCCCTTCTGATTAGTTTTATTTTGAAGTCTATTTTGTCAGCTGTTAGAGTTGCAACCCCTGCTTGTTTCTTAGTGCCATTTGCTTACAATATTCTTTTCCATCCTTTTACCTTAAGGTAGTGCCTGTCCTTGAAGGTGAGATGGGTTTCTTGCAGACGGCAAAGAGATGGATTTTGTTTCTTAATCCATTCACTTCACTGTATCTTTTGACTGGGGAGTTCAGGCCATTGATATTTAAGGTTGTTATTGAAAGATGTGTATTGGTTGCCATCATTTTCATTGCTTTCTGTTCTCTAATTTTGTGTTTCCTCAATTATACCTTTTCTTTTGTTGCCCCTGGAGTATAGTTGTTTCTCTCTCTGATCTCTGTATTGCTTCAAGCATTCTTTGAAGGGCTGGTTTTGTGGACATGTATTCTTTCAGGCTTTTTGTGTCATGGAAGATTTTTCTTTCCCCCCTCAACTATAATAGATGTTTTTATGGGTAAAGTATTCTGGGCTGACATCTGTTGTCATGTAGAACTGGAAATACCTTCATCCAGGCTCTTCTGGCTTTCATATTTGCATTGATAAGTCAGCTGTAATTCTGATGGGCTTTCCTTTGTATGTGACCTGTTGGTTTTCTTATGCTGCTTTTGGTATTCTCTCTTTGTTCTGTACATTTAGTGTTTTTAACTATGATATGTCGTGGGGAGTTTCTTTTCTGATCCTGTCCATTTGGTGTTCTATGTGCTTCCTGTTTTTGTATGGGGAAAATTTTCCTTAATTTTGGGACATTTTCTTCTACAATCCTGTTTAAGGTCTGGTCAACACCATTAACCTGAAATTCTTCTTCCTCTATTCTTATGATCTGTAGATTTGGTCTTTTCATGGTGTCTCACATCTCCTCCATATTCCATTCCTGTATTTTTTAAATTCTCCATACTCTTTGCTTGAGTGGTCCAATTCTTCAACTTTATCCTCCAGTGTTGATATTCTGTTTTCCATTTCATTCATTCTAGCAGTGAGGCATTCCCTTGTTGTTCCAATTTGCTTATTTAAGTTTTTCATTCC
>NW_008360316.1:2681732-2734196 GCF_000622305.1 Nannospalax galili | reverse complement strand
GAAGTATGCATCTGTTTGTATTATCCAGGTGCCTAGATCCTTTCTTTATTGGTTATATAAAGCTGGTTGGTACAGGGTTTAGGTTCTCTCAGGTTTAATTTGGAGAGAACAGATGGCTTCAGATCAGCTATTCAGGAGTACCTACAATAGCCCAATTCAGGTTCCAGTCAGGTATATTCCAGCTTCCTTCACCATGGTGGAGGTAGGATCTGGGTACTCTTAGGCATTCCACCCTCTCAGGTTGTCTTTTAGGATCTCACTGTTAGCCTACCAAAACCAGATCTGCTCTGGGGCCTTGGGAGGGGCCTCACAAAATCCCAGGTAGGGAGATGGGTATGGTGTAATTAGGGGAAGCTCACCACCACATGGAGGCAGGATCTGGGGGCTCTCAGGCAGTCCCCTGCATTCTCAGCCCCTCTGTCAGAGAGAGAGGCCAGAGGGACGCCAGAGCTGGGCAATCTCTGGCCGTCTGCTGAGATCAGAGCCGCTACACAGATGGAAGTTGGAACCCACCCTCTCAGGCTGTCTGCTAGAATCTCAGCCTTAGCCTACCAACACCAGATCTACCCTGGGGCCTTGGGATGGGCCTCACAAAATCCCAGGTAGGGAGATGGGTATGGTGCAGTTAGGGGAAGCTCACCACCAGGTGAAGGCAGGATCCGGGGACTCTCAGGTAGTCCCCTGTGTTCTCAGCCCCTCTGTCAGAGAGAGGCCAGAAGGAGGCCAGAACTGGTCACTCTCTGGCGGTCTACTGAGATCAGAGCCGCTACACTGATGGAGGTCGGAACCCACCCTCATGTCTTTTTCTTAATAAAAACGAAAAAGAAAAGGAAACAAATGGGTGGGGTCCAATCCTGTTGGCTTGTAAGTCAGAGTTGGGTTTGGGTTGCATTTCCATGTTTGTCAAAATGCTTCTCTTGTGTGCAATACATGTTTCTGTTTTTTTATCCATCTAAGCATTCAGATTTTTTTATGTCACTGTAGCAGGCATATTTAATAGTACTGCCTTAACATGCTTTATGTTGCCAGGGTTTGATGTTTTGTTGCTTCTGTGTCTTGTCAAAGCTCTTGCCACACTTTTACTAATTACCTCTACACAATGACCTGCCTTTTTCATGTGCAATGCTAGAGAGAAGCAGCCTCATTTTCTCCCTAGTGGGTAATTCTCTTCTTACTGAGTATATTGAAGAATTAGCTTTATAAAAACTTAAAACTCAGGCTAAAGGAGTGGGTCAGTTATGAAGCACACATGAGGTCATGGGTTAGAAGAGCCCCAGTCCCAGAAATTAGTAAATTAACACACCCATTAACTACTGTGTCAGGATATGTGTGTTGACTGATCCTTCTCTATCAGTGGGTTGTTTTCTTTCCTGAGTCAAATGGTGCAGGGATTGATATGGAGAGACAGAGAGAGAGAGAGAGAGAGAGAGAGAGAGAGAAAGAGAGAGAGAGAGAGAGAGGAGAGAAGAGAGGGGAGAGAGGAGAGAGAGAGGAGAGGAAAAGAGAATATATATAAATGTAATATATTCTTTAATATTTAAAAAATTTTTGTTGGTCTAGGGGTGTGGCAAATGTAGGTTTTTCTCTATTTTCTCCAGGATCTATGACCTCTCCAGCCATGTATATTTGGCTGTGTTTACAGCACCACACATAAGTTCCCTCACATTAAGCCTGTTTTAATTAGACAGCTGTTGATTACTCCCAAGATAAAAGTGCTACTACTGCACCAATAGCCATAGTTTGCTGGGTCAGTCATTGTTGTTTATTAGGCTGGGTAGGCCGATTGAGTGGTTTTCTCCCTTGGAAGCTTGAATAGCATCCTTTGATACCATGTGAGCTAGTCTTTAGGGAGGAGACTTTCAAGTCAGTTCAAGCTTGATTGCTCCAAGTCCTGTGTCCAAAGTGTAGCCTGTCTTCAGAAAGGAGGCAGTCAAGGGCTATGGCAATACCCTATGTTACTTTGGGAGTCTCTTAGACTACCCTGACCAACACCTCAAAGAGAGATGTCTCCTGTCTGACACTGTGTTTTTTGTTATATTGCCTTCAGCTATACACATGCACCTGTATATTTATTGTATATGTATTTTTCAGTAGGATGTTGAATTAATCCATTTCCCACTGGTTTTTTATACCATCTAAGTATTATTTCTCTCTCCTCTCACTCCCCCTGTGTAATCCTCCCTATTCCCTCCCTAGTTAAAGTACCCCTTCTTTTCCCCCTTAATAGCACCTGCCTCCTACTATTCCCTCTCTCGAGCTCCTTCTTCCTCATTTATCGCCATGATTCCTCTCCATTTCCTTGGCTCCTGCAGTTACATCAGGGTATATACTCCCATCTAGGGATTTTGGTACAAAGATCTCCAAATCAGGGAGAGCACGTGTCACTTGTTTTTCTGAGTCTGTATTACTTTACTTAGTATAATATTCTCTTGCTCCATCCATTTACCTGTAAATTTCATGATTTTGATTTTCTTTACTACTGAGTAGAACTCCATTGTATAAATGTACCACATTTTCATTATCCCCAGTTGAAGGACATTTAGGTTGTTTCAATTTCTTAGCTATTGTGAAATGAGCAGTAACAATCATGACTGTGTAAGTATCTGTTCAGTAGGATGAATCCTTTGGGTATATGCCGAGGCGTGGTATGACTGGATCACATGGTAGATTTATTTTTAGTTTTTTAAGAGTTCTCCACGCTGCTTTCTATAGGGATTGCACAAGTTTGTAGTCCCACCAGCAGTAAATAAGTGTTCCCTTTTCCCCACATCCTCTCCAGCATTTGGTATCATCTGTTTCCTTAATCTTAGCCATTCTAACTAGAGTTAGATGAAATCTTAAAGTGGTTTTGATTTGCATTCCCCAAATTACTAAGGATGGTGAACACTTTTTAAAGTGTTTCTTAGCCATTGTTATTTCTTCTTTTGACAGCTCTCTCTGTTCAGCTCCATATAGCCCATTTTTAATTGTGTCATTTATTTTCTTCTTTGTTTTTTGTTTGTTTGTTTTTGAGTTCTTGGTATATTCTGGATATTAATCCTCTGTTGGATAAATATCTGTACAGAAGCTTTTTAGTTTAATGAGCTCTCACTTGTCTATTGTTGACCTTCATTCCTGAGTGACTAAAGTCTGATTTTAAAAGTCCTTTCCTGTACCTTTATTTTATAGGATACTGCCTGTGTATTCCTCTAACAGTTTCAGTGTTTCAGGATTCACACTGAGGTCTTTGATCATTTGGAGCTAACTTTTGTGCAGGGTGATAGATATGGGTCTAATTTCATTTTTCTACACATGGAAATCCAGTTTTGCCTGCACTATTTATTGAAGATGCTGTCTTTCTTCCAGTGTGTATTCTTGGCACCTTTGTCAAATATCTGGTGGCTGTAATTGCTTGCACTCATGTTTAGATCTTCTGTTTTATTCCATTAATCTACAAGTCTGTTTTTGTGCCAATACCATGCTGTTTTTGTGACTATGGCTCTGTAATATAGATTGAGGTCTGGTATGGTAATCTTCCTGGCATTGCTCTTTATGCTCAGGATTGTTTTGGCTATCTGGGGTCTTTTGTATTTCCATAGGAATTTTAGGATGGATTTTCTATTTCTGTGATGAATGTCATGGGATTTTGATGGAATTGCATGCAGGATGTAAATTGCTTTTGGTAGAATGCTCATTTTTATTATATTGATTTTACCAATCCATGAGCACATAATTTCTTACTTTATTCTAAATATAATTCTCATATTTACAGACAAGTGTACCCTTCACCCTTCACCAAAGAAACTTCTTTTTGCAACAGATGGAGACTATTACAGAGTTATAGAATTGGTCAAATATAAACAGTAAGTGTCTCTGAGATGCTTAACCCCAAGTGGTACATCTTCAATGCAACCTCTACACATAAAATGAATGCTTCTCTCACCTCTCACCAGAGAAGTTTCCTTATGCAGCAGATGGTGATTAACACAGAAACTTACAATTGGCCAATGTGCAGAGAACAAGAAGCAGCAGAGTGCTTATCCTTGAATAGGGCAGCTATGTCAAACCTCTGCCTCAAAAGGCTCAGGGATCATTGCAGAAGAGGGATGGAAAGATTGTAAGAGCTGGAGGGGGTAGATGACCACAAGGAAAGTCTTTCAGACAGCTGGTCAGTTACTCATTTGAACTCATAGCAATGGTGACAGCATGCACAAGTCCTATACAAGCTCAAACCAGACAAAATCCCACCATGAATACTGAAAAGTGGGTAAGAAATCCCAACCCAACCCAAGGAACTTTTGGCAATTGATAGCTATAGAGAGAGGGAAAGCCAGTGTCTTATAGGACTGGAACTCTTGGTGGGCTCAGATGAACCCACACTGAAGGATCTTTGGGGACATAAATGAGACTCTATAGGCCGTATGTATAAGAGTACATTAAATTGGGCACGGGGCAGTGGGAGGAGGTGCAGATAGGGCAGGGGATCTAAATATCATCAAACTATATTCTATGAAAATCACAAAAAGTCAATAAAAAAGAAAATGTTATAACGAAACCCATTGCTTCGTATACCAAAATTAATTTTTACAAAGAGAAAAAAGTAAATGAAAGCAAAAAGTAAACTTTTCTATAACAAAACCATTGTTATCTTTGAAAGGTTTCTCTTTCTCTGTGTGGTCTTTTATCCTTTGTGCAGCGTTGTTTTCTTAGCCCACCCCATCGATCCCTGACTGGCTTTATCAATGTCAGTTCTGCTTTTATTTCTCTTTCAGTGGCTTTATTCCCTAACATCAACCTTTTCCTATTTTCTGCCTTCTTTGATGTCTTACACATTTTATTTTTATCTCTTGTTTCAAAGAAGAGTCACATTTTTAAGCTCCTTCAGGCTCACCAAGAATATTTGAAATTTTCTTTTGCCCTGTGGCCTGGTTCTTCAATAGAGATTATTTCATGTGTGTTTGTCCTGATCCTTTCTGGTTTGTTGCTGCTGCTGCTGCTGCTGCTGCTGCTGCTGTTGCCATTGGTGGTAGTATTTTAATGTTTAGGGGGAGAAGGCCTCCACAGGTGCCTCAGGACCCTTCCTCATAAAATTTTGTTTCTTCTCGACTGATTGCCTTTTAGCAATCTCTCCCTCGGTGCCTTTTCTTCCTCTTGCTTGTCAGAGGGCTTCCATGTGTACCACAGAGATTTCTACACGTATGAGTTTTCTGGTGGGTAATTCTGCTTTGTATACTTTTCTGCCATTGATTGCCATTTGTATTCGTGTGTCCTGCCTCTCCCTACTCATTTCTTAGGGATAAAAATGCATAGGTGTGTGCATTGTCCCTCAGCTTCTATCTAGTGCTTACTGCATCTAATCTACCCAAAGACCCCAGTGACTACTTGCTCTTCCTTTTGTATTTTGTCCTCAAAAAAGGAACTGATTCAGCATTTTTTCATTGTTTCACTTATTTCTTAGAAAGCTTTTTTTTTTTCTGGCTTAGTCTATAGGTTTTATTTGCTTATTAGCATCCTTGATTTGGTCTAATATTAGTCAGCATCCATTCTGGTTAGACACAGTTTGAAGGCTGGATCATCATTTCATTGAGAGTGGTCTTCCCTACCTTCTTTTCTGTTTTCAACTATGTTTGCAGTTTTCAGTTGATAGGAAGAGAGATAGCATTCAAAATGCCACTCTCATGCCCATTCCACAAGATAAATTAACTGGTTAAGAAATAAAATAAAATGCATACTAACTGTATGTCAGTATTGGTTGTTTGAAACACACACACACACACACACACACACACACACACAAAACACATACACACCATATACACACCTTAACAAATTAAGCTAAACCCTTGAAATGGGTTATAAATAGGCTAGTCAAATCAAATGTGATACAGATTCTCACTGCTGAGCCTTTGAGCAGTGGAAGGCAGTGGATTGCAGGTGTGGGCTGAGGGATGGCAAATGTCTGAGTAAACATTATAGGAATATTCCAGATAAAGAATGAACGTGGACCTCTGGCTCCTTGTCCTTCAGTGTTTCTTCATTGGACCTTTGGGGGATCTCTCAGAATGGTGGTTGAAGAAAAAATAAGGCCTTGTTATCAGCAGGCTTGTTTTAGACTTTAGAAGAAGTCCTGATAGTTTTGTCAACTAAAATATCAACTAGCAATTGCATTAAGGCATTTTGTTTTATCTTGCCAAGATTAGTGTTTTTACTAAATATCATGACAGGTGTGATTATACAGAGCAGCTAGGCAAATAGTCCTCTGTCAGGAAATCTGATCTATAGAGTTAAGAAGCCGCTTTGACATGCCTGGTCAGTAAAGTGTCAGTGCCAGAGCTGATCTCTCCTCAGCTGTCATAGCATAGCTGTCGTCTCTTGCCAATACATTCTGCCACTGTGATGCATCTAGGTGGCCACGATTTTAACCAAAATAGATGATGTAGTGTGTATGGGATAGTTAGAAGTCTGCCCAAATCATTAAAATTCAGTTGTATCACATAAATATCCAAATTCTAAACAGCAGTGTTTGAGAGGGTTTTATGCCATCTTTATCTCATTAGTGTATGTTCACTGTCCAAAATGATAGGTTCTCATTATGGCATTTTCATACAAATATATCATATACTTTTATCACATTGCTCATGAAAGTTGCTCTTTCCCTTCCTTTTAGCCCTTTTACTTCCCAGTCCCCATCTACAGTCATCCTGTTCTCTCTCTCTCTCTCTCTCTCTCTCTCTCTCTCTCAGTGTTCAATCAAATTTCTTTGTGTGAGACAGTATGAAATGCTTGCCTTTCTGAGTCTGGCTTCTTTCACTTAACAGGATAACTTCCAGTTCCACTCATTTTCTTATAAATAACACAGTGTCAGTCTTCATTGTGATGAAATGAAATTCCATTGTGAATGTATACCACATCTTCTTATCTGTTCATCTGTTGGTGGACACCTAAGCTGATTCCATGTCTTGACTGTTGTGATAAACAATACCAATAAGCAAGGCTGTGCAGTATCTCTGTGGTGTGCTGAGTCAGATTCTTTCAGGTATATACCCAAAAAAAGGCTACAACTGGATCATATGACAGTTCTATTTGTAGTTTTCTAAAGATTCTCCACTAATTTACAGTCCCTCTTCCCACAGTGTATAAGAATTCTTCCTCTCCACCCCAGTTCTCACCAGCATGTGTTATCATTTGTTTACTTTCTGATTTGGGTGGGTAGACTCTCAGCATAGTTTTAATTTGCACAGCCCTGATGGCTTAGGGTATTGAATATTTTTTTCAAATGTTTATTGGTCACTGGTACTTCATCTTTTGAAAACTGTTTAATTCATTTGCCTATTTGTTGACTGAAATATTTGTTCTTGGCATTTGATTTTTAAGTTCTATATATTTTAGATATTAATCCCATCTGACATTGCACTTTGCTCTGTAGCTGACCGTGAATAATAATCCAGCATTTCATTTACTTATACATCCATGTTACTTCATAGGACGACTTGAACATGTTTGTTTCTTGTTATTATGTATTAATTTCTGTCAAGGTGAACAGCCAATTAAGAAAGTCAGTATTTGGTAAACTAAAGACACAAATGACCAACAGAGGAGTTTTGTCTTTATTATTTATGATTTTTATCTACTTGAAAGCTCTACAAAGAGAAATCATGTTTATCAAACCTTTATAGAAAAACAAATGCATGAAGTTGAGACTCTTTCAGGCAATCAGAAAGTGTTGACACAAAATATGCTCTGTGAGTTCAAGGCCAGCCTGGTCTACACAGTGAGTTCCAGGAAAGCTGGGGCTACAGGGACCTGTCTCAAAAAGACAAAAAAAAAATGCTCAGTATAAGTTCATTTTCCTGTAAATATGGCATAGATAACCTCTTAAAGTTGCTGTGTCTTTATAAATTTTCCTTAAAATATTGATATTTATATCAAGAATTTATACCTTGACAAAACAAGTGCCATGGTTCTGGCCCTCATAGTCCCTCGCATCTGTGTCCAGCTGGTGGTCCACATCCCCTGCTACTCCTTCAGTGAGTGGAAATGTTTAGGTCAATATTGATATAAAACTTCGTGAACCCTTTTCTCTTTCAGCTTTGGTTCGCCTTTGTTAATGGATTTTCGGGGCAGATTTTATTTGAGCGCTGGTGCATCGGCTTGTACAATGTGGTAAGCATTCACAATTTTTATCTGATAGCATGCAGAACTCGAGGGACATTCCTTTAGTGTTTATGTCTGGGAAGTGTATCTAAACCAATCATCTGTGTACTTAGCAGGCAGCACAAATATATCTTTAGGGCCTTTGTTGCTGCGACACATCCTGCAGAAGCCCAAACTCTCCACACATGGTTTCAATCATAGCAGATCATTCTTGAATAACCCCATGAAATTATTAACCCATATATCTTGGTAATAGACCTTTGTTGCCCCTTTACTAAATGCCTGTGTGACATTTTGGGGTAAAAATTTCTATACTATATCTAAACTCACTCTGCTTCCTAATTTTACTTCTGAATTCTGAAATATAGATATAAACAAAGAATATATAATCTAGTGAATGTTTTGCCCTCGGTGGGAGAGTATCTATCCTAATGGAAGAAAAATTTCTCAATAATAAATCCCAACTTCCAGCTCCTGTGAGAATGCTCACCAGCATCTTCGGTGTTTTTCATCATTTTTCAGTTCTTTCTCACTACTCGACAGAAAAATAAGTATAAACTATAAGATGAAATGTCTCAATACTCTGTCCAGATTTCTTGTTTCTTGTTTCACTGGTGGAAGTAATAAAGGGCCCATAGCTGAGAGCCGTGGTGACCCGGAAATGGCCCACCTCTTGAGCCGTTCTCTCTTCGTACATTGATTTTCGCTTCCTGGCCATGGCATTTAAGTTCTGAAGCAGCTATCTCAGGGAGGTGTGAATGGGCTCAGAGAGCAGGGCCTAAAATGGCTAAAATGGCTTGTGGGTCTGTGTACATTGTGGCTGTACATTCACATCACTTAGCCCTCTCCTCAGAATAGCTGCCCTGCTGAGAATAAAATGCTGAACACAGTGTGCCCCAGGCCTGTGTGGCTTACAAGTACAGAGAGTCAAGTGTGTGAACTCAAACACTGAATGTTCATGGTCTGCTGGTCACTATTACCCACTGCAAAGTGCACTGCGTGTGTCTGCTGATGCTCCAAAAGGCAAAGTAAGCAGTAGGGAGAGCAGGGTGAACTAATGTGCTAGAAAACTTCTCTAGCCACTTCCCTCATGGACAGAGTTCGAGGGCCTCCCTTCAATGTACTAGGGAGAGACTAGAGATAGCTTCCAAAGACTTGAAACCTCTCACAAAAGCAACCCACACACCTAACAAACACGAGCCTGACTCTTGGAGGCTGTGCTGTAGAGCTAAGAGCAGCCCAGAGTGCATGTCACCTGCTCATGGGATGGGTGGGATTCAGCCCTTTATTCATACTCAGGTTATAATGATTTTCTTAGGTCTGTGTAGCCTTGGTGTTTCAAATTAACCCGACCAGTGTTAGGGGATCCCTGCTCTACACCAGATGTGGTAGTCTGAAGCACAATGGAAAAGCAAAAAGGAGTGCAGAAAGTTCCTTTATTCTTGTACTCTGATTCCGCAATTATTAGCACTTGCCCCATTTGCTCTCTCTCTTTCTCCATACGTGTGCACAGCTGCGCATGCGCGCGCGCACACACACACACACACACACACACACATACACACACACACAGAGTTGAGTGCACATCACACTTCAGTGCATAGTTACAAGTCTATATAATCACAGTATAATGATCAAATCAGAAAAACTTGACGTGAGCACCAGACTACTTAACAAATCCATAATTAGCCTTGTTGCTATTGTCCCAATACTGTCCTGTTCTGCAGTTGGTTCCAGTCCATGGTCAGAGACTCACTACTAGAGGCAGCCTGCAGCCTGCAAAGCACTGCAGGGTCTGTCTTGCCTGGCATGGACTTTCCCTTCTCATTTTCTTTAAGCAGCATTTCTTTCCTGTTCTTTCTTTCTTTTTTCTTGTATTAATTTTTGTTTGTGTTTGATTCTCCCAGCCAGCTAAAGAAGCAAATGATTGTTTCTAGGTTTAATTGTCTCTGTGTGTTAAAAACTGAAACAGCATCTCCCTCAACCATGAGTTAATTCTGTCCACTGTTTAGACCCCCCCCCCATCTGTGTTTTCACTTTCTGAGGCTTCAGTTTCCTGCAATCACCTATAGACTGAGACTATCAAAATGAAAATTCCAGAAAAAGATCATAAGCTTTAATTGTTTTATGGTGGCATTTTGTCATGCTAGCTCTGTTTTATTAATAACTGTTGTTAACCTTAACTGTGCCAATTTAAAAATTAAACATTATCATAGGTGTATGTGTGTTTAGGAAAAATTATATTGTATGTTGGGTACAGTCCTTCCCGAGGCATAAGGTGTCTACTGAACACAGCTCCTGCTCTAGAACTATAGTTTAATTTCCACATCAGTTTATGGGAAGAATTGAGACTAAAAAGGCCACCAGGGAGAAAAGTTGCCTGGATCAGATGGATTTAGCTAAAGGTTATGTAATTTTTTAGTGAGAAGATAACTCTAATCTTATTTCAATTACTTCCAAAAATTAATCCTGTTATCAAGCCAGTGTAATTTAAAGAAGAAAACTATGACCATCCCTTACTTATAAACACAGAAATTCTAAATAAAATATCAGCTAATGGAGTTCAATAATGTGTTTAAAAGTAAAGTGTTTGACAAAACAGGACTGGTTTTAGGGATAAAGATTCAAAAACTTAAGAAAAGCAGACTCCCATCAGTAAATATTACAAAAAATATGTGAAGCAGTTCAGCAGGCATTCTCAAAATAAGACCTAGGAATATAACAGAAATGCAAAGAAACTAATCAGCCATAGCTGACACTATTTTTTTAAACCAGTAGTGAGTTGCCATAAAAGGCAAAATCTAAAAATTATTTCATGTTAAATAAGAAATTAGTTGGAATTCCTCCTATTAATGCAGAATTCAGCATTGTTCTGGAATTTTCAGCAACTGCCAAGATGATTAAATAGCTATTACAGATATTGGGAAATCATGAGCAATTTCAATCCTTATACAAATATTCATGCAAACTAAACTGTAGTTGGATAAATGTGCTCAGATATGATTGTTTATCCAGAAAACCCAGAAGAAACTGACACAAAAATACTAGAGTGATATAAGAATTTAGAAAGGGCCAGATAATGGTATAAAAGTAGCTTTTTTTTCTGACCCAGCAATCAATAATTTTATTTTTTTTAACTCTACCAATGAGCTCCTAAAAATGCACAAATTCTAATAATTCCTTTCAAATAGTAATTAAACTTACACATTGCTGAAGAGGGTGGCATGTGCCTATGGCCGCAGCTGCTTGAAAAGCTGAGTCGAGGGGATCACTTGTGCTCAGGATTTGGGGCTCAGTCTAGGTAACATAACATGATTCTGTCTCTTAAGTTTTTTTAATTGTAAATTACATAGGTATAATTTTATAGCATCCATATGAAAAACCCAAATATTATTGGCCTGTTATCCTAATTACTACAGAGGTTGAAGCAGAAGGATTTTAAGTTCAAGTGCTACCTGAATACAAAGTGATTTCAAGTCTGGCCTAGGCAACTCTCCCTATCTCAGAATTTAAAAAGAAATAGAACTGGGAATATAGCTCAGTGTAAGTACTTGTCTAACATATACAAAGCCTTAGATTCAATCCTTAGTACCACCCCAAAAAAAAGGGTAAATAAATAAATAAATACAGACTAAAAACCAAGGTTTGTATAGAAAGGTATATTGTTTTCTTATATGAAAAGATAATATATTTAATGTATAAATTTACATGGTCCACATATGTTTGGGGGAAAAAGAGGAGCTGTGTGAGATTAGAGAAATTATAAATGAGATTAATGAGTACTTGAGAATAAATACTCAAAACGTTTAAAAAGATCAGTAGGGTAGATTTTACTAAACATCACACTATCCCCTAAAGCACAAAACACAAATCAATGTGCTCCTGACATAGACTTAGACAAATAAATCAGAGATTCTAGAGATAGATCCCACTTCTAGAATCTAGAACTCTATTATAACAGAATCTAATAAACTTTAATGGTGATTTTTCAACTTGGTGGAAAAGTATGAATTAATTGTGTTTTCACATCTGGTTCACTATCTGGGAAAAATGAATTCCTAGCATATACCATATAGAAAAATAAATTCCAAATATGTTAAAGACTTTAACAGGGAAGAATAAAACCACAAGAATCCCCCAAGACACTTTTGGAACCTACACATAAGCTCCAGGGCAGGGAAACTCTGTCCACAGTTGGACACTCCAAAGGTACCTTCACCATTTTAAAATTAAAAGCTTTTATGTTGCAAAAGAAGCCATTGAATAAAACAGTAGACAACGAATGCATTTAGATGTAGTTTTATAACATAAAAAAGAAAAACCTTTAAAAAAAAAAAACATTGGGTCCATTGTAATTGACAGACTCTTAGAAAAAGGGATAAACCATGGTAAAAGTAGACAAAGGACCTGACTAGATGCTGCCCAGAACTGTACACCCAGATGGCCAACATGTGCAGACTCACTGGTAAACAGGGAAATGTAAAAATTTTAAAGTAAGAGTTAATATCTTGACTTTTTCAGACAGGAGAGTAATAAAAGACAGATATAAGGGCCGCAGATAGGGAAGCAAGGGAAAGGTCACGATTGTCCTCTGCAAAGGGACATATAAAAGATTGGACTCCTTTAACAAAAGCCACAAGGCAGCATCTTATAAAAATTAAACTATGTGTTTTCTTTTATACCCGGCAGCTCTCCTTCCCATGGAAATAAAAGGAAAACATATATGGTATAACATATTATAGAAGTTTATTACATAATGCTTATAGTAACAAAAACTGAAATCAAAATGAATGCCTGTCAGTGGATGAATAACTCAAAACCATGGCACATCCCTGCTATGAGTTATTATGTGAGCACTAAAAAGAATGCATTAGTGTCAAGTCCATGAGCTTGGAGGGCTTTCCATGATGTACTGTTTAGCAAGAAATCAATGATGAAGATAAATGTGTGTAATGTCTCCTTTTTGTAAAACAAATCATGGTCCCCAACCAGTCTATAAATGTGGCTGTCATATGCTTTAAGCAGAGTGAAAGATGGTAGGGCAATGCTGGGCTGTGCGCCAGTAGTGAGGGATAGAGAGGGCTTGAAGTGGATAGAGGAGAGACTCAAGTTAAAGAGGCAAAGAAAAGGCCATCAGAGTTCATGCTAGCACACACATGGATTGATGCAGGACACTGGATGTAAAAGCAGGAACCCAGTGTGCACAGAGCTCATGAGATGGTTCGTGGGAGTGCCTTCTGCTAGCCATGAAACACCTAGCTTTTGTTCCTACAGAGAAGTGACAGCAGTGATTCTCAGTCTTCTCTCAGTACTGCTTTCCATCAGCCCTAGGCCAAAGGGAGCACATGAAAGATTCCCGGGTCTTACTCAGTATACATCTGATCCCAGCAGACTAGGAAAATGCTTGTTTTGCTGGCCAGAGACACAGTCTCCAATTAATTGATGTGAGTTCAGTATTCTTTTAGAGAGACATATCAGATTCCACAGCTGGAGAGTTTGTTGGATTTGTGGGTATGGATTCAGTCAAAGCAGATACTACATCATAAGTGACCCAGTCTCTTTGAACCATGCCAGAACTAAGTCAGAGAGTGACCCAGGGCCCCACATGTCCCAGACTAAAATGGCTCATTCCTTCCAAACCCCTCTTCAGCAT
The DNA here is from genome assembly GCF_000622305.1 of Nannospalax galili. NCBI lineage: Eukaryota > Metazoa > Chordata > Mammalia > Rodentia > Spalacidae > Nannospalax > Nannospalax galili. The sequence goes on along the minus strand of NW_008360316.1, from coordinate 2,720,410 downwards.
CTAGCTTTCTTTCCAGCACATTTGACCCCTAGGGAGAACAAGTAAAAGTTGGCATTGTAAAAGCCTCTATCTGCACAAGACCTCAGCATCACAGAGATTGTTTCTTTAGTTTCCTGCCCATCTCTGCACTGTGTCTTCAGTCAGCCACCATCCTTTGTGTGCCACAGGTTTCCCCAAAACGTAATGGCCGTGCCTCATAGCTAGTAAGGGGCACTCTTCTCACAGGAAGCTTCTGAGGTAACCCTTGCCCATATTTGGCATCATCTTGCCATATCCTGTAGGTGCAACTCTGTGTAGGTCACATACTCTGACTTGAGTCTGCCCATAGCATTTGTGCCGATCTTCTCCACACCATTCCCACTGAGCCACCTTGCCAAGCCCTACCCTGCTGTCCCAAGTCACCACCTCTGCAGTAGACAGAGCTCCGCAGATTCCTCACCTCTCATCCTCAGTTTTAGGAATCTGAATTTCCAGCGCTCACCACAGTGTCTGCCCCATATCTCATTCACAATAAATGTCTGTTGAGTGAACAAATGGGTGAAATACCTGTGCTTCCTGAAATTTGAAGATATATCAGGAGGAAAATTGTAAAGTTGTGCAGCTGGCACTGACAGAATGCCTGGCACTTCCCAGACTAACTGTGGTGTGCATCTCCATTGCTACTCAGCCTACACAGGAGCCAGCCATTCACCAAACAGGATTTCTGAGTTCATCAGGTATTTCTGGTTTTTAGTATTCCACGTTTTAATTTACATGGATTAACAGTAAGAAGTGGTCACTTGTTTATTTCCTTTGTTCTGTTTGAAGGACGTCTGATTAGTTGTGAATTATAGGGTCTCAGGTTTGGACAGAATCTGAAACATTGGCTCTGTGCAAATCGCAAGGGCCACTCCTAATGGCTTATTGTCTCCACACAGATCTTCACCGCGTTGCCACCCTTCACTCTGGGAATCTTCGAAAGATCTTGTACTCAGGAGAGCATGCTCAGGTTTCCACAGCTCTATAAAATAACCCAGAATGCTGAAGGCTTCAACACAAAGGTAAATGATGCAATCAAACAGCTGACACCAGAGCAGGACAGCCCTGCCTCTGTCCTTCTGCCCATGAGACAAGTGATGCCTGAAAGAGCACATTGAGAAGCTGTGAGGCCTGGGCATACCCCCTTTACATACAGACCTGGAAGCTAGGGACACCCCCTGAGGCAATACTCTGTCTTGCGGGCTGGCTCCTTCGGTCTACCCACCTGTCTTCTTCCTTCCACTGACAGGTCAGATATCCTGAGGACAGCAGCACCCTGAGCTGTGTCCTTTAGAATAAGTCTTCTACTTTCATGCAGACCTGGGTTAAAAGCTGGTGTGAGCCTGATTTTTGCTGCTTTTAATTTTTCTTAATTATTTATTTATTTTTATTTTATGTGTATGAGTGTTATGCTTCCATGTGTGTAAATGTACCCATGTGTGTGGTGCCTGAGAAAGACAGAAGAGAGTGTGGGATCCCCTGTAACTGTAGTTACAGATGGTTACCACCATGTGGGTGCTGGGATTCAAACCTGGGTCTTCTGCAACAGCCTGTGCTCTTAACCACTGAACCATCTCTCCAGCCCCCTGCTGCTTTTAATTCTGTGTGTGTGTTACTTACCATATTGGCTGGGCTGGCTAGAAAGAGTTTCTAGGATCTACCTGTCTCTACCCTCCAGTGCTGCAGTTATAGGCTTTTACGTGGTTTGGGGATTCAAACTCAAGTCCTGTTTTCACAGCAAGAATTCTTACCCACTGAGCCACCCCCCACCCCCCTAGTTCTTGGTTTCTAATTTTAAAGGAAGTATTCCTTTAGTTAGTAAGTTTGGCTAGATACAAGTGCACAAATCAATTCTGTAATGCTGTGGTTTTGTTGTTATTAGTATTATTTTTGTTTTTTTTTTCCAAACTGGAGAACCAGAAAATGGAAAGTATCCAGGTGCAAGTTTAACATCTTTATCTGAAGTGCTTAGAACCAGTAGTGTTACAGATTTCAGAGGGTTTTTCTTGAGGAGCATGGACTTGCATATATTATATGTCTTAGAGATGGGATCCAAGTGTAAATACTCAGCAAGTGCTCAACAAGTGTCAGATTTTGAAGCATTTGGGATTTGCTATTCTCAGATTAGGGATGCTCAACCTTATATAGGTTGTCCTGAGAAGACCCAGACAGAAGATGGGTTGCATGTAAAATTGGTAGAACAGTCTCGAATGCCAAAGTGGGCCCGTGCCATGGCCCCCTGTCACACAAACGCTGAAAGTGGTAATGTAGGTTAGGTGTGGCTGCCTGAAGGGAAACCGTGAGCCTCCCCTGCAGAGGAGGCAGGATGTGAGCCCATAGCCTGGTCAGGGTACTGAGTGGGAGAGGATTATGAGGATACATTGAGCCACTTTGGCAAGCTCTTTCTGAGCAGATGTTGCTGATGGGTGACTGTCAGAGCAACTTTATCTTTGGGCAGGTTTAATAGGTGTATCCAAGATTAGAAAAAATAGCAGGCTCTTCTGTCTTCCACACAGACTAGGGTGACTGACTTGTCAGTCTTTGTTTACTGAGTCTGTGAATGGGGAAATACGACCTTATTTTCTGCATTGCTTACATAAATCAAATCTGTTCTCTAGAGTTTGAAATCTGAGAGCTTTAGAGGTGGCACGTGAGCAAAGAATGAACCCACGTTAAAAGTGGGGAAACTGGGGATGCTTCAGTCTTAGGCAGGCACCTAGAGAGGTCAGGGAGAAGAGGCAAAATGGGTTGAGGTAACAGCTCAGTGGTACAGCATTTCCTAGCACATGAAGCCCTAGGTTTGGTCCCAACCACCACAATAAGTGAATAAATAAGTAATAAATAACAACAAACCCAAGCACCACAGGAAACTAAAGGTAAATAAAATGCAGATAAATCCAGTTGTCTTCCTATGACGATGTTTTTTACTCTTTTCTAACTGCTGTTGTCTAACCGCTATTTAATCATCTGTGCAACAATTCCCAAAACAACTTATGGACTGTTAAGCAAATTTTACTTGTATTTAATAGCTCTGTCATCTCAGTAGTTAAAAAAATGACTGGAAGGAGCTAGGCTGCCACTTGGTGGTACAGCACATGCTGAGCTTGGGTTCAAAAAGTAAATAAAGATTGAAATGCCCATGAAGCTACTATTTAGAGCGAACTGAACTTTGTGCCCTTTTGTTTTACATTTTAAACATTAAAATAAAAGAAAACCTTTTCACCGTTTTAATTTACTTTATTTCGTGTGTATGTGGGGAAGGGGGTATACCCATGGTATATGGAGCTCAAAAGTTGGTTCTCTCCTTCCACCATGTGAGTCCCAGAGATTGAACTCAGGTCCTCAGGCTTGATAGCAGGTACCTTCACCTGCTGAGCCATCCCGACAGCTTCCAAACAGATTTTTTTATATACATGGCATTAACCCCAAACCACAAATGATAGAAAAAAATTGAATGACAGGCATTTTAAGATTTCAAAGAGCAAAATTAAAATGAGAATTTATGTGTAAAAGGGGTTTTAATGCTTTCAAAATTAACACTATTTTAGTTCCTTATATCCAGTTGGAGCCTAAGCCCTTTCCTCTGAGTGATTATAAAGTGTTGCCTGTTTTATGATGGAGAACGCTCATGTATGGAAGCTTGGTTTTCAGATATGGACGGATTGTGTATCATCTATATATAGGCACATATTTTGTAGTAAAGTAATACTATCTGGAGATAGTCCAGCCATCTATATGTATGTAGGAGGAAACAGATGTTTTTCTGGGCTTTTTAAAATTTGAGACCCACAACGCCTCTCGCAGAAGCACACAGCCTCCTGCCAGGAGCCTTCACAATGCCTTGTCTGTTGCAAGTTGCACACAGAGGTCGAGAGTCCCGAATGCTCTGACTCCCTTGGTTTGTCTTCCTGCAGGTTTTCTGGGGTCACTGCATCAACGCCTTGGTCCACTCCCTCATCCTCTTCTGGTTTCCCATGAAAGCACTGGAGCACGGTAATGGCTTCATGATTTCAGCCGTCAGCAGGGAACTTCACAGCCCCTCTGAGGCCAGCGAGTTCACCACCCACCTCCCAACATGAGATCACAAGAGCACATTTGATAGGGAACACATACATAAAATCCGACATGAGAGTTCCAAGTCTGTAGCCTGTAGATCTTGCCAGTTTTGACCTTTTCTGTATAAATATTAGAAACTCCGCACTCAATTTATAATAACTGAGTCTTTGACCTTAAGGAAACACTGATGCCTCTCGCCCAAGATTTTGAAATCCACTGTTAATTGGTTGAGCTTTCCTTTCCAAGCCTCCAGTACCTGTGTGCACAGTCCTTCAGATCTTACGAGTTGAATCTACTCCTTGTTTTCTGAGGGTCCCCTCTCCTTGGCGGGAATCTTTTGGGGTGATTGTGTGGTTGAGGGCTGTTTCTCCAAATTGGTTTTAGTCTCTGCAGGGACAGAAGGATGAGTGAACACCCTGACAGCCTGTGTTCATTCACACTTTTTAATACATCTGAAACATGGCCTCCAAGATGAGATACCTATCCTGAGTCTCAGAAAATGAAAATAGACTATAAAATGCCACTCTTTCATCCCTCTCAAATAGTCATAATCCCCCTGGGAAAATTAACTGCAAATGTTGACCAGACAAGGCCCTGGATTGTCCAAAGAACCAAAGAATATAAAGTTTCCAAGCATCTTTGTTTCTGTGTCCTACGTTCCATGCTTCAAACAGGAATGACTCATCCCACTTACAGCCTCTAACCTCGGCGCACCAGAAAGAACGCACACAGTCTATTATGCCCTGTGAGCTCTTCCTTCAGTCCCTTCCAACTCCTTTCTTTCAAAGGTCCTTCAATATTTAGATCAGAAAATAAAAATTTCTGCTTTCAGATTCACTTCCCCAAGCATTCTAGCAAAATTATTTTCTTTTGTCTTGAAAACCTTTTTATGCTTCATCTTCGCAGTGCATTTTATTTTCTGATGGTACTTATAAGCAAGGGTTTATGAGCAGAAGACCGTGGCTGACTCCAGATCGCGTATCCTTCCTACCTAGCCTGGGCTTCTCAACTACTAGGATTGCTGTTATTGCTTTTAACTGACATTTTAAAAGATGCATCCATTCCTCTCCCTAAGAGCATAAGAACACAGCACCAATTTGAGGCTTCCAAAGCAGAGGGGCTCCATTCTAACACAAGAGTACCTTCAGACCTGCCTCCCTCCTCCCTCAGGTGTGCCCTGAAGCCATCCCTTAGCCCCATCCATATCCACAGCCCTGAAGGACCTCTGTCTGACCAGGACTGAGGCCCTTAGAATGGCTTTGCATTGTCATTTTCCACCATGTGGATTATGTGACAAAATCAGTGATTTGTACTCTGCAGTCCTCTCCTACCATTGGTGGCAAGAGGCTCAGGCACCTGTCAGCACTGTTCACTGTTGTCACGGCAACATGATCAAGTGGAAGAAATAGTCTTGAGAAGGTGTGGGCAGGATGTTGGTTTCCTAGACTGTTTCCAAGAATTTTTCCTTTGCTTATTTTTGAGTGGTTTTTGGATAGGCCTTTCAAAGCAATCTTGCTGAAGGAGTTTGTGATGATTCATTTTAAGTTTCAAAATAAATTTTTCCTCTCAAGCAAGTCAATAAATCAGATTTCTCTCAGTCCTCTCACCCTCAAGCTTCCACCTGTGGTTTGCCTAAAGCCTCTGCGCTTTGATCTGAAAAGTAACTTTAGGTTAAGACCATGGATGCCACCTTCTCAGACACCTGTACTCATCAAGAGTCTTGGTGTCAGGCCATGCTCGGCTTTCCACTGGCATTTCCAGTCTACATAGTTGAGCAGCCCTCCTTAAAGTGGAATGTGGTCATTGGCAAAAGAACATAAAATACATTTTTATTTGAAAAAAAATATTTCAGATTTTTCTTGATGAAATTTATGAAGAAAGAGATGGAAAGAGAGAAAATACTTATCAGAAGAGGAAGTTTCTTTTAAAATACTGATATCAATTTCCCAGAATCCACAGTGGATATAACCTCTTCACTTTTAAGAAGAAAATATACCAGGTAGATACTTAAATATCGACACCGATCAATAAATAGGGTCGGTCAACATTTTTAAAAAAGACAATTGTGTACTTTAATGAATGTGTTACTACAATAAGATCAGGTGTGTTTTAGATACTGGTGAAATAACTGTCCATGTGTATAAAATAAAAGTCAGCTTACTGCCTCTGCTTCTGCTCATGACACTGGTGAGTCATATTATCCCAAAGTATTTATGACCTCTACCTTGATACTATACACTTGAATGTTGTGTAGACTATAAACCCTAATGACTTGTATTATTTCACCTTAAGCTGAATTTAGACAAGACTGCCAGTGTTCTTCTTAAATTCAATTATTCACTCACTTAAAAAAGAAAAAGAAAAAGATCAATGAGCTCATTCTGTAGACTAGGGTCCTTCCGAGTCCTGGGGACACAGTAGTGCTCATGACAGGTGACTCTCTTCTCTCCTGGAACTCATGTCCAGAGACAGCCTGAAGAGGGAGGTCAGATGGAATGTATTCCTAAGAACCCTAACCTTCTGGACCATAAAGACTGCTTCCCAGAGTAAGGGGCAGTGGAGCAGAGTATGAGTCAGGATCCCAAGGTTCTGTTCTTGTCATGTTGGCCAGAAGCTCAGTTGTTTATTTTTCTCCCATTCAAGAGTGCACTGGTCATGGGCATAACTATATTTTTTCTGTTTTTCTATACTCTTGATGCTCTGGCACTGAGGCCTTGATGCAGGAGAGGCTGCCTTCAAGGGCTGGCTAATTCCTAAGAATGGCCAGTGACATGCTCTTGACATACAGACTCGCCTCCAGGCATCTCCTCATGAGACTCTCACTAAGCCAACACTCCTCTTCCCTGGTCAGCCAGGACCACTGTACCAGTATCAGGCAACACACCCATGGTCCACGCCTGCTGAAAGTATTCAAACTGCTATAACCCTAAACTTGTTCACAATATCTGTCCTACCCTGATCATTCCTTTCTCTAAGAACTCCAGTGAAGGCTCTGGCCATGTTCCACCCTCTCACCCTCTAGCCTCCTCCTGGGATACTCCATGGAACTTTCCTGTGTGGCATGCCTGGCCTCCTGATTTCAGTTGTAAGGAAGTCTTAAACTCTCTGAAATCATTCTAGTCTACTAAATGAACAAGAGGATAAAGAACATATACTTTTCAACTTTTTAACATACCTGGTATTAAACCTAGGACCTCACCCATGTTAGGCAAGGCCTGTACCACTGAGCTACATACCCAGCCTTCTTTTTGTTTTATTCTTTTTAATTTTGAAGTAGAGTCTGCTGACTTACCCAGAGTGGTCTGGTCTCCTGTACTTAGTCAATAACCCAGATAGGTCTTGAGCTTAGCCTCCCAAATAACTGAGATTACAAACCTGGGTCCCTAAGCCTGGCTAACATGCAAATTTTCATTGTGTGCCTAATCTTGGAAGCCTCACACAAAGAACTCAAAGAAGGGCAAGGTAGCTGACCTTATAGAGTGTGACACAGGAGCAGGTACACAGTCTTCTGGTGGGTAGAAGGTGGCTCTGGCTATGGAAGTTTGGGGGAGAAGGTGCACAGCCAGCAAGGCCATCTTTCAGTGCAGGTGACAGCCATCTGTTTCATCTGTGTGGGGGTTCAAGCAGCAAACTCCCCACCCTTTCATCTTGAGGCCAGATCGTTCCTGGGCGGAGGGGATATCAGAAAGGCTTTTGTCTCCACCTGTTATTTACTAACATAGCTACATGTGAATTTCTTTTAACAAAAGGACAGCTTTTCAAAATTATTCCTGTGCTTAGAGAGGTCTACAGTTTCTGTGAGTAGTCAACATAAAATATGCTGAGCAAATATATTTAGGGCCAGGTATTTTGCTCTCCTACAGAGGGGTCTCTATATATGACTATCTCTGTCATGCAGTGGTTTCCATGTCTGCATGTCCTACCACACCAAGTTCCTGCAGTAGTTGGTTCAGTGCCATGGGGCTCCCCTGAGTTTATGTCCCCTGAGCTCACCCTCAGCTTCCACGTTAGAAGGGGAGGATTCAGAAGGATTTGTTCTTGAAGGAATCCGTCACTTCTGCTCATATCTGATTGACAGGAATTTGTTATGGGCCCCACCCAGGTACCAGAGGCTGAGGAGTGCCACTCATCTCTGTACCAGGAGAAGGAAGCCTATCTGTGGCCTCACTGCTTTGTGGCATCAGCATCAAGTTTACTTTCTCTCGTTTTTACTTCCCTTTCAACTCTATTTTTAGTAAACAAAAGTGAAGAGATTGAAACTTGAGTTCCATATCCTTAACTTCATCCAGCTGAAAGGCAGCATCGAGGAGAAAATCCAGCAGAAGGCTTATATAACCAGGAACTTAACCCAGCACCGGTTATGAATGTAATTATAATCACTAACACTTGTATAAACCCTCCTTTTTAGGGAATACTTTCCAACATTTCATACCACTCTTTACAAAGAAGGGGGGAAAAAATAAATGTTCCCTTTATGAATGTGAAATTGGAAGCAGAAATAATAGTGTTAATGATAGTACAGCCATGTGAGCAGGTTTGGTTCTGAAAGTTTATTTGTAAGTGAGTTATCTCAATCTTGGACTACATCTTTGCCCTTGATATAAATCTAGGAGTAGCTAGTTGTCACACCTCCTCTGAGCCTCTGGAATTCTAAGAGGCCCAGAGACTTAGGTGGGGGGTGGGGAACCGGTTCAGAGTCTGGAATCTGTACTGCTCTGAAATTTGTGCTTTTGGAAGTCTTGAATCAAAAGGATAGGAGAAAAAGGCAGGAACTTGGCATGAGCTCTGACCAGAATGTCTTGGCAAAAGCTTTGATGACAAAGGAATTGTGCCGGTTCTCCAGAGCCTCCCCAGCCCCCAATGCTGTCCATGGGAGCAAGATGCCTGTGGCTGTAAGTTCAGCTGTTCCCTGATTCTTATTCCATCAGAAATACACTTGAAAATCTCCCCATCTGGTTTCATGATTACCAAGCCCTATCTTTTTCACCATACAGCACCATACTATAATGTTTTGCCTTTTGTCAGAGCCATTCTTGAATACATGTTGTGGTTTGGCTGGATAATGATGTAATGTTTTTAATGAACGTTTCATTGAAATGGCATCTTTGTGAAATGGCATCAGCCTAGTCCTTTGGAATAGCCTAAAGAAGTTCCTTGGTCATTCTGTATGTTTAGAAAATGAGATACTTTACTTACAAAGCATGGCTTTTCCCACAACTATTTTCAAAGAAATTTTGCTTGCAACATTTTGGGGGCTTTTAATACTAATATGAAATGCCTGATTGGTTTTTGTCCCAGTTGTTCACAAAAGTCTACTTTAGTGACTGTATTTTCAGACCTTGTTATCCATCCCTACATTGTGATGGTCTCTGAGTTCAAATGAAAAATTACAAATGTAAGTCTCAAAAAACAGACTCATCAGCCACCCCAGACCCATGCATCCTGAAGCCTCAGACTGCCCTGTGTCTGAGGGAATGTCTTGCTCTCAGGACAGTGTTTCCATCTCTTGAGTATGACCTGAGCACCATCACGGTGCTGGGTCTAATGTCCCAGATCATTCTGCACTGGGCGTGATGTTGTCAAGCCCAGCACATGGGAAGTTTGCTTCTTTACTTCACTCATGGAAACCATCCCTTGAACTTTGGGAATAGGTAAGTGCGTCTGTCCTCTTCTACAAGTGGATCTGATCCAGGATTTGCAAGGTTCTCTGGTTTCAGACAGGTTCAAGTAGAAGCCAGCTGTTCTGAGGCAGTGGGCAGGTGAGGTCTTCTCATCTTTCCCCTGGTTCCTTTCAGCCTTTGTGTACGAATAATGGGTTTCTGTAGAGAGCTCAGTTCCTGATGGTTAGGAGGAAAAAACACAGGTGGGTGAGGTCAATGTCCACCCTGTGCACTTTGAACTATCTCTTAAAGAGACCTTTTCAGAGCCTTGTGAATAATAACCCTGGGGACTTCCACAGTGGGTCTGCATCACCTCATCAGCTCACCATTTACCCCTGTGTTTACTTTCTGCCTCTGAGAGGCTGACTTGCCTTCTGCTTGAAACACCTTTACCCTGTCACTGCCACACGCCCCCAAAATGTTCATCTGTCTGGCTCCATGTTGCTTTCTCCTGAAGAGCATGCCCACTCTGGTTGGCACAGACAGACAGTAGATAAATAGAAAGCCTGGCTTGCAGAACCTGACTAGACACCTAGGTTTGGGGAGCTCTTGCCCCATTCAGAAAGTTCACTTGGGATTTTAACTATCTTGACTAAAGCAAATAAAGCAAAGACAGCAAAATGCCAGGAAAGATGCTCTCCAAAGAGGCATGCAGAATCAGAACTGTGCTGAGATTACATAAAGCAGGAGAAATACTTCGTTTGAAACTTGTCTCTGGGTAAACTGGACTGGGCTTTTTAGGCCTCAAGTAGTCATCAGTGCCGCTGTGGGTATGCTTTGTCCCCCAAGGACTTCTGTTCTTCGAGGGGAATTTATTGGCAGGTTTTTAACAAGGACTGCCAACCATAGGTGTTTGCCTCTGAAACAGTTGAAACACAGCCATCCATTCCATGGGCTGTTGTGGTTTGGTTTGGTTTGGTTCTGTGAGACAGTGTCTCACTCAGAGTCCAGGCTGGACAACTGGATTACTAAAGAATGCTGTCTTTGCAGACACTCTGGACAAGTCTCTGAATATCCATTTGGTCTGAAGTTCTCAAATGGAATAAATTATTTCCAGATGTTATTAGTGTAGACTGGGGAAAGAGTTGCTCTTTGCTAAGCAGCAAGCTAAAATGTGCTGTTGAGTTTATCTCATTGAAATGATAAGCTGAAATGCCAGGGCTTCCCTGTCCTCACTGGAAGTTTAACGCTCAGCCTATTGTAAGTATAATTATTTTATTGAATTCCAGTAGCGTTCGCTCAGGACCTGCTCAACATTAGCACCACAGGAAACTAGACACAATGGTCAGAAACCACCTTTCCATATGCCTGTGTGCTTTCTGCTCAGGCCAGGTTGCCAGCAAAGTATCCCAGAGTCTTCAGGGTTCCTCTGCTGAGTGTGTTGTCCCCGCATGGCAGCCCCATCCCCAGGGTAATGAGCTTTGGCCCTGTGAAGCCTGCCAACTTTGTACCCACCTCATCCTGGGTGTCTCACTGTGATTACATGAGATAGCGTCTCACTCTGCAACTCAGGCTGGCCTTGAACTCACTATCCTCCTCCCTCAGCCTCTTGAGTATTGGGATTACAGGCATGTACCACCATGCCCACCTCTGGAGACACATTCATTTATTATTGTTTGGTGTGTGTGTGTGTGTGTGTGTGTGTGTGTGTGTGTGTGTGTACTTGTGTGTGGGGGGATGCATATGTGTATGGATGTGGAGGCCAGAGATTAATATTGAATAAACATTCAATATTCTTTGGCCACATTCCTCTTTTTTTTTTTTTTTTTTTTTTTTTTTTTTTTTTTTTGAGACAGGGTCTCTCACTAAACTCAGAGCTAAGGGATTCAGCTACTAGCTGGCCAGGGAGCCCCAGGACTCTCCTGTCTCTATCTCTATAGCACTGAAAATACAAACAAGTGCCACCACACCCAGCTTTTTACATGGGTGCTGGGGTCTGAACTCATGTCTTCATGCTTATGCAGCAAGACTTTTACTAACTAAGCCATTTCCTCAGCCTTAAAAGTATTTTTGGCTTTAACAATCACAGAGGTGCTACTACTGGGGTGCTCCTGGCATCTAATATCCTACAATGCACAGTACAGCCCACTGCCCCCCACACCCACCTCACTGCCACACAACAGAATCATCTGGTAAACAAATACAGAGACATAATCTCATACACAACTGCAGGGGTTGGCCTAAGTGGGACCACTGATTGCCAGAGGGTTGACAGAAAGTAAATGGTGCCCTTCAGGACAGATTTGATTGGTGTATACTGTATGCATATCTCAGAGTGTAACCCTGAACCCTACTGGTGTATACAGTTTATAGAGGTTGGTTAGAAGTAAAATAGTAAAAGAAAAAAGAAAGAAAGAAATCTGACAGAATGTCCATAGGACCAAAGTTGAGGGGCTCTAAGGATACTTTCCACACTAGCTCAGAATAAAGGTCCAGAACTTGGGGTCCTGCTGCCTCTAAATTGTTTACCCTATTTTCTTATGTGGTAAGAATCTCTTCCGTACAAGGCTATCTGACCACTTCAATCCTCTCCCCCAAATACTGAGAATTCCTTCACATTAGATTTGGAGCTTCCCTTCCTTCCTCCCTTCCTCTCAGTGTACTGGCCTTGAACTTGTGGCTCAAGCAGTCCTCTTGCCTCAGCTGTCTGAGTAGCTGGGACTGTAGGCCTGTGTCATTCTGTCGAGTTAGGTGTTGGTATTTCAGATAAGTACTTCTTACTCTAGTTATTTTTCCCCTTAGTTGTCTCCTTTTGGGGGGGGTCCAGTTTGCTAAGTCAATGAGGACAAAGTCTTGTTGAAGCCATTTATAGTTTCTTATCAGCTATATGACCTTGGACTTTCCTCATCTGAATGTACAGTGCACAGTACTGTTTCTTCCAGTTGTTGAAGTATTGAGGGAGCTGATCTATGAAAAGTGCTAAGAATGGAGCCTGTCATAGGGCAAATGCTTATGAAACATGCTTGCCACACAAGATTCCTTAATATAGCTAACAGTTTTCTGTCTATTATATGTGTGTGCATAAAATTTGGAACATTCTAAAATATAGGACTCATTCTAAGCGCTATGTTTCTTTTAGGGCTTTTCAGCCAACATTGGAAATACTGATATTGAAAGGAGGTTTGGAGCTGAGCATGTTTTGCATACTTCTAATCTCAACACTGGGGAGGCAGAGGCAGGAGGATCACAAGCTCTATGCCAGCTAGACTATATAACAACACCCTGTCTCAAACCAAAACAAACAAGAGCTAAGGGGAGAACAATGGGGAATTTGTGGCCCTGAGTTTCATCTTCAGCACTATGGAAAAGAAAGCATTGAGGATTGTCTCAAAAAAAAAAAAAAAAAAAAAAAAAAACAACAAAAAGCTATCTGATTATAACTGCAAACTTTGATGTTTCTGCCCAGACCTCCAGCCTTCTTACTCTCCCATTGCTCAGAGTTTTCTCCAGGCTCCCCATGGCTTAGTGTAGGCAGAACACCAAGGCACTACGTCATTGCTCATTTCAATTAAAAGAGCCTCTCTGGACTCTGGGAAATACATCCTGAGTTTAGTAGAGAACAGGAAGCTGAGATGCATTTCTGTCACAAAATGCATGGGGTTGATTTAGCAGGTAATAGCATCTTAGATTTCCCACCCAAAAGGAGCCTTGGAGGTCACTTCCCTTAATGTTGTCATCTTCCTCATCATCTATAAGGATCTTGGAAGTCAACCTCAGACTTTAAAAACTGTGTAACAGAACTGGAAGAAGAGAGGGAGGCTACACCAGGGTCTTCTAATGCTCTGTACTGGGATCTTCTCCATGAATCCTAATTCCTTCTCTGTACCTCATTTTATTAAATGGCTATTCCTTCTCTTGTAGTATAGTTGTGTTGCCTTATGAGCTATTCTTCCTGTTGTGAGCTGAAAATGCCAAGCTCTTGCTTCAAGTTCCCCTGTGCTCCTCTCTCAGCCAATCTTGTGCTAAATGACCAGGCTGGTATTCTCCATTCCAAGTCAATGATCAAGTCTACCTCAGTGCTCAGGCTGGAAACATGGACATCACCTCGATTGTGCACATTCTTTCCTACTCTGCCTCCAGATCATGAACAAATACTTTCATTTCTACTTCAAAATATCCACCAGTCTCTATCACTTCTCAGCACTCTGACATGGTCATTCCAAACCTTCATTGCCCAGTTGAACTTCTGGTGATGGTGATGGTTTATGTGCTTGCTGCCAATGCAGTAGCCACTAGCCACGTACAGCTAGTGAGCATTTGAAATGTAGCAAGTGTGACTGAGGAGCCAAATCTTTGTATTGATAGAATTATACCTCATTATTTATACTACAAAATTTGCCCATTTGAAGGGTACAATTCCAGCTATGCAGCTGTCATCATAATTGACTTTCAAATATTTTCTTTACCCCCAAATCTGTCACTCCACATTTCCTCTCAAACATCTTCAGCTCCTGACAGCTAACTGGTTTGTACTGTGTCTGTAGAGATTTTCCTCTTCCGGACATTTTATGCAATCATACAGCATGTGGCTTTTTGTGTCTAGCTTCTTTCACTCATATAAGGTTTTCAAGGTTCATCCGTGTTGTGATATATAACCCTACTTCGTTCCTTGTTATTTCTTAATAATACTCTATTGTATTGATGCACCACTCACTAAGTGATGGACATTTATTTGTTCATTCACCAGTTGATGGACATTTGAGTTATGAATAGGCTACTGTGAATAATGAATAATGCTATTCATCATTTTAGACTGTGATGGGCAATTAGGAATGCTATTCATGTGTACGTTTTTGTATTTCATTCATATGTTTTCATTTTTCTTGGGAATTGCCAGGTCATGTAACAAATGTGCAGTCTTTTTTAGGAACCGCCTGTCAGTTTCCCAAAGTATCTGCAGTTTTACTCGGCTTCTGGCAGTGTAGACAATCCCAGTTCTACACTCTTACTGACTCTTAACTGTCTTTTAGTCTAGCCATTCTAGTGGGTATGGAGTGATCCTTCACAGTGGCTTTGAGTCTGTTTCCTTGATGCCCAATATTGAGCTCCTCTTCATCACTGTTACCCATTTTCATATCTTCTCTGCAAATACAAAAAAGCCTATTCAGATCTTTTGTCATTTTCAAATTGAGCAGGGTTTGTTTATTGTTGACTTGTAAGGGTTTGATTTTTATATCCTGAACATAAGTCCCTTGTCAGATATATAGTGTACAAATATTTTCTACGTTCTTTTCCCCCCCACATTCTCTCTGGTGTCATTTCAAACATAGGAGTCTCAAACTGATCGTCTTATCTATCCACTCTTTCCTTTCTCTCTGTGCTTTTGGTACCTGAGAAATCATAGCCAAATCTGAGGTTAGAAAGATTTACTGCTCTCTTTTATCCTAAAAGTTCTATTTGGACTCTATGATCCATGTTTTGTTAATTTTACATTGTGGTAATATGCATAAATATACATAAAATAAACGTGGCAATTTTATCCATTTTAAGTATATACTTTAGACACATTCCTCACACTGAGCTTGCTGTGCAACATTACCACTGTTGGCAAATGTTTTCATCACCTCAAAACTGGAAGTCTTCTCATTAAGGAACAATCCTCATACCACCCCCCAAGCTCCTGGTAGGAAGTGAATTTTTTATTTTACTGCATTTTGTTTCAATTAGCTTAAAGGTAAACTAAGTGCACTAGTGGCTACCACATTGGACAGCACAGCTCTGGTGTCACCAGTATCACCCTCCATCATCTGGATGGATGACTGCCGTTCTTGCCAGATGGGCATTTGTCACTCTCTCTTCCTTGATCACCTATGATCTGTTTGCCTCTAAGAGCTGCACCATTCCTTTGAGAGCATGCTCAGAAACGTTTCACTATAGGCTCAGAGTCTGCAGTAGTCAGTCACCCTGCGGTAGGCAGTTAGCCTGAGGTAGTCAGTCACCCTGCAGTAGTAAGTCAGCCTGAGGTAGTCAGTCACCCTGCAGTAGTAAGTCAGCCTGTAGTAGTCAGTCAGCCTGTGGTAGTCAGTCAGCCTGAGGTAGTCAGTCAGCCTGTGGTAGTCAGTCAGCCTGAGGTAGTCAGTCACCCTGCAGTAGTCAGTCAGCCTGTGGTAGTCAGTCAGCCTGAGGTAGTAAGTCAGCTTGTCGTAGTCAGTCAGCCTGTGGTAGTCAGTCAGCCTGAGGTAGTAAGTCAGCTTGTCGTAGTCAGTCAGCCTGTGGTAGTCAGTCAGCCTGAGGTAGTAAGTCAGCTTGTCGTAGTCAGTCAGCCTGTGGTAGGCAGTCAGCCTGAGGTAGTAAGTCAGCTTGTCGTAGTCAGTCAGCCTGTGGTAGGCAGTCAGCCTGAGGTAGTCAGTCACCCTGCAGTAGTAAGTCATCCTGAGGTAGTCAGTCAGCCTGAGGTAGTCAGTCACCCTGCAGTAGTAACTCAGCCTGTGGTAGTCAGTCAGCCTGCAGTAGTCAACAGAGGAGTGCAGACTCTTCAATACGACCTACCTCAATTAGCCTCTGGCTGTTTGTTGAGTGCCCTCATGTTACTTCTCCCAGTGTCTCTACTCCACAGCACTCATCAAGTGCTGTTTTCATTCCAATTCTTAGCAATTTCTCCTCATTCCCAGAACCTTCTCATTCTTAATAATCATTTCATTAACTCCCTTATGTCATTCTGACCTGCTCACATGTCACCTCCCTAACTAAAAGAATAGCCTCTGGTCATTCTGTGTTGAAGTCATCTACCTTATATTTCTTCATGGCACTTACCACACCTGGCTATATGTCAATTTTGTGTGTGAGTGTATGACTCTCCTTACTCATTCAGACCCCATGGAGATAAGGGTCTTTTCACTTCCCAGTTCCCATAATGCCTTGTATTGGCTAGATTTGAATACATAAAAGAATAACCTTATTCCTTTCAAGTATGTAATTTTAGAATCAAAGAAACAACTGTGGTAGTTTGAATGAGAATGTTCCCCATAGGCTCCAAGTATTTGGACATTTTGTCCCCAGTTGGTGGCACTGTTTTGGGCAGCTTTAGAAGATGTAGCCTTGCTGGAGGAAGCACCGGGGACAGACTTAGAGTTCTTAAGCCTTGCCAGGTTTCCAGTGTCTCTCTGCTTCCTGTGCCTGCTTGAAGTTGTTATCCCTCATCTTTCTGCTCTGGCCACCTCTGCCACCATGCCTTCCCCACCATTATGGACTCTAGTCCTCTGGAATCATAAGTTCAAAAAACTCTTCTTCTATAAGCTGCCTTGCTTATGGTGTTTTTTCACAGAAGTGACTTAATATGCAATCCCTGTCTAATCTCAAGTGTTATTGTATTGAAGCCTGGCTTTAACAGTGCTTCATCTCTTATTAAAAATAACTTTAGGACCAGTTATTGGAAAGTAAACCCTTGAAGTTTAGAATGGCTATTTGCAAGTTAAAGGTGAGCATCCCTTGTCTAAAATGCTTAGGACCAGAAGTGTTTCCTATTTCAGAGATTTTTATCTACTGAATATTTACATAGACTTCACTGGTTGAATATCCATAATCTCAAATCTAAAAGCTCCTTTGGGATCTTGAAGCACTTCAGAATTTAGATTTTCAGATTGGGGTATTCAACCCACAGATCAGTTTGTTATCTTGCTGAAGTCAATCTAGCATCTCCCTTCTTAAAGTTTTTCTCACCATGGGGTCTTACCTCACCTTCTCACCTCTCTTTACCACCTCTCCTCTGAGATTCAAGAGCTTTCCTTTTTAAGTCTGTGGTAGAAGCTCTCTCTGATTTAGTATAAGTCTTACATCCCCACTAACAGTCATCTCAGTTGAGACCTGTTATTGATATGGCCCTGGTGCCTCTTGTGCTTAATCTTCCCCTGGTCACAGATGTCTTACAACCAGGAGCAAAGATATGCCAAGAGCTGGATTCAGGGACCCCCATTACCAGACCCACCTGCACCTCAACATAATTATCACACCTGTTTAGAAAAATACACAGATTCTTTCATAAGGTTGGGAGTCTTCCACTAGTAGATGAGTAAGTCAGTAGCCCAATGTGCATGGATAACAAGCACCCAGTATGAATATAGAAATCCCATGCACCCTGCCTCTGGGCCACAGATCTGGACCTGAGGAGAAAAGGAATGGGAGGGAATGTTATTGGAAGAAGCCATTCCTGACCTTAAAATAGCTTTGTACTCTCTGGTCAGAATGAGATTTCTCAGAGCAGGTCTCACCAAGGCAGAGTCACACAATCGAAGCAGAGCTCTGCCTCAGAAGCAGTTAGAGTCACTCTTGTAAAGAAAGAAATGAAACAGAAGAAAAAAGCTTTAGAATCCTTCGCTGTATAAACTGGGCGTGGTGGCACACACCTTTAATCCTAGCACTTGGGAGGCAGAGGCAGGCAGATCTGGTCTACAAAGCAAGTTCCAGGCCAGCCAGAGCTACACAATGAGACCCTGTCTCAAAAAAGAAAACAAAACAAAAAAATCCTAGCTATGTTTCAGAAAATCTCTCACTGGATTACTTTCCTTCCCAGAAGTTGATGTAGTTGCAAGTAATGAATGCCTCCCAAAATACATTCAATAATTATGAATTGATTTTGTATTCATGTAATTATCTCCTTTTGTTGGTGCATAGTTCCAGTTTAGCAAAAATTGAAAGGAAACAATAAGTGAAAATTTAGACATTCCAGTGCTGTGAAACTTAACATATTCTTATTCCTACCCATTTTGCCCTCTTTTTCAAGTCAGACAAGAAGAGATTTTGATTTTATAAAAATACAAATTTCAGTGAAGATCAAGTATTTGTTATGATTAGAAATCTGCTTTTGTTTCATTCATTTGAAGAAAACTTAGAATGAAAAATAATACAGTTAC
Source organism: Nannospalax galili (assembly GCF_000622305.1). Lineage (NCBI taxonomy): Eukaryota > Metazoa > Chordata > Mammalia > Rodentia > Spalacidae > Nannospalax > Nannospalax galili. The sequence goes on along the minus strand of NW_008360316.1, from coordinate 2,701,827 downwards.
AAAGAGAAAGCACCTTTGAATCACATAAGATTCAATTTCAAAATGCCTTCATTTTGGTAGATGTTTCTAGAGTTCCATATTTATATTCTGAAAAAAAAAAAGATTGCCACCTCTGCCTCCTGGAAGCTAACCGTAGCTTCTTTGTTTTCCAGACACGCCTCTAGCCAATGGCCAAGCCACAGACTACTTGTTTGTTGGGAACATAGTTTACACGGTACGTTTATCACTGCTGAGCCATTCTTAAGTGGCACGTGTGGGTTTTATTTCTCTGGTCCCTTTATGCAAGCCTTTCCTCATTAAAATTAATTACTGTAAACAGTTACGCATTATGTAGTCCTTAAAGCCCGGAATAGCTGAGAAATATGACATCGTACCAAACTCCTCTTTCTTTTCACAGTATGTTGTGGTTACCGTTTGTCTGAAAGCTGGTTTGGAGACGACAGCTTGGACTAAAGTGAGTTTTCTTTGGAATTATTTCTCTCTCTACTATAGATAGTATTTATGTAGTGACCTCCATTTAACCCTGGAGAACACAATAAACAGTATGTAGCTGTCTTATTTGAAATTTTGCATGTAAAAAATTGTGGTTTGATCTTTATCAGGGCAAATTTGCAATCTACCCATTCCTGAATCTTCCTTTGCTTGGCACCTAGTACAGCTCAAAGCTGTTGACAGTCACCTGACTTCAAATGATTATGCTGATTGTAAACAATACACAGACACACAAATGTGCACTCACACACAAACACACATATACACAAATACACAAATACTCAAACATACACAATACATTCACACATACACAGAAAATTCAGGAGAGCAAAAACAAAATTTTAATATTTCCACATAACTATGCACCCAGAGACAATCGCCTTTAGCACTCTGCTGTGTCACTTTCATACTGTCCTTCGTGTGCATTTTCAAATAATTTATTGCATTATAGAACATAGAGTTTTGTCATTTTCCCCTAAAACCTATCACATTTTGAATCCTTAAAACATACTTCTGTAAAACTATTGCTCATGATTATAGATTGTTAATTTAAATAGCTATTCCACATTTGTATTATCAGAAACCCTTTTCAAGTGTTTTGGTAATTTCCAAGGTGTGGGGTTTATAACTGGTGTTTCACATTTTTTCTTTTTATGTCACGTGTGGCTGTGGCTTAGTTACCATATGCCCTGCTCAGATGATGGGGTGGGGTGAGGGATCACTATGGAACCAGGGAAATCTGTGAGGAGGCGATGGCAGTTATTCCTGGCAGAAGGCAATAGTGACTTAGCCTAGAATATTGCAGGAGGTGGTTAGTGAATTGTAGATTCTGAAAGTATTTGTTTAAAACAGTAAAACCTGGGACTGGAGAGATGGCTCAGCAGTTAAAGTGCACTGGCTGCTCTTGCAGAGGACCTGGGTTCAATTCCCAGCACCCACATGGCCGCTAACAACCATCCATAACTCCAGTTCCAGATCCGATGCCTTCTTCTGACCTCCACAGGCATTGTACAACACCAGTGCACTTACAGACATGTAGACAATACACTCATACACATAAAATAAATAAATAAATAAATAATAAAATCTAAAAAGTAGAATTTACTGATGGGTTGGATTATGAGGAATAGAAGAAAAAGAGAGGCAGACTGCCAGAGAGTGCCAAGCTCTGGCCTCCCTCTGGTCTCTCTCTGCCAGGGGGCCTGAGAACACAGGGGACTGCCTGAGAGCCCCTGGATCCTGCTTCCATGTGGTACTATCACAATAGAAAGCAAATCCTGAGTCCATCACTCTTGAGTCCAGCCTTGGAAGACAAAAGAAAAATGAGGAGGAACCCAATAGAGGGATGCTTTTGGAAGAAATTCCTGGTCTGACTTTTGTCTAGTTCCCTGTCTAGAACTTGTAATGCTAATTACTCTTGCCTTTACTTCTCCTTCGCATCTCCTATTCATGATTCAAGGACTTTCTTTTCCCCTTAGAGACAAGAGTTATGCAATTTGGGAGTCTTTAGATAGACCCACTGAAGGGGTACTCCAATTGCCTTACCCTGCGTCCCTGTTCAGCATGGAAGAAGCCAGAATGGTCTGCATCCCGATTCCCTATTGGCAATTTGGGTGACCCCTTCAGAGGATGGTGTGATAAGAATAGGAGGTAGGAACTCGCTAGGCAGTTAGGGTAAAAAGACCCCAAAGAAAAGCAGCCAGTTTCTTGCCTAAAACTCACAATGTCCTTGGGCCTCTTAGCGACCTACTCCATTCCAAAGGCCAAAAAATGTCAAAGATATTTGGGAGCTTTTATCTAATCCTTAAAAGATTTTAGGGTTACCTCTTCAGAGGGGGAAATGTTAGCATATCCAAACGCCCCATTTAAAAAAGGTAAATAAATCAAAGAAGAAGAAAGAGTACATGAAGTTATCAGAAAAAAGTGATGGGAAGATATGGGAGGAGTTGGATGGGAGGGAGTGGGCATGGATTTGATCAAAACACCTTATATGCATGTGTGAAATTCTCAATAAATTATTTATTAAAAATACAATAATATACTGATAATCTAAATAAAAGGGGGAGAGAATTCAAGGATCATAGTAAGAGTACAAAGGACAAAAATTAACAGCTTAAAAAGCCATAAAATATCCCAGTTTCATCTCATAGCAGTAGAGACTAGACTGTTAGTTACTGGTGCCAAGAAGAAGGGGGAGGAAGGGATGGAGAAGATAGTAAGCAGTTACAGGGTACAAGCAGGTAGGAGGAATATTTTTTAATGTTCTATAGAAAGTAGGGTAATCAGAGTGAATAACAATTAATCGTATCTTTTGAGACAACTAGAAGAAAGAATTTTGAATGCTCCCAACACTAATAAATTATTTTTTGATGGTAGAGATGTCAATTACCCCGTTCCAATCATTGCACATTATATACATGTATCAGAATATCACACTGTTCCTATAAATGTGCACAATTATATGTTGAGTTTTAAAACTCTATCAAATAACTTTTTTAAATATTTTTAAAATATATTATCTATTCTAACCTTTTTAAATAAAAATACTCTTTGCAAAATGAATAGAACAGATGGCATCTCTAAGTGAAAAATAAAAATATCCTGTCCATTTGCATGTTTTACCACACTCTCATTAGATGTCTAAGCCCTTGTTTTATAAAGCAAGTATCTTAGAGGAAGGTTTGGGGCACAAAGTACTTTCATTACAGGATAATCTGAACTACTGGTAATTTAAATTCATCATTAAATATTTGAAGACAAGGGACTTAGAAAGATAGAGGTATCCAGTGACTGGGGTCTCCTCACATTCTTTCCATCAAGGGAAGGAGCATGGATATGGGATGGGTACTGCACAGCAGGTGGGCTGGAGTGAATCACCAGGCTAACAGAGGACCCATCTAAGCATCTGTTTCTTCCACAGTTCAGTCATCTAGCAGTGTGGGGAAGCATGCTGATCTGGTTGGTGTTTTTTGGCGTCTACTCAACCATCTGGCCCACAGTCCCCATCGCTCCTGACATGAAAGGGCAGGTCAGTACTGTGAATCCATGTCTTAGGTCAACTGTGTTTGTGAGCATGCGAATGAGTCAGTTTTCTTTGCCTTGTGACAGTGAACTTCAGGAAAAGCTGTTGCTTCCATCAAAACTTATCAGGAAATGAACCAACTAATGTAGCCAAAAGAGGTTCACAGAAATGGCATGTTGAAAAAAAAGTTAATGAAAAATTTCACTGTAACTCCTCTTAGACAGCCTGTCCACATTCCCTTAAGTTATGTGCTAATTATACACCGAACTGATTAATACAATTTGTCGCCCTTGGAAACTGGAATAGTTCTGAGTCAATCATAATCAGTGTACATGTTGATTACAGGCCCAATATTAAGTGCATGATTGACTGCTTCGTTGATAATTGGTCACTTGTAAAAGATCAACCTAAGAACTCTAGGGACCAGGTCTTCAGTGAACCAGAGTCTCTTTGTGTCCTAGTTTGTCTCTCCATTGCTGTGAGAAAATACTCTGACCAATACAGACTTGGGGAGAAAAGGGTTTATTTTATCTTACATCTCCAGGGCACAGTTCATCAGGGAGCCCAAGGTAGGAACTTAGGGCAGGAACCTGGAGGCAGGAGCTGGAGCACAGGCCTTGGAGGAATGCTGCTTACTGGCTTGCTTCCCTGGCCCCTGCTCAGCCTGCTTTCTTATGCAACACAGGCCCACCTGCACAGGGGTTGGCACCACCCACAGTGGGCTGGGCCCTCCCACATCACACAACAATTAAGAAGATGCCCCTCAGACATGGCTACAGGCCTGTTCAATGGAGGCGGTTCCCCAACTGGGGCTCCCTCAACCCAGGTGTGTCAAGTTGACACTAAAGCTATCCAGCACACTTTGTTCGTCTCTTTGAGCCAGCCAAAGAGGCTGAGCTTAGAGGCTTTATACTTTTTTTGAATTGCTTTACATTTTCTTTTACATTTTCTTTGCCCATTCTCTAAAATAAAGCCGTGAACAATGACCAACGAGGTCGTAGAACCAACAGGGGTAGAGAGAAGAACTCTGCATGGCCTAAGGTACCAGCTTCCTCAGTTCTCAGGTGCTCTCCACAAACCCATACTAGGTGACACACAGCCAGAATTCACTTAGACCCCAACAAGGGGCCACTGAAGCCCTGTGCTTTAGGGACCACTGTGGAGGCCTCTGTGGCTAGGCACAGCCTTATTTGTAGAGTGAAATGCTATTGCACTTCCATTTCAGGCCTGTTCTCCAGGTTCTGTATTTTCTTTCTAAATAGCCAGAAGCCCACTGTCCAGCTCTACTTAAGCCTTTCCCTCTAGATCCAAGTCAGCATATACACTGCTGAGTTTCAATCAGCAGGGGGATTATCATTGTGTCTAAGAGTAGACCTGCTACAAGGGATGGTCTCTTAGAGTGGATGTTCATGCTGGTCTATCCTCCTGTATTTTCAGTAGGATGCTCACAATGCTGGGAAACAGAACTAGCGGTGGGAAGAGATGAAGTGAGGGTCTGGAGTATGGCACTGCTGCCTCTGCCTCACTCTGCAGAAATGAACAGAAGCCCCTGGGTCTACCCCAATATGGACTCATGTCCAGAGGCCACTGCACATGAGATAGCCCAGGGCTGGCACCACTTGTCTTTCACCTGGTAAACATGTCAGCCAAAACACTAGAGTGTCCAGGACCTCCATGAATGTGGGAGCCAAGCATAGCATAGCACACTCATCCTGGCCTGCAAGAGTGGGCTTGCAGGCCTCAGCTGCACCTTTGATAGGAAAGAGGACAAAGAACATGCAGATTTATCAGTTAGAGATTAACAGCTGACAGGATGGGGTCAGTGGGTGTGTGACTGGCAGGTGGGGCCACTTCTTGGAATGTGCTTCCTGTCCTGGACAGTGCTGTACTAGCAAGCCCCCTCTGTGCACCCTCACTTCTGCAACTCCAATTCCAGAGTGATGAATTGGGCTATTTGCCAACTTTCATTCTCATTAAGTAGCTGACTTGCACATTGCAGAGGGGCCAAGTTGATCATGACGTTGCTAAGATGCTCACAAGCCCCCTGAGCAAGCACAGAGGTTTAGGTCAGTGGTCACATTTGTATATAGTCACATGCTGCTGACCAACATCTCAGTCAACAGAAGACAGCATGCACTTATGGACAGTCCCATGAGATTACATGGCCCAGTGACATCTTAGTGTGTGTAAGTACCCTCTGTGATATTCAGGCAATGAAGAAATTAGGATGCATTTCCCAGATGTCCCCGTCTTTAAGTGATACATGACTATCTTTCCAGACCTCTCTTTAGAAATTTAGTGAACTTTCCTACCAACCAGGAGGAAAAAAAGTGATCCTATTAAATTACATTTCACTTATCTATGAAAACTTTCTATTTTTTTTAAACTGTGACAGTTTCTTCCATTGGCTGGTTGGTTGGTTGGTTGGTTGGTTGGTTGGTTGGTTGGTTGGTTGGTTGGTTTGTTGGTTGGTTGGTTGGTTTCAGCAAGGAGCAAATGATGTTTTGAAACAGAACACAGCTGGGTGAGACTGGGGTTTCTATTTGGCATCAAATGAGAGGACTGCTATAGTTTTCCTAATTCAAAAATCTATTCAGCATCTCTAGTCTTCCTCTGGGGGAAGATCTGAATGAAGAAAGGTGTGAGAACACAGCGTGTGATTTTCATCCAGGGCCAGCATCCCCATTTCACCTGTTACCTGCCACTGTATTTTGATTCAGCAGTCCATTGATTCTTTGAGAAATTAAACACTATGTAACATTGTTGAAGAATCACTTATCTAGAGAGGAGCAAAGACCAGCCTGAGTCTGAGATGAAGTCTCGGAAGCATTCTCTGCTGTCCCAGGAGGAACTGTGTCATTAAAAGAGATGGCACCTGGGTATAGGTATGGTCAGTGAGGAAAGGGCTCACAAGGGGACTACTAGAAACATGCCCAGACCATGTCCATTCCTAAGAGTGAGGGGCGTTCTGGGAAAAGGCTGCTTTTAAAAGTTAACATTTTAAGAATGCTTCTAGTGATTTCCATAAACCATGCTTTGTAGTTGACTACAGTGGTTTCTTGGCACATGAACATAACATTTGAAGCTCTAGAATTAAACTAATATCTAATGGCAAACAGCATTTTCACTCAGGAGCCAGAGACATATTCAACAGCAAGTGTTCTGTCTATTCATATCATCTTCAGCCATTGAAAAGACTCATTGTTCCTGCTGAGGTTTTCTCAATGAATGTGATTAAGTATTTCTTTGTCTAGTCCATTTTATTTATAGTTTTTCTCACAAGATTGAAGGCAGATCTTCCCTTGTGGGCAAAGGGAAGGAAGGGCTATAGAATGAGAGTTCTTTCCACTGTCAAAGAGTTTTATCTTCCCTAAGGCACCTCATGATATGGTATTTGGGACCTCAAAAGACATCCAGGAAGTCCTGGTAGAAGATTTGAAATCAAAGAAGTCATCTGCTTAGTCTTCTAAATATACATGGCACTCGGGATTTTAAGGGCACCCTGTTTCTTCACTTTGTAGACGCACACTTAGATCTATAATAAATTGAGATCTCAGCTCATGTCTGTCCTAGTGAACACCATGGCCCTGAGCTATGGAAAACTGGTGATAATGGTTTCCCCATGGCCCCATGTGTGTTTCTTTTCCCCAGTACCAGAACTATGCAATAAAAGTTTCTCCAGTAGGGCTTAAATGCTCCAAAGTAGAACATAGCAAAGTTCCCTTGGCCAGCTTTCCCAAAGTTCCCCGATGATGTCGAGCTTCCAGGAAAACTGGCTCTAAATCAAGGTCACGTAATGTGGTAGTATTTCCTTTTTGCGTGTCCCAGGGCTTCTCACTTCAGCCGTGTGTAAAGAGATGCACCAAGCGTCACCTCTGCTCTAAGTTCAGGTGACCTGGGTTCCTGCCCTGGTCACAGCCATCTAGCCCTCAGCACACCTCTTGACCTGAGGTGACTGCCTAATCAGCAAAGTCAGAATAAGGTCACCTACGCTAATTACTTTGGAAATGACCTGTGGGAAATCAAGAACATATGCACTCTTCCTTCTCTTGGAGGGACAAATGATCTTTTAGCCTTTCTGTGCAGAAATATGCAGCAATTTAAAACCCCGACATTTTGGGCCAAAGAATCTTAAATTTCTTAAGATTCTAAGTGGTTGTTTCTCAGTAAAGGCCATTGAATGCTTATGTCTAACTCATCTAGGTTGCTTGTTAAAATGACAGTTTCTCAAAATAATATGTGTGTGTGTAACTGCACACACACACACACACACACACACACACAAGTCAAAATCTGTGGGTGTGGAGCCCCATTGCCTGAACTCTGATCTATCTTCACATTAAAGTTTAGAAATCACTACTCTAAAATACCTAAAATACTATTCCATTGTAACATTTTAGCTCATGTCAGATGTATAAGAGAAGATGGTCCACTATAAATACACACAGCTAACTGCATTCTTCTGGGCAGGGGTTGTGTGAGACACACAAGGTATTCCTGTGGATGCCTTAAGGCAGCTGGCTTTCTAAATAGGGAATTGTACCAGAGACATTACGTGGCTCACCATGGAAAAATTCTCCTCACCAACTTTTTTTTTCCTCTAAAGTTCATTCCATTGCTAATAAAAGAGGGGAAAAAGTCCTCTCACTTCAAAGCTTACAAACTGCTAACTCTGACTCCTGGGCCAAGCATCAGTTACTGGCACAGAGCAGCCTCCTTTTTAAAAACCCTAAATACAGGAGTGAATTTATTTGTGGACTTTACAAACACACTTAGGAACACACAGTGCGCACCCCACTGGGCTAAGTGCAAATAGAAGGAAGAACGGTGGAGGGGCATCGTTCTGGCTGCCAGCCAGTCAAAGTCATTCATGGCTCTTCTTCCCCAAGAATTTGGATTTCGTAGCCCAGTTGATTACAGGTCTTGGAGTAACCACATGAAATAGGAAAAGACTGAGATTGTTTGCAAGTTGCATGTGCTCCACCAGTAAGCCAAGAAGGCACACACACTGCCTTGCTCAGCTGTGGTTCCACGGTGTCTCTGAAGGACCAGGGTTGGCAGATGGGAATGGCCTATGCATCAGGTGAGGAATTGTCATAAGGTTAGCATCCGCTGCGTGGAGGCGTCCATCCTCCTTCCCAGAGGGGAGCTGTTTCTGCCCCACACTACAGAGAGGTGCTTAATCTACTCCTGCTACTTTCAAAAGCCTGAGGAGGCACTTGATGAGAGACATTAGGAAAGAAGTGTTTGTTCAAAAAATTTAAAAAATGAATCCCTCAGGGAGCCAGTCTCCTTTTCTAAATGGTATAGATGTAACTGTGGCCTGGTATAATTTGGATTCTGAAATTCTTTTCAAATGCCAAGGTGTACTCAGCCTGTTACCAGCTGTGGCACTGTTGGGAGGAGGTGGAGTTCCTAATGGGCATGGCCTGGTGGCAGGTCTTCAGGTCATGGAGAGTGTGTCCTTTAAGGGAGTTTGGGGAGCGCCCCCCTTCCACCTCCTCTTTCGAGTCCTGGTTGGAGGGGAGTGGTCTTGCTCTGCCATGGGCTTTCTTCATGTTAGGCTGCATTGCCAGAGGCTTAAAACAATAGGGCCAACCAACCCATCATGAAATGACACCTCCAAAGCTATGTTCCAAATAACATTCATAAATTAATCACCTCAGATATTTGTTATAGTGACCAAAATCCAACCACCACAGATTCAAGGCATTGTTCAGGCACCAGGAAGAAGAGCCGCCTCTGAATCCTAATGCTGATGTGAGTGATAGACCAGAAAGACAACAAAAACAAGTCTCCCATGCAATGAGGAAGTACCAAAGACATCCAGCCTGAAGTCCATCCCAGGTTGGGCTCTGGGAGCTGCTCATATGTGTGGTTCTCATGTGTTGATCATGCAAAGGAAAGATTTCTTCATTAAATGTGAGTGGAGTTGGGATATTTCCCTTATAGCACAGCATACAGTCAGCCATGGAAATAAAAGGTTTTTAAAGCAAGCATAAGGCTTTAGTCTAACCTTATTTTTTCATCATACTTGAAATTGTAGGTAGATTTATGGAATTGGTAAGGAATTACTCTAGTGATATAATCATAGGTATTTAAAGTAAGAACAACCCAGAAACACCTATGCAACTAACTGAAACTTATTAGAATTTTTTTTTACCTTTTTGAGACAGGATCTTTCTGTAGCCCCGTATGACCTGGAACTAGCTATATAGACCAGGCTGGCCTCAGTCTCACAGAGATCTGCCTGCCTCTACCTCTGCAGTGCTGAGATTAAAGGCATGCATCACCATACCCAACTTTTGTTGGGATTATCTTTAACGTGGTAATACTGGAAAAGATGGGTCATATTTTCCTCAAATACCAGGCTTCACAAACCTGTGACCACAAGTGAGGATTGGTCAGCCTCGTAGTTTAGCAAAGCCCATCAGCACAGACCTGCTTCTTGGTCTTAAATAACATTTAGCCATCTTTGTATGGTTTCCCTGAGAATTGAACTTGGCCAAATTGTTTGTTGATTTTCACAACACATTCTAGTATAGTAACCTACAAGAAGGAGCGTGCTGTGTTTCCAGATACTTCACTGTCTGAATAAACAGGAGTACAACTGACAACCATCTCCTGAGACAATCACCAGAAAGGAAAATAATGAAACCTAAGCAAGAGAAAACCCTCTTGATTGATAATAAAAAGAAAAGTCAGAAATATTTACTTGCTCAGTTTATAGGCCTATAAAGATTTGGGCTCTAAAATGAGAAAATATGGACATCTACCTAATAAGTCATCATAAAATGGCTCTCATAGCTGTTATATGGAACATGTTGTTTTTGGTTTTTCTCCTCATTGATTAAGAAACAAAGGAAATGGTATATCTTTAAGAAGTTGGAGACTCTGTAGTTTCTGATTCTCTCTCCTGGTAGAAATAAGACCACACTCCTATATCCTATCTGCTTCTCTGCAGAACTGCAAGAGTGACAGCATCAGTCTGAATGAAAGAGACCCATCTAACTTCTTTCTACTCAGCACAGCTCCTGCTTGTGAATATGAGACCTAACCTATATTAGTCTGGGGTCGGAGGCATTTTCAAAATTGTCTTTTGTTTGCGATATCCTTACATACTTTTGAACTTCAGTTTTTGTCACTTTTGTGAGATCAAAAATACATACAAAGATAGTATATATACCTAGAGGTGTATATAAAGAAACTAAAGAAAATAAGGCATGTAAATAATGAGTAAGTAGTGTTTATATAGCAGTTACTATTTATCAGAAAAAATGCAGTTGTTCTCTATTGGGGGGTTGACTTCAGGATCCCTCACACACACCCAAATCTGAAGACTCTTTAGTTCCTATATAAAATGGCATACTATTTATATAGAACCTTCACACATCTTCCTGTATACTTTATACAGTTCTTGTGAAAATAGAAGTAGTTCTTATGCCATATTGTTTAAGGAATAAGGACAGAAAAAAAAGATGTCCATGTTTGGTTCAGACACAGTTCGTGTGTACTTGAGCATGTGGAGGCCAGAATTCAACCTTAGGTGTTGTTACTCAAGTGCTATCCTCTTTAATTTGAGATAGGATCTCTCACTGGCCTTGATCTTGCCAATTAGCCTGGGCTGACTGGCCAGCAAGTTCCAGGGATCCATCTGTCTCTGCCCCCCAGTGCTAAGATGAGTGCCACCATGCCCAAGTTTTTTAATGTGGGTTCTGGAGATCAGACCAGGTCTTCATGTTGGTGCAGCAAGCACTTTACCAACTAAGACATTTTTCAGCCCTCTGTATATTTTGGTGTTTTGGTTTTTTGTTTTTGGTTTTTTTTTATTACATTTTCTACCTATCCTTGATTCCAAAGATATACAGCATGCAGATGTAGAGGGCTGACTGTATACACTTCACATAGATACACTGTACATATATAATTACATGCATAATTAATTAAACATCAGCTCATTCATGAACCTGCAACTGCCTGGGGAGACTGAGGTTTAGAACGAGGCTTAGACTGAGGCTCTGTGGCAAGGCAAGGGAGACATGGGGATCCCCACAAGTCTTTTGGACTCCAGGGTCTGAGCAACCACACTCAGTCACTTCAGACAATACCCAGAGTGATGATAAACCAGATAATTTAGTACATGTCAATCAATCCTCCCTAAAATGTTGCTTGCATTTCATTTTATCTGAAGTGACTCACCCTGTGATATGTTAGAATTTTAAGCATATGGACACGACAGAGTCTAAAGGCACAAACAGACTTGACATTTGAGCCACATCTTTGACCATGGACTCCAAGTCTTCTCTACACTAAAGTTTCATGAACTAGGATTTTTTTTTAAGTACATTGTGGTAAGCTCCAAATTTGGGGACCAGCACTCCCCTCCCCCAGTACCTCTTTCCCTTTTGGCAGTTTATTTTATTTTGGCTTCTCTTGCAAGGATACTGTGTGTTAATTAGAGACCAGGCGGCTTTGATTGTGAGTTATTTTTTTCTTCACTCAGAAGTTTTGTTGTGGTAGTGCCATTTGTCATTTGTTCTGATGTCAATTTTTTTAAATAGCTGTCAGCAAATTAAAGTGCTTGTTACATGCTGATTTTGTTTGTTTGTAATATTTATGCTCAGTGGTCACAGAGACTGTTTTATGTGGTTTTGAACTTTTCCTTTCACACAACATGTGGAAATGTGTATTTGGGACCATCATGTTCACATTCCACCTACCTCTCTGACATCTTCAGAGGGAAGTGGCCCTGTCAGATGGTGGTTCATGAAGCTTTAGGTCTGCTGAAAGGAACAGAGGTGCCTGAGAAAGGCCACCAAACCAAGGTTCTATACAGGAAAATATGACCAGGGTGGATTAGATGAGAGAAGGGAGTTTAAGATGGAAGTATAGCATGCTGTTACGCACCAACCAGGGCACATCTGGTTTATATAAATGATTAAAAATTTCATATAAATGACAATGCAAAACTAATGATGGGCTTCCAGTTTATGGAACAGGATTCCAGCAGGTGAGATTCTCAGTTATGATGATTGCCACCGTGGTACAATGGGAGAAAGAATTCATTGTGGGAGTCTGGATGCCTTCAGATAAGATTGGGCTGGTTCAGGGTGGTATGGCCTTAGACTTGGATGCTTTCAGAACCAGGAACAAGCAGCTGTTGTAGGAGTGTGCCAGTTGCTTCAGACTGTAGTTTTATATGCATTCTTATATACTCTGTGTGTGTGTGTATTTGAGTGTGTTAGTATGTGTGTATATGTATGTGAGTGCATGTGTCTGAGTGTGAGTGTTGTATGTTTGTGTGTGTGTATTTGAGTGTGTTTCTGTGTGTGCATGTGTCTGAGTGTGAGTGTTGTGTGTTTGTGTATGTGTGTGTTTGTGTGTGTGTGTTTAATGATTGTATCCTGATTTTGATGGACAGGACTGGAAAGCTGCCTATGTAAATGGGCAGAGATTTCCCAGTGTGCTCTGAGGGATGCCCCACCCACTTGGCCCAGTAGCACTTCAGGGCACTGTGGCATCTCATTATCTTCTGCCTGCCCTGCATCCATCTCCCTTTATTATGGCCTGGCCCTCAGTCCCTTCCTCTCTTTTAAGAAGTACACTTCCTGAACTGGAGAGATGGCTCAGCAGTTAAGAGTGTGTACTCTTTGTACAGAGAATTCAAATTCAGTTCCTAGCACTTACCTTGGGTGAATCATGACTACATGGGGCAGCTCATGTTACAACTACCTGTAACCCCAGCTTCAGGGCTCTGACACCTTCCTCTGGCCTCCACAGGCACCTGCACTCATGTGCATACACACAAGCACATAATTAAAAACTCTAAAACATTAAAAACAAAAAGAGGTACTTTTCTGGTGCCTCTGCCCTACTGTGGCTCTGGATCTTCAACCTAGGGCTTGTCCCTGAAGCTGGCCTTCCTATTTACCTGCCATTTACTGTCAGTCCAGGAATGGCCACTGAACCCATGCTGGCTGCCTGAAGACAAGTTGGGGCTCTTTATAAAAACCAGTGTTTGGAGTGAACTCATAGACTGCCAGCTTTCCTATATAAGCCTGGAGCTGCCAGGTGCTCATAGAGAGACAGAGAAAGTGCCTGTTAGTGGGTGAACTAAGAAGCAAAGCTGAACAGAGGGCAAGGTGTACATCCTGGAGCCACCTCTGCTCAAAGCTGCAGCCACCTCTGAACTTTCAGATAGCCACAAGCCAATGAACTTCCATTTCTGCCAAAGATAATTCAAGTTAGTTTCTTTTACTTTTGTAAAAAGTCCAAATTAATGGAAAAATTAATCACTCAGGTGATTATAGAAGGTAAAGTTGTCTGGGTCAAGTTAAGATAGAGGGAACTTTTATCCCTTCTGGAAAATTGGCAGTCATCGTTACATAGTAGAAAAACAGCTGGCTAACTTTTCCTACTTGAATCTACCAACTTGAAATACAAAAGGACCTTGCATTTTCAAAAACTTCAGAATGTCCCTTCTCCAGCTTCCTCCTACCCACTTCTCCATCCCCCCCCAAAAAAAAACAAACAGGTTATGGAAGAGGCTTATTGCTTGAAATTGTGGCAGAAAGAAAATTTGTCTCTCCTGGCAACCAACAATTCAAAATAGTTTAGAGTCCACTATCCTGAATAGCACTCTCCAGTGTAAATATAATGGGAGACATGGAGAACTTCTAGTAGCTCTATTAAAAATACTAAAAGTGAAATTAATTTTACTAATATATTTTATTTAACCTAACAATACCAGACTAGTCTCACATCAAGATGGAAGCAGCATAGAAAGAGATATTCAGGAACCATTTTTCATTCTCTTAGTCTATACTCCATCTTTGAAGCCCAGAGAGTGTGTCACACAGACACGACAGCATGAGCCTTCAGGTATGCCAGGTGCCTGTCAGGAACTCAGCTGCCACCTTGGCCAGCAGTGGCTGTGTTGTGCAGCATGTGTGTAGAACAGCGCATCTATTGACCACCAGGGACTTGAAGCTAAATCACACTCCACAGCCAAGCACAACACAGTCGACATCATGAGGGAGGAAAGGAGGGTGTGGTGGGGCACACTTGTAATCCCAGCACTCAAGAGGTAGAGACAAAAGGACCAGGAGTTCAAGACCATTCTCAGCTACCTAGTGAGTTCAAGGCCAGCCTAGGCTACAAGAGACCCTGTTTTTGTTGTTGTTGTTGTTGTTGTTGTTTGTTTGTTTGTTTGTTTGTTTGTTTTTAAAGTAAAAGGGAAATTCACAAGATCAGACTGAGACCTGGAAGATGCTGACATGGTAGATTCCGCCCTACACTCAGAGCATGCACTGTCTGGCTACCAGACTTTTCCCCTTCCCTGGAAAACGTCTGAGCTCTTGCATAACATTTCCCTAAAAATAAAGTCAAGGAATAGCAGATCTGTTCATCTATGGCTTTATTAATTGCTTTAAGCAGAGTTTATAACCAAGGTTTATAAAGTGCCAATCTGACAAGTATTTCTTCCAAAACTTTTGGTAATAACCCAGTCATTTTTCTCCCAGATGGTAGAAGGGGCAAGTCAAATGAGCCTCTGGTTATGTTTATGTCATGCTCCAAGCAGGTGAGCAATGAGAGGTCTGTTCCTCCTGCATGGTCAGTTCTTCCCCTCAGAGGCCACTTCAAACCAGAATCATTAATTCCTGAGGTTGTATGAACCCTTTATCCTTTTGTCCTTCTTAAGTTCCAGGCTTCTCTCTCCTTGGGATGAATGCCCTGTTGTTTTTACCTCCTAAATCTCACATATGTGTCTACGTATGTGTGGTGTATACATGTGTGCTTGCCCGTGCACATGTAGAGGCCAGAGGTAGGTGGCAGGTGTCTTTCTCAATCACTTTCTACCTTATTTTTTTAAGACAGTGTCTCTCACTGAACCTAGAGCTCACCATTTTTGCTAGACTGGGTGATCAGTGAGCTCCCAGGATATACCTGCCTGTCTTCACCTCTCAGGGTTGGGATTACAGACATGTACCGCTATGCCCAGCTTTTAATGTGTGTTTGGAATCCAAACCCAGGTCCTCCTGCTGGTGCATGCTCCCCAAACTCTCCTAAGTCTCTTTAAAATAGTTCTCCTTCAATCTAGTCTTGCCTGGACCACTACAGTAGCTCATAACAAGTTGAGTTCCTCACACCTGATATACCTGAATGCATTCTTCTGCTGTAGACAGAGTAGCTGCTACTTTAAACACCAATATGATGCCTATTCACTGGCATAGAGTTTTGTTTGGCTCCTGCGATCTGCTCTGGTGAGACTCCTCCATGAGCATTTAGAAGAGGCCAAGCGAAACACCTGCATGTAGGACAGAAGTAATGAATTGAGTGCTCTTCCTCAGAGCAATATATTCAAGAAGCTAGTGGCAAATCCAAGCAGTTCTCCTTCCTCAAGAAGAACTGAACATTTCTGGCTAAAATTATAGCCAAATTGTTCTAGCTGCCTAATGATAAACTATGGAATATCACTGGTATTTGTATTTGGAAACAATTAATAGGCATATTTTATTACTTCATGGAAAGTGTTTGCTTGGCTACTGATGTAGATTTTTTTAAAGGTTAAAAACTCACTCAATTTTATATCTTACAGGGTTTATACTGAGTTCAATATTATGTAACTATTAATTCAACTGTGAACCTAAAAATTTTATAGACACTTTTGAAAGATACGTATCTTTGCTTTAGAAATTGTTATAGAGTATGTTAAAGCTATAATGAAATGCTTCTAAAAAATAAAAAAAAATGAGAACAAGATGAATTTTGGAGTATCTAATTCCAGGAGCCTCTAATCTCATCCATGTTTTTCTGGTGAGTAGGCCCCATAGGACATTAGCAGAAGTCAGCATACCTAAACCAACACATCTTTTTATTGGCGCTTTCACAAAGACATCCAAGGGGTTGGTGTATTTAAAGCAATAAATATAAGCACATATCTAGAGAGTGGTTTGGGTTGTGAAAATGTCAGGCATAGGTTGAGTTTTGTAGCAGCTGGCCTTCAATAAATCGTGGAGGTGACTTCATGGCTAAAGCGAGCTTCCTTGAGGAATTGCTCCCAAGATGAAGGGCTGGGGAGCTCCAGGTCAGTGATTGCCCCAGAAATGATTGAAAGCACTGAGTAGGTCTGGTTCCCAAAGCAAAAAGGGGTAGAGGATCCTTAGTTCTGAGTTCATTACTCTGGCAAGAGAAGGAAGCATCAAGGATTTGGAAGTCTGTCCCCAACACAGTGCAGAATTAAAGGAAAGAATAGTGAGACGCATATTCAAGCAGCCTTAAAAGAGGAAGATAGGAGTAGGATCGGGCAGAGGCAGAGGGCCAGGAGTGAGCATGATGGAGAAGCCTATATGGAGAGGAAGACCTACCAGAGAAGCCTGTCCTGATGACCAGCTGTTTGGGAAACATTACCAGTTCTGGCCCAGGAAAGAAAGTGACCACGAAGAAAGGGTCTGTAACTCAGTAAGTCTGGATTTTGCCCTTTTATGATGAATGTGAGAGAAGAAATTCTAGAAACAAAAGGGAGTCAGAGCATTCTTTTGAGCTGTCTTTCTGACTGCTAGATTGTTTAAATAAGTCCTTTGAAAAAAAAGACACCTGTCCTGTTTTTTAAAATCCATCTGTATTCAAAGAGAATTAAATATTACATTAGGTCATTATAACAGTTCCATGTGATATAAACTTAATAATATAAAAGACATTTCAAAACTCTGACATGAGCATGATCCTGGAAACTAATATTTAAAAGTGGGTTTTGATTTGGGATTTATTTATTTTTTAGTTTTGTAATGCTGAAGATGGAGGCTAGGGCCCTGCACATGCTAAGCAATTCCCTATCACTGAACAACACGCCCAGACCTTAGTTTTATGAGAAAAGGTTTCACTATGTAACCCAGATTGGCCTCAAGCTCACAATCCTCTTCCCTCAGCCTCCCAAATGCTGAAATTGTAGGTGTGTGCCACCATGTCCAGCAAAAGTGTTGTTTTTAATACAAAATACAAAATCAAGAAGCAATTATAGTTAACAGAGTTGTCTACTTGAGGATTTATTCACTGTTTAAAAAGTTACCATCCTCTAGCTGGGCATGGTGGTGCATGCCGTTAATCCCAGCATTTGAGAGGCAGAGGCAGGGGCAGGTGGATCTTTGTGAGTTCCAGGCCAGCCTGGTCTACATAGTGAGTTCCAGGACAGCTGGGGCTACAGGGAGACCCTGTCTCAAAAAAAAAAGTTACCATCCTCCACGGTCTGTGGGGAAACTCACTGCTCACTGGAGAAGTATCTTATACCCAGCATGAAAGTGATTTGATACTGACCCAGACCAACTATCAGATTCCATTTTAGACCACTTTCTATAACAATTATTTTATTTTAATTAATAATAGTAGTAATAGTTATGATAATAATGGACACTTTATTCCTCGGTGTCCCTTATGTAACTGGTATTCTTAAACATTGCAGTTTGAGTCCAGAGGGTTGACAGAGCCCACCTTTTTACTATTTAAAATCTAGGGAGATGGCTCAATTGGTAAAAGTGCTTCCTGAGCAAACATAAGGACCTAAGTCCAATCCTCAGCACCCACATAAGAAAAAAGCCAGGCATAGCCATGTGTGCCTATAATCCCAGCAGTGATGGAGTTGAGTCAGGGTGGGGTCAGAAACAGGAGAATCCCTGAAGTCCATAGTCAGCCACAGTAGCTGAATGAGCAAGCTCCACATTTGGTGAGAGGCCAGGCTGTGCCTCGAAAATTGAGGTGGCGAGCTATTGAGGAAGATATGCAACATCAACTCTGACCTGCACACAGGCACCTGCATACACAAGGTAAACACGCACACATGCACAATTCTGAGAGGGTAAAATGGACTCCCAACAGTCTGTCATGAACTTGTGAAAACAAACTGCCCTTTGTGACTTCTCCATGTTACTCTCAGCTTTCCAGAGCTGTTGAATATGCATTTGTTTTGCTATCCGCAAAGTTAGTTCTCATCCCTGTCCTGGCACCCCCTCCCAACCCTCCCCATGTCCCACCCCACCCCTGCCTCCTATGCTCTTCACAGCAAGTCTCTTTTGAGACTTATGTGGCAGCTTAAATTTCAATTTTAGGTCAAAATTTTAGTCTGCTGCAGTTTTGCCAAGAGACCCTTCTCAGGCTGTTTATAACAAAATCAGTGAATTCAGAAGCCACTTTATAAGCCCCAGAGCCTCCAGGTTGCTCTTGGAGTAGCTCTGCTCATTAAGGACTCATTAAGGACGTTACTTACATGTAATTGCTGACAAAGGGGAAAATGTTCCTTTTCTAGAAACTTCCTAACAGACCCTCTATTGTATACAAAAGAGACCTGAAGTGAGACAGAGACTCTTAGCTCTTAGAAGATTGCCCAAGAAAATAGCCAACTTACTAAATAGGTTGTGAAGGAAGGTTAACAGTTCAACTGCTTTCTTACACTGAGCCAAAAAAAGGGGTGGGGGGGTCACTGTTATCCCTTAAATAAGATCCTGCAGACAGCTCATACAGAGACAGTTAAGATGTGGATGACCCAGGGGAGGGCAGAAGATAAGCCACAGGAGCCCTGGGCCCCATCACCATTCAGGTGCCTCCTGACATGATTTGGTGTATAGTTTATCTCTAAGGAAGTAACTAGTGACTAATGCTATGCATTAATAACCATAGGGTGAATAGAAAGGACTTTGACTAATCCGTGTTACCCATGCATGCAAATGGTTTCCCAGGCCCTCAGATTCAACACTTGAAAGCAAAGCTTCTGTCTTGTGTTCTTTCTCTGTTCAGTGCCATTCCCTCCCCATTACACTTGCTTAAAACCTTCAGGTCCCTTCCCCTTTCTTCCTCATTGCCCTCATCAGAGAGCAATCTGTGTTGTCTGCCTGTGTGTTAGAACATTCATAGCAGCAGTTGTGCTTCTACAAGGAGTATAAAGAGGCCCATATCTTGTATTTGACACTGAGGGCAAGAATTACAGTGGTTTCTAAGAGTCTGGACTCTAGACAGTGTCTTCTGTGTGGCTTGTTTCCACAAAAGCAGATCTGAAAGAGAACAAGAAATTGAGAGGGAGTGAGGATGTGTGGGGAGGAGTCAGAGGGGGGTGTAAATATAGTACTCAAGTAGGAAATCCTCATTTAAAAAATAATGCCGGGAGTGGTGGCACATGCCTTTAGTCCCAGCACTCAGGAGGCAGAGACAGGCAGATCTCTGCAAGTTCAAGGCCATCCTGGTCTACGTAATGAGTTCCAAGCAAGCTGGGGCTACAAGGTGACCCTATCTCAAAAAGACCAAAAATAATAATAATAAATAAATAAAAAGCAAAAAAGAAAATTACCATTTATGTTAGCATTTCTCTTTCGAGAGATTCTTCAAGTACCTGGTACATTTCCTCCAGCAGTGGCATCAAGTCTAGGCTACTGAAAGGGGACAGGATGTTCTGTCAACCTGAATGGGGGCTTCACCTAAACATGTTTAATTTTATGAACCATGCCAGTCAGAACACTTGGTTGTAGTAAACACCAAAAAAAAAAAAAAAAAAAAAAAAAAAAAAAAACAAAAACATTTTTTTTTAAAATGAAAAAA
>NW_008360316.1:2672402-2681668 GCF_000622305.1 Nannospalax galili | reverse complement strand
GATGGCTCAGTGGTTAAAAGCACTGGCTGCTCTTGCAGAGGACCCATGTTCAATTTCCAGCACGTACATGGCGACTAACAACTGTCCAACTCCAGTTCCAGGGGATTTGATGCCCTCTTCTGACCTCTGTGAGCATTGCATGACACAGGTGCACTTACATACATGCAAGCAATACACTCATACATATAAAATAAAAAATAACAAATGAAAAAAATTTTTTTAAAGAGGTAGTTGCCAAGGTGAGAACCTGGAGCTTCCAGGACCTACCCTGGGATGCCCATGAGGCAAAGCGATGCTAATGGGTAATCAGATAATCCTAAAGTTAAATTTAACTATGTATAATGCTTTGTAACTTGTCAGTATCTAAAGCAATTTGAAAAACAATTTTTAACTTGTTCTTTAAGAAAATCCAGCTGCTAATCCACAAAGGGCCGACTCTTAGCACCCTTTTAGTCTTTATGAACTGGTCAAATAACCCATCATATTAAAACGTACTTTTTTTTTTTCCCTCCTCAAGATGTTTTTGGATCAGGAACAACAACAACAAAAAAAAAAAAAGAAGTGAAAAATAAGTGTGTGGTCAGCACTATTTCATTGTATTAACGAAAACAGTGGTACTTTCAATGTGAGCAAATGAGTTGTTATCTCAACCATTATCCTTACTGCAAGATCTGCATGGGTAAGGAAAGGTTCAAGATGAATTTTGGTTTTACTGCATAATTTAGGCTCTTTCTAGAACATACTTAAGTCAGTAGTTCATGCAAGTTATCTGACAGAATCTGCAGTAAGGAAACAGTATCCCAAAACTACCATTTTCCCATCTCTAAGAGTTACCATTTAATACGACAAGTTATGTGCCTCTTTATGGAAGAGGCCATCTCTCCTATCTTTCCATTCAGCAGAAGTTAATCTTCTCAACAGATTCAACCCACTTTCTCAGCAAAGGAATTTACAGTCTTTGTGGTTTGGGTAAAAAGGTGGTTCATTTTACTGGTAACTTTAATGAAATGTTTCATGATAAATTCAATCTTTCCTCAAGAAAAAAAAAAAATCCCCAAATCCACTTTTCTGGGCAAAATTCAACATGAAAGCCATTTTCTGTTGAAGCAGGCAAAGACCAAGTTTGTGTGGCCCAAGGCAAATAGTTTCAGGTCCAAGGTGAGAATGTTTATAGCTGGAGGTCTTAACATGTGTCTGTGTTCTAGAAGAACAAAAATCCAACAGCTGGCACAGGGTTTTAAATATATTAATTTATTTATTTTTTGTTTTAGAAGGAATTTTTCCCCTGCCCTCTTTTTAATGCTTTTCTGCAGTTGGTAGAATGTGGAAGGATTTCTGGCGGGGACAGCCAGTAGAAGTATACAATGTGTTAATACACAGGGGAGCTGCCGGCTTCGTTGCACAGACTTCTGAGAGAATTACTTGCGTTCTGACTCTGGCATAGCACACAGGAAATTCCTCGTTGGTCTGCCCAGTGCAATAAACAGACCTCCTGCATCTAACCACATCCACGCCGAAGTTTCTCATGTGGGGTTACTTTAGCTTTTTGTGTAAAAGTTAAGGGTCCCAACTTTCTCGTTCCCTGCTCTCTTAGCTCCTCTGCTTTGGAATTTGTGTTTAGGAGTTTATAGGACTTGTGGTTTGACTTTTCCCTGCTTCTTATGCAATCAGAAAAGGTAGACATGGTAAACACATCCCTATGGAGAGGGAAAAAGAAGCTTTTGATATTCATTTGGCCCTCCAGGCCTCAGGTTTCCCATCAGGGGACTCACCTCACTACCACAGATTGAAAATATTGGGGAAAAAAATATTCCATTTCTACTGAACACCCAACGACTTTTTCCTTGTCCTTAAACTTTAAACAATACAGCAAAATAAGAATTTCAAAGCATTTGCATTCCATTAGGAATTTGAAGTCACCCAGACTGACCTGAAGTAAACTGAAGGACATGTGCAGGCTCTATGCAAATTGCGTGTCCTGCCTTCCTGCAGACTGCCTGAGCCCACTCCAAGAGGGCCACCAGGGAAGGTGTGAGGAACAAAGTGGGAGGGTGGAGGTACAGAGAGACGAGGCTGGGAAGGACATCGCCTGAGTTAAATTATGCTCATTAATTCAATTTGCAGCAGGAATGTGTGTAAATAAACGCTGACAGCTGCGGGGCTCTATGTCCTGCAGGGTGCAGGCAGGATACAGGGCCAGCGGACCTGGAAGGCTGACTGGGCCTCTGAGGATGGTGCTGCCGCTGAGAGATAATCACGGCCGGATGGTATTATCATTATCGCATTAGGGGGGTTTAAATGTGGAGTCACTTGCTGAGCCAAGTGGAACCAGAGAGGCTGCCCTGGTCCAGATAAAATCTTCATTATTTGAAGAGATTAAGCTTATTTGACCGCTCTTTCCTCTTACAAAAAAAATCAGTACAGATCCGATTTCCTGGGTTAATGTGCACAGGACAGTGACTTGTCATCCCCAGCCTGGCAGGTTTCCAAACAATCTACCAGCTCATAGCCACTTTCCCAGGCGGAACCGTTCAGAAGAAATGGGCAAGAATACTGAATTCTGCCAGTGAAGGGCAAGCCTGTGGTGCCATGAGCCTGTAAAATGCTTATAGGTTTGGTTTTTGGCACTTCACATTCATGGGCTGTTTTGAGGGTTGACTGATCGCCACCAGCTAAAGTTTACTGAGCCCCTTGTGGCATCCTGGGCAAAGCCTTGCTTAACCCTTAGAAGATGGTTCTTGTTTGTACTGTCACTTTTAGAAGCTCATCAAATATTACTTATTCTAAAGAGCTGCCTGTTTCCCAACTTAATTAGACCTAGGTAGGCCCTTTCTCCCTACACACTGAGAGTAGCAAAGAAAAAGAGTCAGCTTCATAAATGTTTTCTGGAATGCTTCTGTGTCTGGTGAGGAGGTGATGGTAGTGATGATGATGACAATGATGATGGTAGCTGTGGTAACTAGCCAAGGGCTAGACAGTTTACTGTGGGCTTCATACATTTTATCCACATCATAATTCTTACTCCATACAAGAAACAGAGGCCTTGGAGAATTTAAAGCACTTTCTCACAGCCATGAAACCTGGAGGGAAGCTGAGATTTGCCCTTGGGTTGGTTCCAGGTCTCTGACAGCAGCTGGCAGTTCCAGTAGTGCCTCTGCTTCAAACCACCCCCAACAGCCCAGCCCTCCCATATGCCTTCCCTTTTCCTGTGCTACAGTGCCCACTGCATCATTTTATTATGGAACACTGAATTTATGAGTATTATCGTGTACGGGTCTCTTACCACAGGCAAGTTAGAAATTTTAGGCAAAGTCTAGCCCCCTCAGTGAGCAGCAGTCAGCTCCTTGGGCATGCAGGCAGGCCAGTATCTCCATCCCTGTCTGTTGCACAGGTCCTGTGGGAAAGACACAAGAGGTCATCTAGCTTACTAGCATAGAGTGGAAGGCTGGGAAGAGTGGAGAATGTTCTCACATGGCCTCCTCCGATCATCCTCTGCATGTGTCTACAGGTAGAACTGTAGAAATGTGAGCACCACAGTCTGCTGAAGGGCACAGGAAGCAGTGCAGTGGACATAGCCTGTGTGTGTAAGTGTAGCACCAAGACCTAAGGGTCTGAGATGCTGATAGACCTTCTTGGTGAACATGCTGTATGTAACTTAGGATAGATGACATAAAGCCAGGCTGAGGATGACAGGAAACAGGAGGAGGACTCCTCCCACCCCTGTCCTGGGGATGGAACACAGGGCCTTGTAGATGTTAGACATCTAGCTCTACCACCTAGTTACAGCCCCAGCCACTAATTACTTCACTTGGCTTTCCCCTTCACAAGAAAGGGAGCCTCTGGGGGTCTGAAGATGAGACAGCAATTCTTCAGACAAGTGCCCCCTCAATATTCATCTTCTCAGTGACATCCTGGGGGAGTGGCGAGTGGAAGGATAGAGGCCCTTCACTCTTGCCTTCTATGAATGTCCACCCTCAGGAGGGTCAGTGGCCTTAGTAACCAGGAGAAGGGAGACTTGCAATCATTTCTGTGCCCTTCTTGTCACAGAGGTGCTGCAGAGGATTCAATAACTTCAGGCTGGTCCTTTGGAGTTCAGAAGGATGGCACTGTGCAGTGTCGGAAGAAAGCAGTTAGGTCAAGGCAGGATTTCCCTGTCACTCATTGCTCACGTGCCCAATTCCCAAATATTCAGCGTCCAGTTTATTTTTTGGAAAGTGCAGCTCCCCTCCCTTGTACCTGCCTTGCTAGTGTTCCCCAGCTAACTCTGTTTTTAGTAGGCTTCCAAGCAGGCTGCGGATGGAAGCCAAACAGTCGTTGCAGAATCATAACCTACTGTTGCCTGTGCCTCATGTTAGCCTTACTGTGTGAGTTCTGCAGCACTCTGTTCTTTCAGCCAAGTCAGTGGTCTGTGACTGCTCCTCCAGTGCAGGCAGACCTGACTGTTTCAGTTCTTTCGTTGGTTCTTCCTCCTTGGCCTGAGACTAGATGATCATGATCTGAAAACTAATCTTTGAGCCAGCCATGGCACACCTGTAATCCCAGAATTCAGGAGATTGAGGCAGGAGCATTACTGCAAGTTTGAAGTCAATCTGAGCTACAACGTAAGACCCTGACTCAATTTTTAAAAAGGAAAAAAGTAGTGTTTGGAGAATAAGGCTCAAGTCCAAGAACCTAGATGAGTGGTATATGATCTCTTTATAATGATCTTTCCTCTGTTTTGTTTTGGTTTGGGAGACATGGTTTCATTATATAATCCAGGCTGACCTTGAACCTATAGTCCCCCTGCCTCAGCCTTCTGAGTTCTGGGATTACAGATGTGTACCCTGTATCAGGCCAGTTACTGCTTTCTTTCACCTATTGCCCTCAGTATTTGGCCTTCCACGAGCCTTCCCAAATCATGGACCCTGCTATGATTTGATGTGGTTCATGTATTGGGAGCTTGGTGCCCAGTATGCTGGTATTAAGAGGTGGTGGAACCTTCAAGAGAAGGAGCCTAGTGGGACATGCTTGGATTTGGGGGGCACTGCCATTATGAAGAATTGATGTTGTTCTTATGGGACCATGGTTAGTTCTAGAAAGAGAATTGGTATCAAAGAGCAAGGTCCTGTCTCACCATGTGGTCTCCTCTGTGTCCACTTTTGCTGTTGGAGTGCCATCTACCAGAGGCAGAATGACTAGACCACCTTATCTTAGACACTCCATCTCCACAACTATAGATAAATAACCACTTTCCTTTACACATTATCCAGCCTCAGCTATTCTGTTATAGTAATGCAAAATGAACACGTACACACTCTTCTTTATCACCCTTGATATTGACTTTTGTCACCTCTGTCTCTCTCTTCTTGACTATAGACTAACTCTGTGGGGAGCAAAAGAACTGTCTACAGAGATGAAAGGAACTTGGTTGTGTAATCCTTGCCTGTGACATCACCTGTGTAACAAGGACACATGGATGGTCCATACTCTTCCCCACAGACCTCTGCTTCTTGCTCTGCTGACCATTCACCTCTTTGCTCCAACCTATGGATCCTCTGCCCCTCTCTCTGACCCTGTCACTTTATCTCTGCATCTGAGGCGATTGGCATAATACATCAGAGCTGTAACTGTGTGAGGAATGTGCCCTCCCCTCCCCAGCACACTGATAGAAGAGTCACCACAGTCTGGAAAGATCTGTCCCAGCCCAGGAATTCTCTTCAGCCCACTGTTTCTGATTATGACATTTTCTTCCTATTAATTCTATAGACTTGTTTATCTTAGAATTAAACAGTCATAACCTGAGATGGGGAATTCAATCAGAGCTGAGTATTTGTGCAGCGAGGGCATTTATCTCCTTTTAAGATTGGCCTTTACTCAGCCACAGGGGTTATTTTCATGCATTGCACCATAATGATGTGTTTATTTACCTAGACTGATAAAAGTTCTTTCTGGCCCTGGGTAATCTGATATTAACTTGTAATAACCAAGATTCCTATGGAAGGAAGGGACTTTCCAAAGAAAAGCAAAGAGAATTACCCATTCAAACTTCCACTGAAGGAATGAAGAAAATTTTACCAAAGAGAAGGCAGGAGAGCAGCTGTGTGGGCAAGAGCCCTCTGGTCCTCATGGTGCCCTCTGCCTCTGTTCACCTTCATTGTTCAGACGAAGTTATTTTTCCTCCAAGAATATTATAGTAGTTAGCTCTGAAATTGGCAAGCAATGATCCAGCCTTAGATGGGTATATATTTTTCTGTATCTCTCACTAATCAGTAATGGCATTAAGTTTACTACATTACTTAATATGATACCTGCTCCTCCCCAACCCCTCAAAAAAGGGGGGGGAGGAAGGAAAGGAGGAGGGGAAGGAAGGAAGAAAAGAAGGAAGGAAGGAAGGAAAGAAAGAAAGAAAGAAAGAAAGAATTAATTTAGAATGTGGGTGCACCGATGGAGGAACAAATGATTCATTGCTGACACTAGATCATCTGTCTAAGTAACTTTTGCTCTGGCGGCACATGGCTCTCACTGAGATGGACAGTGAATGTCCTGTGGTATGCTTTTATCCTTGGAAGAGGATCGTGTCCCTCTGCTTCATACACACAGTTTGTCTAATGTCCGTGTTGGCCCAGCTATTTGGGGTCACATCTTCTAGCACAGTGTTTTGTAAACAGCTCACTGAATCCAGACTCAGGTGTGAGCCATGGCTGCTGTCACACAAAGCCTCACACACTCCACAAATGCTGGCTGCTGACATCAAGTGAGGGAGGCCTCTGAGGGTTCATTCTGACCAGGCAGAGTATCTCCCATGCCAGTCCATGGAAATCAGCTTCTAGTGACTGTTCTGAGCCTCTTAGTGCCATCTGGTAAGCTGTTCAGAGGGGCACCTAGGAAAAAAGCTGAGGTACAAGGCCTCTCTAGAGGGACCATCAGAGACCCGCTAACCTGAGAGTAGGAAATTCTGAGAAAAGCATGAGGCTTCCAGCTCCCAGCCATTTATTATTCTGTGGTATTGCTGGTTGTTCTTATAGAATCGCCTTTACAAAGGAAAAGCATTCAACCCAGGTGCATTGACAAGTGCAGTCAACTAGCAGACGCAGAGCACATTTCCTTACTTATACCAGGCAGCAACTCATAATGTCTAGGAAGTCTCTTCAAGCATCAATGCTGGATGCTGCTTCTGTAGGGAGTTCCAAAATGGACAAAACTGATTTGTGGTGTCAGAGGTTGGGCGAGGCCGGGTAAGAGGTGAGAGGGAGGGGCATGAGGAGTCTCTGCGGAGTTGCTGGGGATTTTTATCTGAGGGTTATGTCCACAGGTACTCATTTTGTAAAAAAAAGAAAAATCATCTGAGATGCACGTGTGATCTTTGCACTTTATGTATATAAATGGTACTCCAATGCAAAGTTTACATTAAAATATGTTGTAAGGAAAAATCTTTCCTTAGTCCAACTTTTAGTCCTCATAAATTCCAACACTAAGAAGGAGGCAGTGAATATCTTCTGCAGGCAGCTTCCTGAGAGCAGGGCTTCCTTCACATGTACTCTGTGGGCTCTCTACCTGTCAGTAGTTCCTCTTATAGGATTAGCTTTGTCTGTTAAGAGCCCCCGGCTTGGTTTTTAAACAGACCAATAATAATCATATCAAAGTTTTTGAATCCTAGTGCAATACTTTAGAAGAAATGTTTAGCTTGGCTGTTTATGTAATAAATAATCTTTAAAAAATTGTTTCAACATTATGACTTGGAAACTACAACCAATAGAGTGCTGTTGAAGGTCATGGAAGTAGATGGCACTGACCATCAGGAGTGGGCACCACTGTGCTGGTTTCAATAATAGCAGGGCTAGGTCACATTCATATCACCTCAAAATATATTGAATGTATTGTATACTTGTATGATCATGGCCTTATCTAACCCAGTATGGCAATTTTTTTAAAGTGTGAACAAAGAGGATTGGTGTAGTGGTTTGAATGAGAATGTCCCCATAGGCACCAAGTATTTGAACATTTTGTCCCCACTTGGTGGCACTATTTTGGGAGGTCTTAGAAGGTATGGCCATGCTGGAGGAAGCACATCCCTGGGGGTGGGCTTAGAGAGTTCTTAAGCCTTGCTGGATCTGCAGTTACTTCCTGTACCTGCTTGAAGATGTGAGTGCTTAGCTTCTGCTCCTACTCTAGCCACCTCTGCTGCCATGATAGACTCTTGCCCCTTTGGAATCATAAGCCAAATAAACTCTTCCTTCTATAAATTCCCTTGTCCATGGTGTTTTATCATAGTAACAGAAAAGTGGCTAATACAGTTGGGCACATGATTTAATGGTAAAACCTGGGCCTAGTATGCGTGAGGCCCTGGGTTCAATTTCTAACACCCATTACCAAATGTGGTCAAAGAAACAAGAACAGGTCAGAGCCAAGACCCCCAAGTATTTGCTAAGAGCATTTGCAAAGTGGATAAGAAGACTTCTGCTCACCAGATGTAGCACAGGTTAGACCAATTCAAATTTATTTTCTCTGTATAAAGTCATAGTAAGTTCCTACAAAACTACCCATCTGATATTTTAGGTTAGAGATAAAACAACATCCTGACTAAGATTTGGTAGCACCACAATTTTCTTTAATGAAGAACTTTATCTGAAAGGTATTTGAACATTTGTATAAAAATTCTCACATTGGCTGATGAGGAGAATTGTCTCTGAATCAAGTCCAGGGAAAGCTGAGACAAAAGAGAAAGCAGCAAAGCTGTGTGTGCAGAAAGTCTGCAAGGGAGCTGACACCGCCCCGAACATGAGATAAGCTCCATGCCCTCACCTGGGCCCCTCCTCCAGGTAGTTGTGATTTGCAGGGCTAGTGGTCATTTGTATAGATGAACATGTTTCTATGTTACATTTTTTTTCTCTTTTGTTTATATGGAAATTCTATTTCTGAAGCCTTCTTTCTCAAGAATTCTTCACCTTACTATGTGAAGTGGCATGTGTGTGTGTGTGTGTGTTATATATATGTGTGCACATGTATGGGGGTGTATATGTACATGTGAGGCCAGAGGTTGACACAGAGTGTCTTCCTCGGTAGCTTTCCACTTTATTTATTTTTTTTTATATTGAAATTCTATTTCTGAAGCCTTCTTTCTCAAGAATTCTTCACCTTACTATGTGAAGTGGCATGTGTGTGTGTGTGTGTGTTATATATATGTGTGCACATGTATGGGGGTGTATATGTACATGTGAGGCCAGAGGTTGACACAGAGTGTCTTCCTCGGTAGCTTTCCACTTTATTTATTTTTTTTCAAAAGCATT
>NW_008360316.1:2660404-2667373 GCF_000622305.1 Nannospalax galili | reverse complement strand
GGATTCTCATTGTGCTCCTCTAGAGGATTACTGGTATTTGGTGGGGATATTTTATTTTGGTTTTTCATGTTATTATTTTTTCTCTGTGATTTTGACATGTGAATTTCTTTTGTAGTTTCTGACTCTTGTGTGATACTCGGGCCTTCAAGTTTAGTTCTGCTTCTTTTATTTTTGAGCTTTATGTGTCTTTGTGGTTTACTTTTTGGGTATGAAGAGCTGGTTCGTCTAAGCTTCTGGTTCTCTCTTTTGATTTTATATAATTGTGGCCGGATTGATTTTGTTTTCAGGAGTTCCGCGGTGGCCCAATTCCAATGTGGGTCAGAAGTTTTCAGACTTTCTCCTTAGGTCTGGAATCTTCTAAGAATGATTTTGGCCTTAGGAACTTGGGTGTTGGACTGACCTGAGACCCTGGCAGTGGCCACGCCATACAGGGATGCAAAGGCAGATGGGGAGGGAAGAAGCCCCAAGTTTTCCGAGGGACTGGATTGAGTACCTGGGTTGTACTGGATGCAAAGGATCAGGGAGAGGAAAGGTAAGCCTCGGAGCCCCAGAAAGAGGCTGTCAGCCCCAGCAAGAGGCTGGCAGGTGTTGCAGGACCAGGGAAGTAGAGGGAGGTGAGGGCGGGGCCAGGTCCAGAAGCGGTGCCCCTGGGGCCCAAGAAAGGCACTAAGTTGGTCTGGGTGAGAAGGGTCAGGAAGCAGTATTGGTTCCCCCGGTGTCTGGGCCCCAAGTCTAGTGATGGCGCAGGTCCCAAACTAGGAGTAGCGAACAGCTGGGGGGAGATGGAAGGGTGAATGTGGCTTGGGGAGTCAAGGTGTGAAGGGCTGCACTATAGACTTACCCCAAGAGGCCTGAGGATAGGAGTGCAGGCTAGGAGAGTTAGCCGGTGGTGCAGGTCCAGGGATGCAGAGAGAGGTGAGGGCGGGGCCAGGACCAGAATCAGTGCTCCTGGGGCCCAAGAAAGGCACTAAGTTGGTCTGGGTGAGAAGGATCAGGAAGCAGTATTGGTTCCCCAGGTATCTGGGGCCCCAAGACTAGGAATGGCGCAGGTCCCAAAATGGGAGTAGCGAACAGCCGGGGAGATGGAAGGGTGAATGTGGCTTGGGGAGACAAGGCGCAGAGGGCTGCGCTATAGACTTACCCCACGAGGCCTGAGGATAGGAGTCCACTTTATTTTTTGAGACATGGTCTCTCACTGCACTTCGAGCTAACTGATTCAGGTAGACTACCTGGCCAGCAACCCTGTTATCCTCCCATCTCCAGTGCCCCAGTGCTGGGATTATAGGTGTACATCTGGCTTTTTATGTGGGTGCTGGGAATTGAACTCAAGTCTTCATGCTTGCACTTCCAGCGTTTTACCAACTGAGTCATCCTTAGCCCCTTAATGTAGCTTTCTGCTTTTCCTGTTACCTAGAAAGCCTAGGCAGGGAAGGAAATAGTGTTAAGTTCTACGACTTCAGAGTGATTGCTTCTTTATATCCTCTGCCAAAGAAGAAATGTTATCTGTTTACTATCTTCAGACATTTCTTTG
Source organism: Nannospalax galili (assembly GCF_000622305.1). Taxonomy (NCBI): domain Eukaryota; kingdom Metazoa; phylum Chordata; class Mammalia; order Rodentia; family Spalacidae; genus Nannospalax; species Nannospalax galili. The sequence continues at coordinate 2,665,842 of NW_008360316.1, read as the reverse complement.
TTTTATCATTTTTGTTGTTGCTTCATTCCTGATCTTTCTCCCTTTTCAGACTAACAAAGACCAATATCTGTTAGTGGCTATTAAATTTGTTTTCTCACTCGCTTGCCAATTACATAATTTAAACCATTTTTAAATAAATGATTTTATAATATTAGAAAGCTGAACATTCCCTGGGTGGAGGATTTTATGAAGTAATTTTTATTTATATCAACTGACTTTTTCTCAGTTTCTTGGTGAGAAGATTATTTAGGAAATAATTTCACTGCTCTTTAAAAAAAATATTGCTTGTAGTCTGGTCATGGTATTAGTTCCAGGTCCTCGAGGCCTGGGGTATAATGATCTGTTCCTATAGAAGGACTATGGTTCTAGGCCTGGGTTGATTTTTATGCTCTCCTTAGCTCCCTTCCTGTCCTGTTGGATATTGTTCCTATCACCCTGAACCTGCACCCTCCTCCAGACGTGGGACTCCACTTCACTGCCACAGAGCTTGCTTTCTTCAAGCCTTTTTCTGCCTCACTTTCTGCTCCTTCTAGAAATTCTGTCTTGCTTATGAAACACAATTCTTTCCTATCCCTCTTGATGATTAGTTTCCTAGTACTTCATTGGACTATTCTTCATGTTTCATTCCTTAAAAGTAATTGGTCTTAAGGATCCTTTCTTCAGCCTCCTTTAAAAAAAATTACCTTTTTCTAGTTTATATCAAAGCCATTAAAACCTTCCATTTCAGCCAAAAGTCATATATATATATATATATGCATATATACACGTATCACCATTTTTCTGCAATTCAATTTACAGTTGGCCCTCCATAACTATATTACATATGTTCTCCCATCCATGCATTAAACTAACTACAGAGGAAACATAGGCAGAAAAATGTTACATCTGTACTTACCATGCACAGACATCTTTCTCTCATTATTTCCTGAACTATAGAGTCTAACAACTATTTCCATAGCATCTATACTGTAATAGGTATCACAGGTCATCTAGAAACGATTTAAAGTGCACAGGAGGATGTGCATAGGTCCTGTGCAATACTGTGCCATGGATTTCAGCAGGGGGCAGGAGCTAGGATGCAACCCCTAAGGATGCTGTCTCAGCTCTGCATTGCACGTGCATCATTTTGTTTCTTTAGATACCTGCTTAATAAATATCAGATGGATTGAAAGCATGCGCACATTGCTTAGAGTTTCTTAATAACTTCTATACTCAGTTTTAGATTTTTGTTCTAATGAAATATCCTCCATTGATATACTGGGAGGATAAGTGTAGCCACTTTCCTTGGAACCTGTTTGCACCTGGTAACATTTGATTCATTCTTAGTTAAAGTCTCTGTCAGACTTCTTGAAGAAGAGATCTCATGGGAACTAAGATGACACCTTCCTTACTGGAGAATTTTTCTTTATGACTGTGGGACATTTTGAGCATGAATCCATGGGGTAGAAATGCCACTAGAGAACCTGATTTTTCATGGTAGGAGCCTTTTTTATAGCCAGAAGGGAATATCCCATAGAGCTAAAGAAAAACCTATGAAATTTAGCCTTTAAGAACAAAGCTGTGTTTAAGTTCTGTGGAAACAGAAGGTATTGTTTAAAAATGACATGGCAGATGTTTTGAAATTTGTTTTAAAGCATTGCTCTCAGGTTAAGTCATGTTGCCTAGTTACAACCTGGAATGCATTTTTACAACTCAGCAGAGCTGGGAAATCAAGGTTCTGCAGTGATAAAATAGTACAGCTGGTGGGTTGGGTCACAAGCTCCTGCCTGTAGATTAGGAAGCAAGGTCCTCTGACTGAAGAAGGCTCTTGCTTGTCTTCCTCAGTTGAGTTAGTAAAGTCCAAGTTCAAAATACAGGATAGACTGTCCTTGAAAGTTACTTTTATAGGGCTGGAGAGATGTCTTAGCAATGGCTGCTTTTGCAGAGGACCTGGATTCAGTTCCCAATACCCATGTGGCATCAAACAAAGGTCCATAACTCCAGTTCCAGGAGATCCGATGCCCTCTTCTGACCTGGCATTACATGACAAAGTCATGCTTATATACATGCAGACAATACACTCATATGCATAACATAAAAATAATAAATAAAATATGTTTTAAAAAGAAATAGATATTCTTTGGAAAACTTTAAACAAGCAAAGATCACCCTGATGCCTTGAGGGGAGTAGATGGCTCAGCAGAGAGGCAGAACAAGGAGACCAGGTTACAGTTTCAGCAGGTGACATGAGGGTATTGACTTTATTTCCAGTGCACAGAGCCCATGCAGGGAGTGTATTAGAAGCTGGGGAACAGAGTGAGACACAGTATGGAGTCTGGTGCTGAGCAAAGGATGTTGTAGAGGCAGTAGAGCTACTGACCAGAGCAAAAGGCCCTGGAAGAAGAGAGGGCTATGGCAGACTCAGCACCTCCATTCCTGCCATGTCCATTGCTAATTAGGTGAGGCACAGAAGCAGCAGCAGGATCAGTGAGTATCACTGTGGAGTTTGGATCAGATGGAAGAAAACACCAATTCTTCATTGATCTGAAGCATGGCTTGTCTTAGAATCTGATGGGTACTCATCTTAGCCCATTTTCTGTTACTATTGCAAAATACCCAAGACTGGATGATTTATATAGAATAAAATTTTCTTTTAGTTTCCAGTTTAAGAGATTGGTGAATTCAAGAGCCAAGATCTTATATCACAGCTTGTCAGATGCATCACATGGTAAGAGAGCCAGTATGCCATCTTAGATTTCTCTTCTTATAAAGCCACTAATGCTGGCATCAAGGACCCCATCCTCATGACTTCATCCATCCTAATCTCCAAAGGCCATTAACACATGAATTCGGAGATTAAGTTTACAACACATGAACTTTGGGGTATCTGCAACAATGGGGCAGTGTGGGCCTGAGACACAGCTGTATGCTGCCACCAGCAGCAGGCTCGAGTTCTTTCCAGAAACCACCAGTCAACTGAAGTGAAGCTGGGATTTGTTTTCCCTTTGTGGGGGAGGTTGCATGTGCCGTAGCACACATGTGGAGGGCAGAGGACAACTTGGAGGAATCAGTTCTCTCCTATCTGCAGGTCATCAAGCTTGGCAGCAGCTCCTTTACCTGCTGAGCCATCCTACCACCCAAAGGTGAGATTCTTGGCTGTGCCATAGGAAGGACTTTCAGGAGGATTTAATATGAAGCAGAGTTGGAGTTTCCTAAGATGAAATTTTAACATAGATTTAAGCATGGAGGTTCATAGAAAGGTGCTCAGGGAAAGAATAAGACACTAGGTGTGGATGCAGACTTCTCACTGCAGTGTCTTAGCAGTAGCATGATTTTGATGGTGCTTAATTTTCATCTCAAAGGATTGCTAAGAATCTTTTTACCTTTTTCTTCCCCCCTTTGTTGATAAATGAGATTGTTGGATGGCTTCAGGGGCGCCTTGGATAGGACTGCAATCTGATAAGGTAAACCATGTACCACAAGGATTGCCCAAGGGGGTTGAGATATGTCTTTTACTGTAAATGGGATTTCTTGTACATTCCTAGAAAATTACAGGTTTACAGCTGGGAAAGGCTGATGGCCATATACACACTTAAGCCTGAAGCATGATTCATTTCAATTTTAACATTCTTCTCTGCTTCTTTGTTTTTGTTAGTTTTTTTTTAAAACACATTTTATTATTTTTATTCTACATATATGTATTGATTACATGTAAGTGCACCCGTGATGTGCGGTGCCCACAGAGGTCAGAAGAGGCTGTCAGTTCCCCTGGGTCTGGAGTTAACAGACAGTTATTAGCTGTAATATGGGTACTGGAAATCAAACCTGGGTCCTCTGCAAGAGCAGCCAGAGGTCTTAATCACCAAGCCATCTCTCCAGTTCCTGTTAATTTGTTTTGAGACAGGTTTCCCCTATGCATCCCTGGCTGACCTCAAACTCACAGAGAGCTGCCTGTTTCTGTCTCCTAAATTCTGAGATTAAGACTGTGTGCCACCACACCTGCCCATACCAGGCAATTTTAACGATGTTACTCTACATAAAAGGAATATCATCTCTAATATTGGCAACCTTCATGGAAAATGTTAATTGTGCTGTAATCCCCAACTCTCAGTTGGCAAGAGGCTTCAACTAGACTCATGACTGAGGGCCTCATTTCCTTTCCCACATCCCCTTAATTTTCCCTGTCTTTCTATCTATCATACCTCAGGGGGGAACCATGGCAGTAGTATAAAGCGGGGGAACGTCTTTCCATTTGCCTACTGAAACAAGCTGGCAGCTGAAGGAACTCAGGATGGTAAAGTTGAGATTGGGATTGACAAGAAGCAGACTTGAGTAGAAATAGACCAGTCCAAGGAAGAATGAGAGACAAAGCAGATCTGGGAGAGAAACTGTTCTTGAGGCATCTGCCAGCAGCCTGGGTGGCACTGGCTGTTAGATAATGTTGGGTTACAGGGTTTTTCTGTACACTTGTTTGTCAGGAAAGCAGAGCTGGTTGGAAGAGGAGGGGGAAATGGGCTGAACTGAAAGGGCCTTGGGAGTTATGTGGGAGTGAAGGGCTTTACTTAAATAAGGAGGCTAAGTAGGGTTTATTTTCCTGTACATGAAAAATTACATGTGGTACTTGGAATCAGGAAGTTGTGCTTGCATTTGTATGCCTTTAACATAACTAAGTGGTATACTTGGTAGATGTATATTTTATTATAAAAATAAAAATTTGAATAAAACAAATTTACAATATTACATGTACATTATTGAATTTGTGATTTTTTTCTTTGATATATTTATTTGTTTATTTTTATGGGGCTTTTGGCTACTCTAACATTCCCACCCTCTGAAGAGATAACCCTAAAATCTTTTTTTTTTAACTTTTAAGAATTTAGAAGAAGCATTTCATTACAGGTTTAACATATTCAGTAACACACTCCAGAGCAACAGTACATCTTGTTCACAAGTGGCTGTAAGTTTCTAGGTTCACAGTTGAATTAATACAGTTCTACAATATTGAACTCAGAATAAGCCCTGTAAGACATAAAATTGAATGAGTTTTGAACCTTTAAAAAAGATCTCCATTTCATTTTAGAATATATTGTTCCTTGCAGAAAGACTCATTGTTTTTGCTACTAACACTGAGATGTTGGCACGTGCATCTCTAATCTGTATATATCTGATTATTATTAGTCAAAATTGGTTGCACTTGGATCCTTGGTGCCTGTGTATGTCTATAAAGTCATCAGGTAGATTTCAATGGTAATTTTTATCACCTCTACTAATTAACATGACATAAGTTTCCATGCTTCCTCTACAAATATATTTTTTAAAATCTGTTGATTTGTGGTGTGTGTGTGTGTGTGTGTGTGTGTGTGTGTGTGTGTATGTATCACACAGAACATCCCAAACAATCTTATTCATCTATATACCCACTTCCCAAATGGCACTCTCCCATAGCCTCCCTCCCCCCA
>NW_008360316.1:2659125-2660381 GCF_000622305.1 Nannospalax galili | reverse complement strand
TGTGTTGTCAGCACCCTCATCCATTCCCCCTGTCTGCCCTTCTGGTAAATCTAGTCAGCCAGAGGTCCCTGTTCTAGGAGGGTCAGCTGTTCCTCATCTAGCAGCAAACAGTTGTCAATATTCCTTTACATAAGATTGGGGTCTGCTGTCCATTTTCCCAGTTCTATGCTGGGTTACTCTCTGGGAGTCCCTTTGGCCACCCTGGCCAACAACTCAAAAGAAGGCATCGCCTATCTTGCATTGCTGCTTGTTATGTAGCCTTTAGCTATGCATATGGACTCTTTAGGAAAGTATATTGGCCCCTTTAATCTTTGGTTTTACTTTCCTTTTGGGTGTTCAAGGCCATACAGTTGGCCCAGATAAACCAATTTATTTTTACTCTTAAGGTCATTTGAGGATCTGTTCCTCAGGGGTCACATGGGCTTGGGAGGAGCCCCTGGCTCCTTTCTTTTATCAGTTCCATCTATGTGAAGATAAGTCAAAGGTCCTGCTTGACCATGGGCGGCTTCGCTTGGAAGCATGGAGGAAATGAGTCCTCTGTGTTGACCCTCCTCTTTGTAGACTGGACACTGGTTCAAGTCCATCTCGTAGGGTCTCCTCAGCCTCCTTGATCAAGAGAACAGGTGACCGACCACAATTACAGGACATTTTGAGAGATGCTCAAAGTCCCCTGGAACTAGTAGACCTAGGAGGGCAAGGAGCAAAAACTATCCTTTATGTCCCTCTGAAACAAACAATTATAGGCCTCAAAGTATGTCTGTTAAACACCCAAGAAGGTTAGGTCAACCATTCTGGTACATTTGATTACTGTATGTCATGTAGATAAATCTTGGGCAAAGACCAATTGTACTCAGATAAAACTTACCTAGACATATATTTCTTAATCTGTTATGTATAATTTGTCAGTAGGTTGTTAGAGTAATATGGTTCCCCCTGGTTTTTAAAGGTAGCTAGGCATTATTTATCTCTCGCATTGTCTCACCCCTCTATCATGGTTTTCCTACTTAAGGTGCCCCCATTTCCCCCCCCTTTCTCCCTTAATAATACCCTTCTCCTACAGTCCTACCTCTCTTGAGCTCCTTCTTTCCCTTTATTCCCTAGGTTCCTTGTATACCCTCCCCCACTCCTTAAACTAACCCAATTTTTATCCATATCTCCCTTATTAAGGCCTGTTTCCTACTGTTCTCTTTCAGGTTCTTTCTTTTCCTTTACCCCCCTGTTTCCTTTCCATTATCCTGGTTCTTGTAATTATGTCT
>NW_008360316.1:2657559-2658689 GCF_000622305.1 Nannospalax galili | reverse complement strand
CAATCGGATGAGTGCTTTGGGTATATGCCAAGGCGTGGTATAACTGGGTCAAATGGTAGGTTCATTTGTAGTTTTTTAAGAGTTCTCCAAACTGCTTTCAATCTTAAAGTGGTTTTAATTTGCATTTCCCTAATTAATAGTGATGTTGAACATCTTTTACGATGTTTCTTAACCAACCTTACTTCTTTTTTGAGAACTCTCTGTTCAGCTCTTCACCCCATCTTTTAATTTGGCTACTTCCTGTCTTGATTCTCTTTTTTCAGCTCATTATATATTCTGGATATTAAATGTCTGTCAGATGTGTCCTGGTGAAGATTTTCTCCCATTCTCTGGATTTTCTCTCACTTCCCTGGTTGCCTCTTTGTTGTACTGATGCTTTTTAGTTTCATGAGGTCCTATTTGTTGATTCTTGACCTTGTTTCCTGAGCAATAGATGTGTGATTTAGAAAATACTTTCCTACACCTATATCTTGTGGGCTTTTCCCAATGTTTTCTTCTAACAGTTTCAGAGTTTCAGGTTTTAAATTGTGGTCTTGATCCATTTGGAACTGACTTTTGTGAAAGATGAAAGATAGGGTTTAGTTTCATTCTTCTACAGGTAGATCCACTTTTGCCAGCATCTTTTGTTAAAGATGTCTTTTCTCCAGTGAATATTCTTGGCCCCTTTCTCAAATATCAGGTGGCTGAAATTTCATTTACTCATATTTGGGTCTTCAATTTTATTCCATTGATCCAAGGGTCTATTTTTGTGCCAGTACCATGTTGTTTTTATGACTATAGCTCTGTAATACAACTTAAAATCTTGTGTGGTAATCCCCCCAGCATTGCTCTTAGTGCTCAGGGTTGCTTTGGCTGCTGAAGGTCTTTTGTGCTTCCATATGAATCTTAGGGTGGTTTTTTCCAATTCAGTGAAAAATGTCATGGGGATTTTGATTGGCATTGCATTGAATCTATAAATAACTTTTGATAGGATGGTCATTTTCACAATATTAATTCTTCCTATCGAGCATGGGAGGTTCTTCATCTTCTGATGTATTCCATCCTCCTCAATCTCTTTCTATAAAGATTTAAAATTTTCATTGTAGAGCTCTTTAATGTCTTTGGTCAAGTTTATTCTGAGATTCATATGG
>NW_008360316.1:2637281-2656938 GCF_000622305.1 Nannospalax galili | reverse complement strand
TTTCCCTCCATTTCTATTTTTTTGAATAAATTAAGTAGTATTGGATATAGATCTTCTTTAAATGTCTGATAGAATTCTGCTGTCAATCCATCTTGTCCTGGGCTTTATTAGTCGGGAGATTTTGTATTACTGTTTCAATTTCTTTCTGTGTTGTGGGTCTGTTTAAGCTGTTAATCTCTTCTTGGTTTATTTTTGGTGGTTTTCTTGCCTTTAGATATCTGTCCATTTCTTTTAGGTTTTCAAATTTAGTAGCATATAGGTTTTTAAAGTATTCCCTTATAATGTTCTGTATCTTTTTGGTGTCTGTTGTGATGTTTCCCCTTTCATCTCTGATTTTGTTGATTTGGAGGTGCTCTTTCTCTCTTTTGGTTAACTGGGCTAGCGGTCTGTCAGTCTTGTTTATCTTTTCAAAGAACTAGCTCTTGGATTCGATGAGTCTTTGTATTGTTTTCTTTGTTTCAATTTCATTAATTTCTGCCCTGATTTATGTTTATTCTTCTTGTCTGGTGGATTTGGGGGTCATTTGTTGTTTCTTTTAAGTGTGTTGAGTTGCAATGTTAAGTTATTGATTTGTGTTCTTTCCGATTTTTTGATGTAAGCACTTAGAGCTATACACTTCCGTCTAAGGACAGCTTTCGGTGTGTCCCAGAGGTTTTGTTGTATTGTACTGTCCTTCTCATTTAATTCCAGGAATACTTTTATTTATTTATTTCTTAATTTCTCTTTTGATCCATTCATCATTTAGGAGTTCGTTATTTAATCTCCATGTGTTCGTGTGGTGATTTTGGCTTCTTCTCGTGTTGATTGTAAGCTTTATTGCATTGTGGTCTGATAGAAAGCATGAAATTATTTCAATCTTTTTGTATTTGTTGAGGTTTGTTTTGTGCCCCAGTATATGGTCGATTTTGGAGAAGGTTCCACGGGCTGCTGAGTAGAAAGTATGTCCTTTGGTGCTTGGGTTGAATACTCAGTCGATATCTGTTAAGTCCATTTGATATATGGTATTGTTTAATTCAGATGTCTCTCTGTTAACTCTCTGCCCTGTTGACCTATCTAATGGAGACAGTGGGGTATTGAAGTCCCCTACTATTAATGAGTTGTGGTTAACCTGGGTCATAAAGTCCTTTAGTATTGTTTTTATGAAGTTGGGTGCACCAGAGTTTGGTGAATATATGTTCATGATTGTAATATCTTCTTGATTCATTGTTCCTTTGATCAAAATGAAGTGGCTCTCTTTGTCTCTTCTGATTAGTTTTAGTTTAAAGTCTATTTTGTCAGATATTAGATTTGCTACACCTGCTTTTTTCTTAGTGGCATTTGGTTGGTATATTTTTTCCATCCTTTCAATTTAAGATAGTGTCTGTCCTTGAAAGTGAGATGAGTTTCTTACAAACAACAAAAAGATGGGTTTTGTTTCTTAATCCATTCACCTAGTCTCTGTCTTTTGACTAGGGAGTTTGTAAGTTGATATTTAAAGTTATTAATGAAAGATGTTTATTGAATCCTGTCATTTTTATTTCTGTTCACATTCTTGATATAGCTACACTTTTCCACCATTACACCTTCATTGAATTTCTTTCCACAACCCCTTGCATATAGTCGATCCTTTCTTCAGCTCTTTGTATTGCTTCCCGAACTTTCTGAAGGGCTGATTTTGTGGACATGAATTCCTTCAACCTATTTATGTCATGGAAGATTTTTCTTTCCCCTTCAACTACACAACTGTAATAGACATTTTGGCTGGGTATAGTAATCTGGGTTGGCATCTGTGGTCATTTAAAACTGGGAATAGTTTGGTCTAGGTTCTTCTGGCTTTCATAGTTTGCACTGAAAAGTCAGCTCTAATCCTAATGGTTTTTCCTTTATATGTGACTTGTTACTCTTTCACAGCTTTTAGTATTGTGTCTTTGTTCTGTACACTTAGTGTTTTTACTATGATATGCCATGGAGAGTTTCTTTTCTGGTCCTGTCTGTTTGGTGTTCTATATGCTTCTTGTATTTGTATGGGCATGTCTTTCTTTAATTTTGGTAAATTTTCTTCCACGATTCTGTTGAAGATCTTGTCCATGCCATTATTTTGGGATTCTTCTCCTTCCTGTATGCCTATGATTCTTAAGTTTGCTCTTTTTATGGTGTCACACAATTCCTGCATATTCCATTCTTGTGCTTTCTTAGATTTTTCATAATCTTTGCTTGAGTGGTCTAGTTTGTCTACTTTATCTTCCAGTCTTAACACTCTCTTTTCCATTTCATTCATCCCATTGGTGAGGCTTTCTCCTGTCATTTCTAATTGGCTTACTGAGTGTTTCACTTCCTTCTTCATTTCAGCCTGAGTATTCTTCAATATTTCTAACCTTTTCTGAATTCATTCAGAAGTTTATCCCTATCTTCCTTAAGTTCTTTGATTTCTTTGTATGTTCTTTAAATTCACTGAATTCTTTTATCATGTTTATAATTGTTCTTTTGAGTTCCATGTCCCGCATTATCTTTAGAGGGTTCTCATTGTACTCCTCTAGAGGACTATCGCTATTTGGTAGCGATATGTTATTTTGATTTTTTTCATGTTATTATTTTTCCTGTGTGATTTTGATATGTGCATTTCTTTTGTAGTTTCTGATTCTTGTATGAGACTCAAGCCTTCAAGGTTAGGTCTGCTTCTTTCTGTGAACTTTATGTGTCTTTGTAGTTTACTTTTTGAGCAAGAAAAGCTGGTTCCTCTAAGCTTCTGGTTCTGTCTTTTGATTTTATATTGGAGTGGCCAGATTGCTTTTGTCTTCAGGAGTTCCCACAGAGGCCCAAGTCAGATGAGTATCAGATGCTCTCAGGCTTTCTCCTAAGGTCTGGATCCCTCCAGGAAAGATTTTGGCCTCAGGAATTTGGGGGTCAGACTGGCCTGGGAGCCAGGCCCAGGAAAGATGCTAGTCTAGGGCAGGTGGTGGCCATGCCACCCAGAGATGCAAAGGAAGATGGGAGTGGGAAGTGGCCCCAAGGGCTCGGGGGACTGCATTGAGGAACTGGGTTGTTCTGGATGCAAAGGATCAGGAAGAGGAAAGGTCAGCCCTGGTGTCCAGGAAAGAGGCTGGCAGGTCCTGCAGGCCCAGGGAAGTAGAGGGAGGTGAGGGTAGGGCCAGGCCCAGAGTGCTCCTGGGGACCTGAGAAGGAACTGGGTTGGTCTGGATGCAAAGGACCAGGAAGCAGTGGTGGTTCCCCCGGTATCTGGGGCTCCAAGACAAGGAATGGGACAGGACCCAGGCTAGGAGGAGAGACAGGTGGTGGAGATGGGAGGGTGAATGAATGAGGCTGGGAAATTCAAGGCCTGTGGGTCGCAGAGAGGCCTGTGGGTGGTGCAGGCCCAGGGAAGCAGGAAATTGTGATTTTTAAGAAAATATTAAATCAACTACAAAGAACAGAAAATGGAGTTTAATTCTCAACTTTCCATTGTTATGTCCAGGGGCCCAGAAGCAGAAGGCCAGTTTTGGAGAGGAGCAGATAGACATGCTCTAAACTGACCTTGATAGTGAAGAAAGTGCTTAGAGGGCTGGGGTTTCAATGTTAGATTTTATTTCACTCACTCTGGAGTTTCTTACCTAAGCTGATAAAGCCATGGAGGCTTCTTCTGGCCTTTTGGCCAGGAATATGTCTCCAAACAGGATATGGTGATTACTTGTAAATGAGCATTGCTCTGGACAACCATCTCAAAGGAATGTTGCAAGATGATTTGAATGAAAACAGTGAATATACCGCATATAAATACTGGTTGTTCTGCCAAATCCATAATGCCCAAGTAAAGATAATTCATAGTAATTTAGTTATATTAACCTACATTTGAGATCTGTGGAGGAACTAGCCCATTAGCTATAGAAAAGGATAACAAGAACAGTTTTGGTAATCAATTGGACTAAGACTGTGGGATTTAAAAGGGACTGTGGAAGAACTTCACCCACCAAACAAGAAAGGAACAAAGATTGCTCAAGAGGTCTGTGGGAAACCCTTCCCTTACCATCACCTCTGCATTCCAGTCATAGCCTTTTGTAGAGTGAAGAACAGTGTGTGTGTGTACGCATTTGTGTATGCACACATGCATGCATATGTGGTTTTTTAACTCCCATAATACAGTCAGTTATAGCTCCCTGACCCTACCCAAAGCCTCAGGGAACCCTGGGCATTTTTTGTACAAGCAGATTGGGTTGTTTGTCTAAATGACTAATATTTTTGAGTTAAACCATCTAGTTTCTAGAAAGTATCATATGTAGTGGACAAAAAAATCATTAATGCCATATCTCAGATGTTCATACTTTGGGTGATGTGTGTTTCAACTGATCAGTTCTATCCATTCAACTGGAACTTTTTTTAAAATTTTGATCTTTTTGAGACAGGGTCTCCCTGTAGCCCCAGCTGCATGGAACTCCTTACATTGACCAGACTGGCCTCAATCTCACAGAGATTCTTCCACCTCTGCCTCTGTTTCTGCCTCCCAAGTGATGGGATTAAAAGCATATTCTACTGTGTCCATCCCATCTGGAATTCTTGATCTCATTATAGCAGAAACCTCAGTTTTTATTTTTCTCAATGTATATTTTTTGAATTTTATGCATTTCACTTAATACATCTGTTTTTGAAACAAGATAACACAATTTTATTTTCCAACAGGGAATTTTTCTACTGTTTCATTCAGTATTTTCTTCAGATAATACAGGAGTTTTAGAACTGGATCACTTGGCCCTGTCTCTTCTTGCCTCCTCCTAGTTCAAAATGCTTGCACCTCTTGGTGGCCAGCATCCTCTTGGACCTGCAGTTGGACTCAACACACTCAAGCCTCAACACAATCTTCTTTGTGGTTTTGGTCTTCTTTCAGAAAATCGGCTTTGTCTGCCCACCATAGCCATTCTGGTTCCGATCATAGTGGCATTTTCCCTGAGCATACAGCCAATCCTTGCCCTTCTTACACTGGGTCACTCTGTGAGGCTGATGCTTGCCACACTTCTTACAGAAAGTCCTTTGGGTTTTTAGGTACATTGACCACCTTTGCAGTAGAAGTATCTTACATGATGAAATAAGAGACCCGGAATCTAGGATCACAGCCTCAGGCAGCCCCTGCCAAACAGGAAAGACCATATAACACATCTTAATCATATCTAAACCCTCTCCCCTATCACCACCCCATATAGCCCCCCACTGGATTTCATGCATTCTGTCATACATGTCAAGGCCTATTGAGTCAAGTTTGTGTACCCAGATAGATGTCCCTTGGTGTGAGTGTGAGTTCATCTACTGGAGTCTAGTCAGCCTATCTAGAATCACTCCCCCAAAGAACATCAACTCTCCTTCACTCAGCAGTAATCAGCTGATAGTAGTTCTTCAGCTAAAGTCATGGCTTCCTGCCCATTTCCCCAGTTCTATGCTGGGTTTTTGTCTGGTTGAGTTGTGCATGCTCTCACCATTGCTGCAAGTTCATATGAGCAAGTTCCCAGAGGCCTGGAAAACTCATGTACCAACCCTGGCTCTTATAATCTTTCCATCCCCTGAATGGTACCTGAGCTGTGGGTAGGTGTGGTTTAATGTAGAAGTCTTATTCAGGGACACACACTCTTGAAACCTCTTATTCTATACACTTTGGCCAGTCGTGGCCTTCTGTGTGCATTGCCCTCTGTTGCATGAAGAAGAGAAACATCAATTTTTAAAATGTATCCAGTAGTCCCTCTGCACAAATGTGTGCAGGCATTTTGTATGATGTTGAAAAATAGCTCCTCTCCCTTCATTTACTCCTGAATGTGGATCTCCTCAACTAGGTCTTCACCCTTTATTGTCCCTCCACTTTGAACCTTCTCTTTCTAGTGACCCCAGTTCCCTGTGCCAAGCCCAGACCTTCTCCTGAACCTCAGGCTTATGCTTACTAAATGAATTTTCAACTTTTGCAAAAGGTCATTTCCTCCTAATGTCTAAAGTTATCAGGTCCTTGAACAATAAATCAAAGCTTACCTAACTTCAGGGCTGGAGAGATGGCTCTCCAGTTAAGAACACTTGCTGCTCTTACAGGGGACTTGGGTTAGGTGACCAGCACCCACAAGGCTAGGAAACTAAGAACCCACACCCTCCTTGGGCCTCCGCAGGCATTGCACTTATGTTTACACTTAAACATTTACAAAGTGAAATACTCCTACAGATAATTTTTTTTGTTAAATTAACTTCATGCATCCCAGCACACACGTATACATATGGGGTAAAGGACAAAGTCAGACACTGTCTTGGTTTCCCATTACTCCTTAGCTTCTTTTGAGTTGGCAGCCCTTAGTATGGCTGTTTTAACCCTCTGTTGCCTTGTCTTTTCTTTCTTTGGGACTTCCTATCTCCTTTGGCAGTAACCTGCTTGCTGGCCACCCTTCCTCTTCCTTCCCTTCAGGGAAGTCCTCCCTTCAGTTAGTATCCAGACTCCCTGGCTCGCCACCAACCTCACCCCTCCATGTGGGGGTACCCTAAGTCTCTTCTCAATCTCCATGGTCCTGTTGGAACCTAAATCATTCCAGTTGACCACCTATCTGTCAGAGCTTCACTGAAAGTATAAGTCAGTCAAGGTTCATTTATGATGGTCCCAAGACTGCTGGCCTCTCATACTCTTTCTTTCACATTGCTTTTGTCACTCACTCTGGGAGGCAGATTTTGTCTTTGAGCACTGAATTTGTTCTCTCTTACTACCAGCCTCTTCCTCAGAAATCTGAGCCCTCAGCCTCTCACCTTGCTTCACATGTTACGCAGATTCTCAATGCTGTCCACCTTGATGGTCATAATGTCCTGTATGTACACACTCACCTCATCCCTGTTCCATGGAACCACTCAGCTTCTGATGTACCATTCATCTTGAGTTTCTCTTCTTTGGTGTCCATTACCCACAGATAAGTGTTGTCCAAAAATATTAAATGGAAAATTCCAGAAATAGCAATTCATAAGTTATTCATTCTGACTAGTGTGTTGAAATTCTGTTCTGTCCCAACTGGGACCTGAATCATCCCTTTGTCTGGCGTGTCCACCCTGTATATACTACTTGCTCATTAGTCACATCATAGCTGTCTCCACTATCAGCACTACTGTAGGAATGTTGTAGTGCTTGTGTTCAAGTAACTTCTATTTTGCTTAGTAGTGGGCTTGAAGCACAAGAATAGTAATACACAGGAGGCCCCAGGGCAAAAGTATGGAGGGACAAATCAACTCTGGTTCTTTGTAGCAACCCTGCAGGATGTATGGGCGAGGGGGTGGGATATGTTTGTGTGTGTAGGGTTTCTGACATCCACTGGGTGTCTTGGAGTATGTCTTCTGTGAATATAAGGGGACTGCTGTCATTTGCTTATTTATTTGGTCTGTTTTCTACACACATAAGATTTACAAGCTCATGAAGCTGCAATTTTTGCCTGTTTTACTGTTGAGCCTTCAATTTATAATTATAGGAATAAAATACTTTCAAAATAAATGAATGAGACTCATCTAGAGAATATTTTCAAAGCATTGTGCTAATTCTACCTCAGACCTATGGGGAACTTTGGAGCCTCATGATGGCAACTCACCTGCCTGCCCCTCTTTGCCACCTGGAGGAGTGTTTGTCCTTCGCTAATGTACTGTATTGTTTCCTGCCCTCTTCAGCACTAATACATGCCATTTCCAGCCTATTCCTCCCCACTCCATTGCTCATGGATAAAGCCTTGATTCAAATGTCAAGATTTAAGTATAGTGTTGTCTTACACCTTTTCCCCCACATCCTCTCCTATAATTAGTGGTCACTTCCAAAGCACATTGTCTATCCCATCATATCATATTCCATTATAATCCTCCATTCTCACATCTGCTCCTTATTACACTCTAACCCTAAAGGAAGAACACTCCACCATTCCATCTGCAACATCTAGCACATTATTAATATGATCCACTCTCCCAGCATTCTCTGCTGTGTTTATTCTAGCACCAGACTGCATTGCTTGCTGAACATGGAATGTGCTGACCTTACCTTCAGTGTCACAGGTTTCAGACACCTCTCTTCCCTTTAACAATGGGTCATTCCAAGTTTCCCTCTTCTTGGGCTAAAGTTGTCTCAGTGGTAGATCCCTTGTCTGTGGCACATATGAGGTCCCAGGTTTCTAAAAAATAACTGTATGTATTTGGGGGATATGATGTCATGTTTCAGGACAGGGTAATTAGCATATCCTTCCCTTTGAACATGTCTTTTCCACATAGTGAGAACATCAAATTTTTCTAGGTCTTTTAAATTTACCAATTTTTGTTGTTGTTAATTGTAGTTATCCTCCTGTGCAATAGAACACCAGAAATTATTCTTCCTACCTAACATTATATCTGTGAACCAGCCTGGCTCTCCCCATACTTCTCTCCAGCCTCTGTTAACCACCATTCAACTTACACTTTCTGTGAGATCAACTTTTTAGGTTTTACATTTGAGAAAGATCATGCAGTATTTGTCTTTCTGTGTCTGGCTTATTTCACTTAACATGGTGCATGTTATCACACATGATAAGATTTCATTCTTTGTTTATGACTGAATGATGTTCTAGTATGTAGACCAATTAGTGGGTTTCTGGGTGACAGAGGTCTTGTACCTTAATCTCTAGCTTTTCTCAGAGTTTATTGACTTAGTTAGCCACTTAACAATCCTCTCAGGGGTATCTACAGTGAGGACTTATTGATCTCTGAGGGGGTCACTCAATCTTTAAACTTTAAAATAACTATTTCCTAGAGACAAACCATTAAAAAACTTGCTTAATTAGTAGATCTATTGAGAATTCTTTTTTGTTAGACTTTGTTCATGCTTCCTCCTCCCAATTCTGTCTTTTTTGCATGTATCTTTGTTTTAGATTTATTTGTGTGTTTGTGTGTTGTGTTGTGTTGTGTTGTATGTGTATAAGCACCTGGGTTTGGGTGCCTACAGAGACCAGAAGAGAAAAAAAAGACTGTTAGTTTCCTTGGAGCTGGCTGTAGCTACCCGACATGGTACTAGGGATGCAACTCAGGTCTCCTGCCAAGAACAACAGGACTCTTGACCACTGAACCATCTCTCCAACCTCCTCCCCTTTTATGTCTTAACTTTGTCTTCCCCAGGGCTAGACCCCTGTGCTGTGTAAACACTATTCTACACTCCAGAATAAACACAGTGGAATATAGATGTAAGAGTTTTCTAGGGCCTGGCCTGTAGCTCAGTGATAGAGTAACTGCCTTGGATGCATAAGGACCTAGGTTTTCAAAATTATCTTCTCATTCTCGCTGCTCCAGGGCTCGTATCTACTCTGATTGGCTAGTTAGACCCTCCCCATGCTGTCCCCATCCCCACCTTGAGCCTAGGCTCCCTCCTGCTTGGCCCTCCTGAGACCTCTGGACTAGCTTGACAAATAGACCTCTTATCAAAGAAGCTTCTTTTCACACCAAGGGACATTAGGAGACACAGATTTGACTTGATAGGCCTTAACATATGACAAAAGACTATTAGAGAGTTCTACAACTGGTCAAATGCAGAGAATGTCTATGAAATGCCCAGCCCTTAGTGACACATCTACAATGCAATTTCTGCACCTAAGACTCAGGGAACATAGCAGAACTTGGGGCAGAGAGAATATTAATGCATCTCTCAAATCTCACCAGCAAAGCTTCCTCATGCAATAGAGGACAATTAACACAGAAGCCCACAACTGGCCAAATGTAGAGAATAAGAGACTGCAGTGTGTGTTCCTGGATAGGACTCCTGTATTAAACCTCACATACCTAGGACTCAGGGATCATTGATGAAGAGGGGGTGGAAAGACTGTAAGTGCTAGGGGTGGTGAATGACCACAAGGAAATAGAGTCTTCCTGGTGCCTGGAAATTTGTTCATATGAACTCACAGCAATGGTGACAGCATGCACAAGACCCAGGCAAACTCATACCAGACAAAAAGCCCAGCATAGAATTGGGGAAATGAGTAAGAAGCCCCAACCTTTGCTGAGGGACTATGGCAACTGATCACTGCTGGATGAGGGAGAGCTGGCCTTCTTTTTTTTATATATTTTATTTATTATTTTTATTTGATGTGTATGAGTATACTGCCTGCATGCATGTAAGTGTACTCATATCATGAAATGCCCAGGAAGTCAAAAGAGGGTGTCGGACCCCCCCCCGGAACTAGAGTTACAGACAGTTGTCAGCTACCATGTGGGTGCTGGGAATCGAACCCGGGTCCTCTGCAAGAGCAGCCAGTGCTCTTAACTGCTGAGCCATCTCTCCAGCCCTGAGTTGGCATTCTTTAAGGGAGTGACACACTAGATAGGTTGACCAGGCTCCAGTGTATGGATTCACACCAAGGGACATTAGGAGACACAGATTTGACTTGATAGGCCTTAACATATATGACAAAATGCATGAAATCTGGTGGAGGGGAGGTTATGGGAGGGTGTAGATGGGGGAGGGGTCTAAATATGATCAAGAAATACTGTATGAAATGCACAAAAGTTCTATAAAAACTAAAAAGACAAAACAAAATAATAAATAAAATGATCTTCTAAAGCATGAATTAACATATTGCTCTATAAGATTAATTTTAATTTGGGAGGCGGGCAGGGGAAGTGGGTCCTGGAGGTTGAAGCCATCATCTCTAGCATATTAAGTACTCTGTCTCTGTCCCTTACATTGCAGAAGGATCTTGAAGATTCTTTTCAGTAATTAAACTGTCTTATTACATTGCCTTTTCATTTTAAATCTGATTTTTCTGTGTTGGACAGATTTTGTTCAGGTAGAAATTCAGTGATGACAAATGAACTCTGTGTCTAGATTCCCCCCTCAGATGATCACAATTAAAATAGCTAATAGCTGCACCTTCCTGTGAGACAGACCTGAGAAATCTGACTACAGGTAGCCTTTCAGCACCAATGGCTGGCTACAGGGACATACTATTCCTGTGTCTGTTACAGCAGATTTTCAACACAACAGTTTCTGTAGTTGCTCTAAGTCAACAGTCACTGTGATAACAGAATGTACAGCTCTTTTCTGAGCACTTGAGGCCTGTGATCACAGTGACATAGGTGTGTTGAACAATTTCTTCACCCACTGAGCGTTACTAGGAATTCAGATGGGCCCAGTCAGTCGGACTCTGCTCTGAGACACTTTCATCTTTGCAACTTGTCCTTCATGAAAAGGCTGAAGCAAGGCTGTCCTCCCTCCCTGGAATACACAGGGGTGTCCTTCAGACCTGGCCCTCTCTGGGTGTCTTGTAACAGCATTCCACAGCAGCTGTTCCATTTTAAGGCTCAATGCACTTGACAAATTCCAGATGCCCCATGGCTGCTGCAGTTGTTGGACGACTGGTGACTCTAGGCCTCACTTGGTTCCCGCCTCAAGGGAGCTGAGCCAAAACTGACATGACTTACTACTATCCAGGCAGCAAGTTCCAAACAGAGAAAACATTTAAATACCAACTGCTGCTGCCTTCAAAAGAAATGACTTCAGAGGGGAGACTCTCACATGCAGCATTTTTAGTTCCCTCTTGGGGAAAGTGGGGACCCAATGATGTTAAATAATTATGGTCTGTGATCCTTAATTTTTAAATGACAAGTCTGTGAAGTAGAAAGTATCCTTGGGATGAAAATAGGAGTAAATGGTGTTAAGGAGTAGGAGAAACTAAATAATTTATGTGTGGTTTTAAATTGAGTCATGGTGCTAAAGTTTTAGTCTTTTCTTCCTCTTCTGAATTACATTGAGTACACTGCCAGGGAGAGCAGTAGCTGGAAGTAACTGTGATATAGTTGGCACCCTTTCTTCAATTTTTAGATTGCATGTCATGTACCTTGAACTTTGAGGGCTCTTATTTACTAGTAATGTACATACACTATTTATTTACACCAGTTATAGCCTAGCTATGTATGAAAGGTTCTACAAATATAGCTGTTGATTGATTTTTCTTATAATTATCCTTTGTAAGTAATATATATTAAATATATGTATATATATTACTGTAATAAATCATTCCAAGGTAATAGTTTCAGAAGCTTAATGACATGCATTGCCAAAATAATGTTATCTGGTAAAATAAAATAATTACGATTAATATTATCCATGTCATAGTTTACCTTATATTAATTTTTAATCATCGTAGGCATTTTTAAGTGTTTAGTTCAGTGGGGTTAATACATTCATCATGTTACATAACCATGCCACCATATACTTACTCTCTGTCTCAATGAATTTATCTAGTCTAGATGCCACATATAAATCAGATTATACAGTGTCTTTCTTTGTGCCTGGCTTATTTCACTGAGCATTATATTTTCTAGGCTCATCCTATAGCATGTATCAGAACTTCACTTCTTAAAACTAAATGATCCCCCCTCAGATATGCACCCCATCTTCTTCATGCATTTGTCTATTGATAGACATTTGTGTTTCTCTTTGACCCTTGTGAATCATGCTGCTGTGAACAGTGGTGTTTAAATGTAGATTTGTTGTAAATGTTCTCTATCTCTTATGACAGTGGTGCAGTATAGTACAGGCCTTTTTGTGGCTTTCCACTGGAATAATACAATAAGCCTTCTGTCTGAAGTTCTAGGTCGACTCCTTAGGGAATTCTCTAAATCGTCATACCTCATTATACGCCCATTCACAGCACCTAGAAATGATTCAGTAAATGTAAAGAGATTAATTACCCCCTCTTTAGATAAGGTTGGGAGATTTGTGAGAGAGTTGTGCCCCTGTGGTGTTTTGTTTGTGAATGAAGAAAAGACTGCAGGCCCCTGTCAGTCATAAATTTTCCTGTGGCTTCAGCCACTTAGGGTATTGGGCCCAGGATTTGGTGCTCTCCACCAAATGGACCCAGAACTTATGCATTGTGGTTTCAGAAGGTTCCATGCAGAACTGAGGTCTTGTTGAAATGACTGTTGCGTCTATCTCTAGCCCCATGTGTGAGCCTGGCTGGGGTCAGGTAGGAAGCAGGAGATGGAAAACAACAAATTCTACATTTTTTTTCTTAATTTTTGTATTTGAATATTTAACTTGCTTATATCCCTGTTGGGATCTGATTAGCATTTATGTTTTTGTTTTCCAGTTAGGAAAACATACTGTTTTGCTCAGAGGATTAAATGAAGATGGTGGTCCCTGATCCATTTCATCAAATATGAATACATTAATAACAATTGAGCTTATAATAAAGAATTGTGACCTTTCAACCAATCTGGGCTGTCTGCTGCATGTCACAGTCTACCTTTTTAGAGAAGTGCTAATTCATGTTAAGTCCGCCTGAGAGATTTGTTTAATGAGCAGATTAAATGGATGATTATCCCTCTGTTAATTTTTTTTCTTAAAGGAATGGCTTCTTGTGATGGCCCTCTGTTATTTGGCACAAGAACACAGAGGGTCCTTTTAAAATTACCCCTGCAGGGTCATCAGGACCCAAGCTGTTTGCTTCATTAAACTGGGGTGGCTTCTTCAGAGCCACCCCTCCCATCCACCCTGACACAATTGTATCTAAATTAGCATCTGACTGACCCCCCTTTCTCTTCTCTTTTCAAGCCCCTGCTGACAGGGATTGGCAAAAGATGTTAATTGGTTGGGCCTGGCTCTGAACAATAGACTTGCCAAGTTGACAAAGGGACTAATGTTTCTTTCAATATACATCCAGATTCACATAAGTACCTCTTTTAATTACCAGGAATTATTGTAATGCCTGGTCAATGGAATAATTGACCCTCAACAGCTAGGAGCTTATTCCATAATAAATAATGGCACAGACCTAGTCAGTGGAGCTGGTAGGAGAATGATTTGCAGAGACTAAAAAGCGATTTTCTCAGCCAGTGTTCTGTGATGTACCAAGGCTGCCCAGTGGGAGTCCAAGAGAGGGGACTAATTTGCACTGGACTGGGAGCAGCTAAACTAACCTCAGAACATAAAGGAGCTGCTGGTGAGATGGTAGTGGGGAAGGTCTGAGTGAGCTGTGTGGTCAGCTACAGGGTGTGAGCCAAGGGTAGAGCTCAGATAGACTGTTTGCTTCCACCTGGGAAAAAGCAGGCCTCTTCTAGCCACGCCTGGCCTCCCTGCTTTCTGAAAGATACTTTTCTATTTCAAGTGTCAAACATAGCTTCAGCTAACCCATGGTGTCACCCATCACTATTTGTCTGTAAATAATACAGTTTAGTACTGTGGCTTTTGGAGAATTTGTTTTAAAAAGTATGATGGTGCATGCCTTTAATCCCAGCACTCAGGAGACAAGAGTCAGGCAGATATCTGTGAGATCAAGGCCAGCCTGGTCTACAAGCAAGTTCTAGGCCAGCTCGTACAGAACTGCAGGGGGACCTTGTCTCAGAAAAACAAAGGCAACAACAAAAAGTTGTAACTATGGAGGGGTTCAGGGTATAGCTCAATAAAATATTTCTTTTTATTTATTTATTTTTATGGGGCTTTTGACTACTCTAACACTCCCTCCTCTGAATAGGTAACCCTAAACTCTTTTAAGGATTAGATACAAGGTCCTAAATACTTTTGACATTTTTGGTCTTTGGAACAGAGTATGTTGCTAAGAGGCCCAGGACATTTTGGGTTTTAGCCAAGAAACTGGCTACTTTTCTTTGGGGTCTTTTCACCCTAACTGCCTAGCCAATTCCTACCTCCTATTCTTATCACGCCAACCCTGCAGAGGTTACCAAATTGCCAATAGGGAATTGGGACGCAGACCACTCTGGCTTCTTCCATGCTGAACAGGGACACAGGGTGAGGCAGTTGGAGTACCCCCTCAGTAGGTCTATCTAGAAGACTCCCAAATTGCATAACTCTTATCTCAAGGAGGAAAAGAAAGTCTAGACAGGGAACTAGACAAAAGTCAGAACAGGGCAATTTTCAAATGTTAATATGAGAGTCCATTGGAATTTCTTGACAAGGGCTTCCAAAAGCATCCCTCTATTGGGTTCCTCCTCATTTTTCTTTCGTCTGCCAAGGCTGGACTCTAGAGTGATGGATTCAGGATTTGCTTTCAGGTATTTTGATAGCTGTTGGACTGGTTAGAATCAGTGTCAGTTCCCACTCAAAGGCTTCTAGATAGGGGGAGAAAACAAATTTATCCATCATTTTAGAACAATAGCTGGTTGTCTCCCTTAGCTACAGGTGGGCAGTACAGTATTGGAGACCAAGATTTGAAATCTTATGTCTGAACAGCACTTTCTGGTTAGCAACAAAATCATCAATGAAAAATAATTGTCTAACTTAAAAAATATATATTTTACTTGTTATTTTTACTTTATGCGTATAAGTGTATTGCCTGCATGTATGTGAGTGCACCCATGTCATTCAGTGCCTCGGAGGTCAGAAGAGGGCTTCAGATTCCCCTGGAACTGGAGTTAAGCATGGTTTTTAGCCGCCATGTGGGTGCTGGGAATCAAACCTGGGTCCTCTGCAAGAGCAGTCAGTGCTCTTAACAGCTGAGCCATCTCTCCAACCCCTAAATAACTTTTTATATAGACTTAAGCCTAATGTCTGGGAAGTGTCCTTGAACTCAAAGAAATATACTGATGACTTTATTCTCCAATTATACTTTCCTGAATAGTGTTTAAGACCATACAGTTGGCCCAAATAAATCAATTTATTTTTACGCTTAAGGTCATTTGAGGGTCTGTTCCTCAGGGGTCACACGTGTTTCAGAGGAGCTCCTGGCTCTTTTCTTTTACCAGTTCTATCTATGTGAAGATAAGTCAAAGGTCCTGCTTGACCTTGTCTGGCTTCACTTGGAAGCATGGATGAGATGTTTCCTCTGAGTTGACCCTCCTCTTTGTAGACTGGACACTGGTTCAAGTCCATCTCGTGGGTCTCCATGTCCTCCCTGAACAACAGGACAGAAGACTCACCACTGTTAAAGGACATTTCGAGAGATGTTCCATAGTCCCCTGGAACTTAGTCAACCTTGGAGGGCAAGGGGCAAAAACTGTCCTTTAAGTCCCTCTGACCACATTAGTATAGGCCTCAAACTATGGCTGTTAAACATACAATAAGGTTAGTTCCACCAGTCTGGTACTTTTAATTATGTGCTATGTAGATAAGGCTTAGGTATAAAAACAAATATTCTCAGATAAACCTTGATTAGATATATATTTTGTTCCTTAAACTAGTTGACTAAAGTATGACCATAGAAATTTTAAGATTATGTGAATATTATTTTTGTCTTATCCTTTGTGTATCATAACAAACCTAAACAGACCTTCATCACTTGCTTAGGCTTTCTCATTTTTTCTATTTTGGAAAATACTTCCATCCCCATATCCTCTTAACATCTTTTACATCCTCATTTTCTTTTTAAAAAAAAAATAATTATGAGATATAATAGCATTAACAAATAAATTTCCCACCTGTTGTGAGACTTCTTTTCCTGGGATTGCTAAGCAATGCTTATTCCCTTTTAAGGTTCTAGTATCAAGCCAATGTTTGATGAAAGTTTTACTGGGGAACTAATGAATTTATTGAGCTTACTTACCAGGTAACTGAGGGGTTGCTGAGGTGTATGTATGACCTCAGGGTATGCACACTGGAAAGCCTTTACCCAGCATGGGTCATGCCTTCTCTTCCTAGCCTTCCCCAGATTATATATTTAGCCCTCCCCAAATCCAGGAGGCCATGTGTGATAGGGTCAAATTAAATTCAGTTGGCTGGGAAGAGTGGTTGGATAATCTGGTGAGGGTCCAGTGACCCTGCTTGGCCCTCCTTTAATGAATGAGCACAAGCATCAAAAAGCCCAATTGTGAAGATGTTTAGCAATCAGACTCAGCTGAAATCGTGATGATCTTAGTTATTTCATGCAGAAGGGACTGCTGTATAGCATCATCTTATTAAAAGGACCTGGAATTTAAAAGGATTTTCTGCTGGGATCCACATATGAGGGAGAGCATACGTTGTTTGTTTTTCTGAGTCTGTGTTACTTCACTTAGTATAACAGTTTCTAGATCCATCCATTTGCCTGCAAATTTCATTATTTCATCTTTCTTTACTGCTGAATAGAACTCCATTGTGTAAATATACCACATTTTTGTTAACCACTCATCAGTTGAGGGGTACTTAGGTTGTTTCCATATCTTAGCTATTGTGAAAAAGAGCAGCAACAAACATGATTGCACAATTGTCTCTACAATAAGATGAGTCCTTTGGGTATATGCCAAGCAGTGGTATAACTGAGTCATATGATAGGTTCATTTTTGGTTTTTCGAGAGTTCTCTACACTGTTTTCTATAGAGGTTGCATGAATTTGCATACTAGGAACAGTGAATGAGCATTCCCCTTTCTCCACATCCTTGCCAGCATTTGGTATCATTTGTTCTCTTGATCCTAGCCAGTCTGATTGGGGTAAGGTGATACCTAAGAGTGGTTTTAATTTGCATTTCACTAATTACTAACGATGTTGAAAACTTTTTGAGCTATTTTTTAGCCATCTTTATTTCTTCCTTTGAGAACTCTCTGTTTAGATCTTTATCCCATCTTTACATTGGGTCATTTGGTTTCTCCATTCTTTGGTTTTTGAGTTCTTTATGTATTCTGGATGTTAAACCTCTGTCAGATGTGTCACTGGTGAAAATTTTTCCCCATTCTGTGGGTTTTCTCTTCGCCTTTTTGATTGTTTCTTTTCCTGTACAGAAGCTTTTTAGTTTAATGAGGTCCCACTTATTGATTGCTGAATTAAATTCCTGAGCAACTTCTGTCTGATTTAGAAAATCCTTTCCTACACCTATATCTTGTAAGTTACTGCCAATACTTTCTTCTAATAGTTTTAGGGTTTCCAGTTTCACATTGAGGACTTTGATCCATTTGGAATTGACTTTTGGGCAAGGTGAAAGATAAGGATCTAGTTTCATTCTTCTACAGGTGGAGATCCAGTTTGCCAGCACCATTTGTTGAAGATGCTGTCTTTCCTCCATTGTGTGTTCTTGGCACCTTTGTCAAATATCAGGTGGGAAATTGTGTATACTCAGGTTTGGATCTTCAATGATGTTCCATTAGTTTAAGTGTCTATTTTCGTGCCAGTACCATGCTATTTTTATGAGTACACCTCTGTAGTATGCTTTGAGTCTGGTATAGTAATCCCCCTAGCATTGCTCTTTGTGTTCAGGGTTGTTTTGGCTATCCAGGGTCTGTTGTGCTTCCATATGAATTTAAGGATGTTTTTTTCTAATTCTGTGAGGTATGTCATGGGGATTTTGATTGGGATTGCATTGAATCTATATATTGCTTTTGGTAGGATGGTCATTTTCACAATGTTATTTCTTCCAATCCATGAGCATGGGAGGTCCTTCCATCTCCTGGTGTCTTCCTCAATCTCTTTAATGATTTAAAATTTTCATTGTAGAGATCTTTGGTGTCTTTGGTCAGATTTATTCCAAGATATTTTCTTTGCATCAATTGTGAATGGAAGCATTTCCCTGTATTCTTTCTCCAGTTGCTTGTTATTGGTATATAGAAAGGCTACTGATTTTTGTAGATTGACTTTATAATCTGCCACTATACTGAAAGTGTTGATCAGTTCTAGGAGTTTTCTGGTGGAACTTTGGGAATCTCTCTTAGGTATAGTATCATATCATCTGCAAAAAGTGATAGTTTGACCTCTTCTTTTCCAATTAGTACTCCTTTAATTTCCTTCTCCTGTCTTAATGCTCTAGTAAGAGTTTCAAGCACAATGTTGAAAAGGAGTGTAGATAGTGGACATCCTTGTCTGGTTCCTTATTTTAATGGGAATGCTTCCAGTTTTTCTCCATTTAAAATGATGTTTTCTGTGGGTTTGTTGGATATAACTTTAATTATGTTGAGGTATTTCCCTCCATTCCAATTCCCTCTAGGACTTTGAACATAAATTCGTTCTGAATTTTGTCAAAAGCCTTTTCTGCATCTATTGAGATAACAATGTTGTTTTTGTCTTCGAGTCCATTTATATGATCTATGATGTTTATTGACTTGCATATACTGAACCATCCCTGCATCTCTGGGATAAAGCTGACTTGATCATGAAGAATGATCTTTGCGATGTGTGTCTGTATGCAGTTTGCAAGTATTTTGTTGAGAATTTTCATATCTATGTTCATTAAGGATACGGCCTATAATTTTCTTTTTTGGTTGCGTCTTTACCGAGTTTGGGTATTAGAGTGATGCTGGCTTCAGAGAAGGCATTTGGGAGTTCTCCCTCTTTTTCTATCTTTTTGAATAATTTAAGTAGTATTGGTTGGAGGTCTTCTTTAAATGTCTGGTAGAATTCTGCTGTAAATCCATCTGGGCCTGGGCTTTTTTTTTTGTTGGGACACTTTGTATGGTACTATTTCAATTTCCTCATATCTTATGGGTCTGTTTAAACTGTTGATCTCTTCTAGGTTTAACTTTGTTGATACCCATGATTTTAGATATCCATCTAATTCTTTTAGATTTTCAAATTTGGTAGTGTATAAGTTTTTAAAATATTCCCTTATAATGGTCTGGATCTTTTGGGTGTCTGTTGTGATGTTTCCCCTTTCACCTCTGATTTTGTTGATTCGGAGATGCTCTTTCTTTCTTTTGGTTAACTGGGCTAGTGGTCTGTCAATCTTGTTTATCTTTTCAAAGAACCAGCTCTTGGATTCGAGACACACAGATGCACACACACACACACACACACACACACACACACACACAACACACACACACACACAC